>NC_082728.1:40824042-41192792 GCF_030144855.1 Hypanus sabinus | reverse complement strand
TTCCTAATATGACAGCCATCATCAAAAGAAAAAGGATCTAGTGCTTTCCCGGTGTATATGATGTATGAACTCTTATCAGGCTTCCAGTAGGTGTCAATTTTAACCAATGTTTCAATGCCTAGGCACGTCTAGTCCGGTAGTATATATACACAACTCCCATTGTAGTCCTCACTCAATCAGGTTTCTGCTCTCCCACCTTGTTTAAAATCATATTCCAGTTTTTACTCAGAGCAAGCTCTTCATCTTTGTTAAAATTCTTACTCCGTCAAGAGAAACTTAATTGCCCTTTCATCCATAGCAAATGTATCATGCTTAAGTGTAAGAGACCAAACTTAGATGCAATATTTCAGGTGCGGTCACTGAAAACCCTGCACTGTTAAAACAAGACAATTTTATCTTCATTTCTTCCAAAATATTGTTTTGAAACTATACAAGGGATATTAATACACAGGAGAAAGTGAATTTACAAGGATGATGACAGTAGTGAAGAGATGCAGTTCTCAGGAATGATGAGTCAAGTTATAATCCTTCCCACTGGAAAAACAGTGAGATGTGTGGAGACATTTTTCTTAAATATAAAGGAACTTGATAATGGTGCATCAGGAAAAGATGGTTCAATTTGTGGTTGAATGAAGAAAAGTATAAAGGATAGTCACTAACAGAGTGAGTGTTAGATTTAGATTGCATTTCTTTATCTGTGGAATGGCAAGAATATGGAAACTGCTGTCACTTGGATTTACTGAAACAGATAGCACTAAATTGCTGGAAAGAGAGTTTATTGACCAAAATAAGCAGAGTGATACCTGGACAACCTGAGAGAGATTTGTAGTTGGGGAGAAGCCTCATGTCTAGCATTAACTCCAGCATTAAGTAATTGGGCAGCAGTTTGCTTTCAATGGCACAGATTAAATCCTAATTTCCAGTGCTGCTTGTGGAATTTGCATGTTCTCCCTGTGGCTAAGTGAGTTATCTCCAATGTCACAAAGATACGTCGGATTATTGCTCACCATCAGTTGCCCCTGGTGGACGTAGACCCTGAGGTGGAAGAAATTTATTTCCATGTTGTATGACCATACATCGGAGAACTACTACCCTTCTCCTCTGTAATAATCTCTGCAGCATTGAAACATTCAACCACTCTACCAACCCCTGTGACCTCAAAGTTTGTCCAGAATTCTGTTGCTCACATTCAAACTAACTGATTTATTTTCACCGATCAACTCTTTCCTGCAAATCCAAGACATATTAGCATTAAAATTCCAAAGCATTTGTTTAAATCCCTCAATTCCTCACCTTTCCCTACCTCTGCTACCTCTGGCTCTACAACCTTTCTTAATTTTCATCCTCCTCAGCGTTACTCATTTCATTCATTACATGCTTGCTGATTGGGCCTACATCCATAAGGGCCTTGAATTGTGACATCCTCTCTCAATCCTCTCTCCCCACCTTTTAATCTCTTGTTCTATAACCTTCCTTCATGGCCAAATGTTCACTCACTCATTCTAACGTCTCCACCTACAGCAGATACTTTCCTGTTATGCTCTTGAGAAGCACAATAGGAGTTTTTTTTTATTTCAAAGATGAAGCAAAGGATTAAAGTTGTCAAACTGCTCAACCTGATTATTGTACACTTTCCAGGAGACACACTTGGTTTAATTTTAACGATTAGTTGATTTGTTTGCCTGGTGGATTCATCTGTGAAGTCCTGGCCAAATAAAGGACACAGAATTTACAATGACTTTCAAGAACATATATCAATTGGTGACCAAATATTTCTTCTTCATGAAGGACAAGCATGCAGAGTGCCATACTATTCTTCAGGCTTTCCTTTCCCTGTCTTTTTCTACTAACTTATTGTCAATATGATGGGCAGGAGCAATATCCAGTTGGCAATCTGTTTTGACACGACCTCACTAATAATTATACTCTCTCCTTGCTTGCATTCCCTCTGGTAATGGCCATCCTTGTCAGCAAATAAGGAAATTATAACATTGTAATTCTTGTTTTATTTTGCCTGACATTCCCATGGCAAATTTGAAGGATTTTCATTTTTCTAAAGCTCAAAATATGCCCTGTCAATCATACAGCAATCAATTCCACAGGATTCAATGCAGTTAATCTCAGAGCTTCTAACTGCTTGCAATCTGGTAACAGGGAACTGTTGTCAGCCAGTGGTGTAGTGGCATCCACATCAGACTTCAAGGTGAGTGGTCGCAGGTTCCAATCCAGCTGGCTCCTTGCGTGCTTTTCATCAGAATTCAGAAATCAGAATCAGGTTTATTATCACTGGCATGTGATGTGAAATTTGTTAACTTAACAGCAGTAGTTCAATGCAATACATAATCTAGAAGAAAAATAACAATGGTAAATAAATAAATAAGTAAATCAATTACAGTATATGTATATTGAATAGTCTAAAAATCATGCAAAAAACAGAAAAATCAAACAGAAATATATTTTTAAAAAGTGAGGTAATGTCCAAGGGTTCAATGTCTATTTAGGAATTGGATGGCAGAGGGGAAGAAGCTGTTCCTGAATCGCTGAGTGTGAGCCTTCAGGCTTCTGTACCTCCTTCCTGATAATAACAGTGAGAAAAAGGCATCTGGGTGCTGGAGGTCCTTAATAATGTATGCTGCCTTTCTGAGACATTGCTCTTTGAAGATGTCCTTTGTACTTTGTTGGCTAGTAACCAAGATGGAGTCAACTAAATTTACAACCCTCTGCAGCTTCTTTTAGTCCTGTGCAGTAGCCCCCAACCCCCGTATACCAGTCAGTGATGCAGCCTATCAGAATGCTCTCCATGGTACATCTATAGAAGTTTTTGAGTGTATTTGTTGACATACCAAATCTCTGCAAACTCCTAATGAAGTGCAGTCGCTGTCTTGCCTTCTTTATAACTGCATCGATATGTTGGGAAAAGGTTAGATCCTCAGAGATCTTGACACCCAGGAACTTGAAACCGCTCACTCTCTGCATCTCTGATCCCTCTATGAGGATTGGTATGTGTTCCTTCATCTTACCCTTCTGGAAGTTCACATTCAGCTCTTTCGTCTCACTGACATCGAGTGCCAGGTCGTTGCTGTGACACCACTCCACTAGTTGGCATATCTTGCTCTTGTACGCCCTCTCGTCACCACCTGTGATTCTACCAACAATGTTTGCATCAGCAGCAAATTTATAGATGGTACTTGAGCACAGTCACACAGACATGGGTATATAGAGAGTAGAGCAGTGGGCTAAGCACACACCCCTGAGGTGCACCAGTGTTGATTGTCAGCGAGGAGGATATGTTATCACTAATTTACACAGATTGTAGTCTTCTGGTTAGGAAGTCAAGGATATAATTGCAGAGGCAGGTACAGAGGCCCAGGTTCTGCAACTTCTCAGTCAGCATTGTGGGAATGATGGTGTTAAATGCTGAGTTATAGCCGATGAACAGCATCCTGACATAGATGTTTGTGTTGTCCAGGTGGTCTAAAGCCATGTGGAGAGCCATTGAGATTGCATCTGCCGTTGACCTATTGTGGCAATACACAAATTGCAATGGGTCCAGGTCCTTGCTGAGGTAAGAGTTCAGACTAGTCATGACCAACATCTCAAAGCATTTCATCACTGTAGATGTGAGTGCTATCGGGCGATAGTCATTAAGGCAGCTCACAATTTCTTCTTAGGCACTGGTATAACTGTTGCCTTTTCCAAGCAAGTGGGAACTTCTGCCCATAGCAGTGAGAGGTTAAAAATGTCCTTGAATACTCCCGCCAGTTGATTGACACAGGTTCTCAGAGCGTTACCAGGTACTCCATCGGGATCTCCTGTCTTGTGAGGGTTTACCCTCTTTAAAGACAGCCTAACATTGGCCTCTGAGATAGAGATCACAAGATCATAAGGTGCATCAAGGATCTTCACAGCTGCAGTTATATTCTCCCTTTCAAAGCGGGAATAGAAGGCATTGAGTTCATCGGGTAGTGAAGCATCACTGCCATTCATGCTATTGTTTTTTGCTTTGTGGGAAGTAATGTTTTGCAAACCCTGCCAGAGTTGTTGTACATCTGATGTTGCCTCCAACCTTGTTTGAAATTGTCTCTTCACCCTTGAAATAGCCCTCCGCAAATCATACTTGGTTTCCTGGTACAGGCCTGGGTTGCCAGACTTGAGTACCACAGATCTAGCCTTCAGCAGATAATGTACCTCTTGGTTCATCCATGCCTTTTGGTTTGGGAATGTACAGTAAGTATTTGTAGGCACAAACTCATCCACACAGGTTTTAATGAAGTTGGTAACAACTGCAGCATACTCGTCCAGGTTTGAAGATGAATCCCTGAATACAGTCCAGTTCACTGATTCAAAGCAGTCCTGTAGGCGCTCCTGTGTTTTCCTTGTCCATACCTCTTGGTCCTCACTACTGATGCTGCAGTCTTTGGTCTCTGCCTATGCTCAGGGAGTAAAGGTACAGCCATGTGATCAGATTTACCAAACTGAGGGCATGGAATAGCAAAGTAAGCATTCCTGATAGTGGTGTAGCAATGGTCTAGTCTGTTGTTTCCTCTAGTATTGCAAGTAATCTGTTGATGGTAATTGCCTAGTGATTTTTTCAGACTGACCTTGTTAAAATCTCCCAAAACAAAGGTGAAGACATTAGGATGCACTGTTTTATGCATCTTGATCCCATTACTCAGATCATCTAAAGTGTGACTGACATTGGCCTGAGGTGGAATGTATACTGCTACCAAAATAACACCAGAGAACTCCCATGGTAGGTAAGAAGGATGGGACTTAACTGCAAGATATTCCATGTCTAGTCAGCAGGATTGGGACATCACTGATACATTTGTGCACCAAGAGGAGTTGATCACGAGGCATACTCCTCCACCTCTGCTTTTGAGAGACTCTATAGATCTATCCAGACAGTGTATAGTAAACCCTTCGATCCGTGCTAGGTTGAGCATCAAGCTAGCAGCTCGGCCTCATAGAAACAGACAAAAATGCTAAAGGATTGGCAAGGTTGCCACCCCATGTGTTACAAGGTATGGAAAGGAAAAACAACAGGGAGTTGTGGGCACATAGTTATTGTACTGCGAAAAGATGGAGAGACTGTGTTTGAGCCTGAGACTTCTATTGGATGAATAATTCTTTCAAAATGAGAAGCATGGATGAACAATGAGAAAGACAAGAGATCCTGCACATGCTGGAAATCCAAAGCAACATGGAAAAGGCTGGAGGAACTCGGAACTCAGATGATCAGGCAGCTTCTATGGAGAGGAATAAAAAGGGGATGTTTCGTGGCTGAGACCCTTCATCAGTCCTGATAGCATTAACTATTTATTCCTCTTCCTTGAAGCTGCCTGACCTGCTGAGTTTCTCCAGCATTTTGTGTATGTTGCATTGAATAATGAGCTCGGAAGGCTGTCAGATATTCATGGAAAATCCTTCCTACATATTTTGGAGGCTTAAGAAAATAGGGATGAAAAGTAGGCTGTCAGGGTTCATAAGCAGGTATTGTTTAAATCTATCCTCTGGTTTTCAAGATGTCCAGTGTTTTTGCATTGATACGCAGCTCCCTCTTTTGGTAATGGTGACCAAACATTAAATTTTTTTACCTCAGTTTTATATACAAATATTCCCGATGATATTGAAATAATTTATGAACACTATGTCCAAGTCCTCGATTCTTCAGACATGTTGCAAAACACTTTGTCGGTCTACAGTACATTAGTCCAGATGTAAAATAGACATGCTTCTAAATTTGTATTTTTCTCCAACTATTTACTTCGGCATAAGCAGCATTGTGGAGATAAAATGAAGTACAAAATCACACAGAATCTGAATGAAAGGTTTAATTTGTGAGATCAATGTGCCGAAGTGAACTTCCCTTCAGCAAAGAAGAATAAATTGAGGTGTTTAATTTCATTTAATGTGGAGGCTGAGTATACAGAGAGAAACCATTTCCTATGGTGCAGTTCTCAGAAAAAGAGAGCATGACCTTATAAATAAATACTGTATTAGCCTATTCACAAGTTATATCATACAATCCTTTGATACTGAAGGGAAACAGAAGTGTGAAACTCTTTTCTCTATAAAAAATGTTTGAGTCTGTGTTAAGTGAAAATACAAAACTAAAATTGATAAGTTATTTTTAAGAAAGACCATTAAATATAATGAACCCAGGGAGTCAAAATACAATTCAATGCAGATCATATTGAACAGTAGAACAAGCTTAAGGAGCTGAATGGCCTACTCCTATTCCTTTTGTTTTATAGTAACTTTTTTTTGCTCATTGTAAGATTTAGAGTACACTTTCAAACAAATGTTTTTTTCTGTCACTCTCAAAAAGGATCAACAAGCAATAATGTTCATATTTGGTTTCATTAAATATTGCAAAATGACTCTTGCTTTACTGAGTAAACAATAGCATTCTGACCTTAGGTGGTTTAATACATTTTTAATTACAATTATTAAAGTAATTAAAGTTAGCATATATTTTTGTGTTAAGTTTAATAGGTTGTTCAACCTAAAAATCCCTAAATTTAAAAGCATGCCTACAAAGTAATCATCCTTCATTTCTAAGCAACTTTTTACAGAAGCTTTAAACTTTCAACATGGTATTGAATACAAAAATATAGACAGCACTAAACCAAGATAATATTTAGATTTTTAAAGACTCAGCAGAAAGACAGAATATGTCAGCAATAAAGCAACAGTAGTATTCCAATAACCTTCTCACCGATGCTCATTTTGGGCTTTCCCAGGATCATATACTTCAGGCCTTATTATAAGCCTGTCCAACAAATGGATCAAAGGCCTGTTTTCAAGAGATGAGATGTGTGTAACTGGCCCCAACATCAAGGTAATCTAGTCCAACTGTGACATTAAAACACCAGCTAGTTGAATGGTGTCACAGCAACAACCTTGCACTCAATGTCACTAAAATGAAAGAGCTGATTATGGAGTTTAGGAAGGCTAAGACAAGGGAATACAAACTAATCCTCATAAAGGGATTAGAATCGGTGAGTGTGAGCATTTCAAGTTCCTCGGTATTAAGGTCTCTGAGGTTTTACCTGGACCCAACATATCAACGCAGCTTTAAAGGAGAAGTCAGCTCCATCTTGGGTACTAGCCTTTAGAGTATCCAAGATGTATTCAAGGAGTGGTGCCTCAGAAAAGCGATGTCCATTATTAAATACCCCCATCACCCAGGCCATGCCCTCTTCTCATTGTTAACATCAGGAAGGGGGTACAGAAGCCTGAAGGCACATACTCAGTGATTTGGGAACAGCTTCTTCCCCTCTGCCATTTGATTCCTAAATGAACATTGAACCCATGAACACTATTTCACATTTTTAAAAATATACTAATTCTGTTTTTGCATGATTTTTAATCTATTCAATATGCAAATATATTTATTTACTGTGATTGATTGATTTATTTATTTCTATATTGTCATGCACTGTACTGCTGCTGCTAATAGCAAATTTCATGATGCATGCTGGAGGTAATGAGCCTGATTCTGAATCTGGTCTATATGCAAAACTTTCAGGCATAGGGTCTAGTGCTTTCCCAGTATATATGATGAATAAACTCTTCTCAGGCTTTCAGCCTTTACTCTTATCGATTTTAACCATTTTTTTGATGACAAACTCTGCCATTTTCTTGAGAGATGATGCCTTGGCATCAACCCTGGTGAAGATGGCAGAGTCTGTCATCGAAACATCAACTAAAATTGATACCTGTACCTGGCTTGATACCTGTACCTGATACCTGTACCTTATTCATTCAGGTATTGGTTAAATGGTGGCAACTGATATGTACCTATAAAGGTATCATATCATCACCATTTGCAATAAACTAGGTATAATGACCTACTCTTGACTTTCAATTGGACTAACATGAGAAAGACCCCATCCTGGGGGTTAGTACTGATCACAAATACAACTGGACCAATCCTCAAAGTTGTGCCCCAGATAGATCTAGAAATATAATGATCTATGTCCTGTGGGAGTATCTTCATTAATGAGAAGAACTCTAAAAATTAAATCAGGCTTACCACTACCTTCTCAAATGCAGGTAGGAATGGTTGAAGAACAAAATCCAAATTAGTTATGTCCAGGTCTAAAAGAGTGAATAAGTACTCAAAATTCCACTGCTTGGAAAAGCAAAAAAAAAGAAAAAGAAGTATGACAGGGCTAAGATGAGTGGGAATACAGATGATTGGGAAAGTTTTAAGGAACAGCAGATCTTAACTAAAAAAGCAATACGGAGAGAAAAAATCAGGTATGAGCTCAGTCTAGCCAGGAATATAAAAGGGGATAGCAAAAGCTTTTTTAGCTATGTGAAGAGAAAGAAGATAGTTAAGAACAATGTTGGCCCCTTGAAGAATGAATTGGGAGAAATTGTTATGGGAAACAGGGAAATGGCAACAGAATTTAATGCATACTTTAGATCTGTCTTCACCAGGGAGGACACAAGCAATCTCCCAGATGTATGGATGGGCCAGGGTCATAAGATATCAGAGGAATTGAGACAGATTGACATTAGGAAAGAAACTGTGATGAGTAGACTGGTAGGACTGAAGGCTAATAAATCCCCAGGTCCAGATGGTCTGCATCCGAGGGTTCTAAAAGAGGTGGCTCAGGAAATTGCGGATGCATTGGTAATCATTTTCCAATGTTCCTTAGATTCAGGATCAGTTCCTGAAGATTGGTGAGTGGCTAATGTTGTCCCACTTTTCAAGAAGGGAGGGAAGGAGAAAACGGAGAACTATCGCCCTGTTAGCCTAACGTCAGTCGTGGGGAAGATGCTTGAGTCCATTATTAAGGACGAAATAGTGGCACATCTAGATGGCAGAAATAGGATTAGGCCGAGCCAGCATGGATTTACCAAGGGCAAATCATGCTTGACTAATCTGTTGGAGTTTTTTGAGGGTGTAACAAGGATGTTAGATGAGGGTAAGCCAGTAGATGTTGTGTACCTAGATTTTCAGAAGGCATTCGATAAGGTGCCACATAGGAGATTGGTGAGTAAAATCAGAGCTCATGGCATTGGGGGCAGGGTTTCAACATGGATAGAAAACTGGTTGGCAGATAGAAAGCAAAGGGTAGCAGTGAATGGGTGTCTCTCAGACTGGCTGGAGGTGACTAGTGGGGTACCACAGGGCTCTGTATTGGGACCACAGCTCTTTACGATTTATGTCAATGATTTAGATGAGGGCATTGAAAACTATATCAGCAAGTTTGCTGACGATACTAAACTGGGTGGCAGTGTGACATGCGAAGAGGACGTTAGGAGAATACAGGGAGACTTGGATAGGCTGAGTGAGTGGGCAGATACTTGGCAGATGTCATTCAATGTGAATAAATGTGAAGTTATCCACTTTGGAAGCAGGAACAAGAGGACAGAGTATTGTCTGAACGGTGTCGAGTTAGGTAAGGGAGAAATGCAAAGAGACCTAGGAGTCCTAGTTCACCAGTCAATGAAGGTGAATGAGCAAGTGCAACAGGCAGTGAAGAGGGCAAATGGAATGTTGGCCTTTGTTACAAGGGGAATTGAATACAAGAGCAAGGATGTTCTTTTGCATTTGTACAGGGCCCTGGTGAGACCACACCTGGAATATTGTGTACAGTTTTGGTCTCCAGGTTTAAGGAAGTACATTCTGCCAATTGAGGAAGTGCAGCGTAGATTCACTAGGTTGATTCCTGGGATGGCAGGGCTGTCTTACGCAGAGAGATTGGAGAGATTGGGCTTGTACACGCTGGAATTGAGGAGATTGAGAGGGGATCTGATTGAAACGTTTAAGATAATTAAAAGATTTGATAGGATTGAGGCAGGAAATATGTTCCAGATGTTGGGAGAGTCCAGTACCAGAGGGCATGGATTGAGAATAAGAGGTCAGTTATTTAAAACAGAGTTGAGGAAGAGCTTCTTCTCCCAGAGAGTTGTGGAGGTGTGGAATGCACTGCCTCGGAAGACGGTGGAGGCCAATTCTCTGGATGCTTTCAAGAAGGAGCTGGATAGATATCTGATGGATAGGGGAATCAAGGGATATGGGGACAAGGCAGGGACTGGGTATTGATAGTGAATGATCAGCCATGATCTCAGAATGGCGGTGCAGACTCGAGGGGCCGAATGGTCTACTTCTGCACCTATTGTCTATTGTCTATTGTCATTTCCTCCTTCTCCAAAATATTCACTGCCTTGCAAACATGTCCCATGTACACATTGATAATTCAGTGAATCACCAAAAATCCTTAGATATTTATTTGTTATTTTGTCTGTAAAACAGGCTGACAATATCAGGCATTCTTGTTTGAGGATTTCAAATCAAGATATTAATGTGTTAATATATAATTACTGCTTAGCAAATTTCTGACTTGAAAAGTAAACTAACTTTATGCAAGCAGATTGTAACTTCTTAAGCTAAATATTTCAAAACATGATACACAAGAACCTATTGGGGGATATAAACAATTCTATCCAAAGTGCTGACATTTCTCTGTGTGAATACCACTAAGTTCTGAGAATCCTGTGAGAGTGGGGAAATCACAACCTGTCAACAGTAACCAAGCTTCCCCAATTACATTCTAGAGACTTTGTGAAGTCAAGTGGCAGAAAGCAGATTCACTACATTTCTTCAATATATTCTTTGATTCCTATTTCAATTTTAATTCCAATAAATATACTGGGGGATGTGCCCATTGCACCTGCACCAGATCTAATAATCCTAACCTGACACAGTATGTTCATTCATTCCAATGGAGAATGGACGCAAGGTAGGTCTGAAGTAATCTCTTTAAAACTAATTGAATTTATTTAAATATTTTAATTGTTATTATTTTTTGTTTTAAATGTTTAAGTGATTTCAATGACCTTTGATAACTTTTTAACATCATAAAATCAGAGTCATACAGTACAGAAGTAGGCCTTTCTGACCGATTCATCCATGCCAAACAAGATGCCCAAGTCTGATTTGCCCAGTTCAGGAATATTCGTTGTACATAATAATTTGACAGCAGGCTAAGCTTGGGCACATGATTTTTTTTAAGCTATTTATCATGTAAAGAATGTATTGCTCTGCCCTCATATCTCGTGATGGTGCCTTATTATTTAAGATGCTGCCACAGTGCACAGCAAGTCAATGCTCATAGATTTACAAAAGTTAGATGTGGGGCTCGTTGCTAGCAGCAAGTTTTAACATTGATTTTATTAAGTAATCAAGTCTATGTTTTTTTTTAAAATTTGTGATACTTTAATCTAATATGTATGTTCCAAACTTTATTTTGCAGTGTATTAAAAAGTTATGAAAAGAAAAAATTGTAATGTTATGTCCTGCATCGTTATTTGGGATATTGGCTGTCACAAAACTCCATGATAATATATTACAGGAATAGAGAAATAATGCATTGCAGAGATTTGGGAGACTTGCTTCAAGATCAATGATGAACTCCAGACATACAAACAAGCTGGATGAACTCAGCAGGTCGGGCGGCATCCGTCGAAATGAGCAGTCAACGTTTTGGGCTGAGACCCTTCGTCAGTACGTCTTGATTTGACCACAGCATCTGCAGTACACTTTGTATTTATTAATGAAGAACTCTATAGCTTGACCACTGATAATAAAACTAATCTCCTGTTCCACTTTCCACTGACCCTAAATAGGAGATAATATGGACCACTGTCCAAAAACAGCTTTGCTTCTGATATTGATAAAATCAGTTCATTATATACTTCTGAAACAGTCTGGCCAGGCTGACTGACTTTCTATTAACTCATCCAATAGAAAGGTCTGCATATTTTTCAAAGGTCTCACACAATGGAAGAGGGACAACATTGTGGTGGAACCCCTGTTTTCACAATATTCTAGTTTATGTCAGGTAATCTCCATCCTGCCCATATAGGAAGCTTCAGACTGGACATCGTACTGATGAAACTTCAATGTTAGGCAGTGTGACATTACAAATTTCATATGACATGTCAGAGCCCCAGCTGCACACTGCAAATGTACATACATATTTATTTATTGAGATTCAGTGCATAACAGGCCCTTCCGAACCCTTTGAGCCACACCATCAGTAAACCCCAATTTAACCCTGGCCTAATCATGGGACAATTGACAGTGACCAAACAACCTATGAACCAGTACACGCTTGGACTGTGGGAAGAAACCAGAACACCCAGAAGAAACCCGAGCGGCACAGGGAGAACGTACAAACTCCTTACAGACAGCAGTAGGAATTGAACCCGGGTTGCCTGTGCTGTAAAGTGTTGTGCTAGTCACTACATGACCATGCTGCCAGATGAAATGCTTTGTACTGAAAGTAAATATGCGATGTGAGTACACCTTCACAATGTTTACGTCTGGAAGTGCATTAGTGCAGATTCTGAGATGTTATGAGCAGCAACATCATCTCAGTGATAAACATTATATATACTATAAACAAGAAGCATCTAGTGAATATTTACAAGGTTATTCAATGTCATGTGGGTCATATAAACTATTTAAAATGAAATACAGCAGAGAGCTTGATCTGCAAGTTACGCCTTCTTCTGTAATAATGCCTCTTAGTGCCACACCTCATTGTACCAGCTAGAAGATCAGTGTTTGATTCTTGCTGTTCTCTGTAAAGGAGTTCTCCCCGTGACTGCTTAGTTCTCTGGTTTGCTTCCACATTCCAAAGATGTATGGTTAGGGTAATGAGTTGTAGGCCTGCTCTGTTTGTGCCAAAAGTGTGGTGACGCCTGTGGGCTGCCCATTACAATCCTCACTGATTTGATTTGACACAAACAATGAATTTCTCTGTTTTTCTTTTATGTATACGTAACAACTAAAGTTAATTTTAACTCCCTCTGAAAGATATGGCAATATTTTAATCATATTAATGTCAGTTGGCATTAATTTTGTTTAGCCATCACACATCAACCACCTAACAGTTAATTTTTAGGACTGTGGATAATGAGATCTTATTAATTTAATAGTCAATAAGACTGGAATTGAGAGTAATTACATTGAGTTTCTGTCCTCAGGCATGTTTTTACAGCAATGGTTCCTATGAACGGACTCAGTACAAGTCAGGTTGAATGAGAACTGGAGATTTAATTATCTCTTGTGCAGTTGATGAAGAAAGGCACATGTGTACTTTCCAAGAGAGCTCTTCTTTGTGATTTACATTTTGAACGGAAATGTTGAGGCTCGATCTATAAGGGAAGTATAGGAAAAAGCCACAGCTGAACAACCAAGTACACTGTAAACGATTAAAACAGCGACTTGTAGAGCTTTAAGCCTGCTTAGCTCACTCATTAAACTAAATAATTTTATTTATTTATTTATTGGGATACAGTGATATTCAGTCCCTTCTGGCACCTTGAATAACACCGACCAGCTATTCCCCAATATTAATCCTAGCCTAATCATTGGACAATCTAAAAAGGACTATTAACCTATCAACTGGTAGGTTGGACTGTGGGAGGAAACCAGAGTACCCGGAGAAAACCCATGTGGTCATGGAGCGAATCTACAAACTCTTTAAACTCCTTACAGGCAACGACAGGAACTGAACCTGGGTCACCTGTACTATGAAGCGTTGTACGAACCATTATGTTACCATGTTGCCTAAATTAGGTTCAATTTTCTTCCCTTGGATCAAGGAAACAAAAAATGAGAAAAGACCATAAGAATTACTGAAGCTATTGTTAAATTCCATAGTTATAAATCTTTTCTGTCTTAATCAATTTGGAATCCAAGTAAAAATCGATAAACATTCTAAACAGGAACAGGAAATGTGGAAACAATTAGCAAGTCAGGCAGCATCTGTGGAAAGAGTAAAAGAATTAATATTTGAAGCCAAAGTGTTTCTGAGAAAGGCCTTAATCAGAAGCATTATTTTAAAATTTTGATTTCAATTTTGAACACATGTAATTGTTTTATTGTATTTCTTCTTTGTTCCTTGTCTCAGTAGACTGACTGAAAATCTGGAACTGCACTTACTGACCAAAGAGGGTCAGTGTGGATTTTAAAACCAATACAGTTGCATTTTCTGATAAAGTCATAATTTATCCTGAATAATGGAATAGTTATGAACCCCAAAAAAAATTTTGATAGAAGTTCAGTGCATGACTTTTTTTTCAGAACTGTGAGAATATGTTGGATAAGTCACCGGGACCGGATGACCCCAGGCTACCATGGGAGGCGAGGGAGGAGATTGCTGAGCCACTGGATATGATCTTTGCATCATCAATGGGGACGGGAGAGGTTCTGGAGGATTGGAGGGTTGCGGATGTTGTTCCTTTATTCAAGAAATTGAGTAGAGATAGCTCAGGAATTATAGACCAGTGAGTCTTACCTCAGTGGTTGGTAAGTTGATGGAGAAGATCCTGAGAAGCAGGATTTATGAACATTTGGAGAGAAATAATATGATTAGGAATAGATAGCATGGCTTTGTTAAGGGCAGGTCATGCTTTACTAGTCTGATTGAATTTTTTGAGGATGTGACTAAACACATTGATGAAGGAAGAGCAGTAGATGTAGTGTATATGAATTTCAATCAGGCATTTGAAAGGGTACCCCTTGCGAGGCATATTGAGAAAGTAAGGAGGTATGGGATCCAAGGGGACATTGCTTTGTGGATACAGAACTGGCTTGCCCACAGAAGGCAAAGAGTGGTTGTAGATGGGTCATATTCTGCATGGAGGTCAGTCACCAGTGGAGTGCCTCAGAGATCTGTTCTGGGACCCTTAATCTTCATGATTTTTATAAATGACCTGGATGAGGAAGTGGAGGGATGGGTTAGTAAGTTTGCTGATGACACAAAGGTTGGAGGTGTTGTGGATGGTGTGGAGGGCTGTCAGAGGTTACAGCGGGACATTGACAGGATGCAAAACTGGGCTGAGAAGTGGCAAACGGAGTTCAACCCAGGTCAGTGTGAAGTGGTGCATTTTGGTAAGTCAAATATGATGGTAGAATATAGTGTTAATGGCAGTGTGGAGGATCAGAGGGATCTTGGAGTACAAGTCCATAGGACGCTCAAAGCAGCTGTGCTGGTTGACTCTGTGGTTTAGAAGGTGTATAGTGTATTGGCCTTCATCAATCGTGCATTTGAATTTTGGTTCCGAGAGGTAATGTTGCAGCTATATAGAACCCTGGTCAGACCCCGCTTGGAGTACTGTACTCATTTCTGGTCACCTCAATGCAGGAAGCCATAGAAAGGGTACAGAGGAGATTTACAAGGATGTTGCCTGGATTGGGGAGCATGCCATATGAGAATAGGTTGAGTGAACTCGGCCTTTTCTCCTTGGAGCGACAGAGGATGAGAGGTGGCCTGATAGAGGTGTATAAGATAATGAGACGTTGATTGTGTGGACAGTCAGAGGCTTTTTCCCAGGACTGAAATGGTTGCCACAAGAGGACACAGGTTTAAGGTGCTGGGGTGCAGGTACAGAGAAGATGTCAGGGGTAAGTTTTTTACGCAGAGAGTGGTGAGGGTATGAAATGGGCTGCCAGCAATGGTGGTGGAGGTGGATACGATAGGGTCTTTTAAGAGACTTTTGGATAGGTACATGGAAATTAGAAAAATAGAGGGCTATGGGTAAGCCCAGTAATTTCTAAGGTTGGGACATGTTCAGCACAACCTTGTGGGCCAAAGGGACTGTATTGTGCTGTAGGTTTTCTATGTTTCTATGTTTCTAATATTTAGAACTGGAGGTAACCCAGTGCTGTAGGATTGTAAATGGTTGCTAGGCAGGAGACCGAGACTGGAAGCAATGGGCTTATATGCTGACTGTTGCGAATGTGACCAGCATGATATAGTATTCTGCATATGGAATTCTGCTTTCCCATCTTCAATGCGTGCAAATATGAGAAAGAAAGTCGAAGGGAGTGGGAAGGAACGTGTAACATTTGTATAATCGATGTTTAATTTATATGATTCTAATGAATGCTATGTATCTGAAACTATGTGCCTGTGACGCTGCTGCAAATCAGAATCAGAATCAGGTTTAATATCTCTGGCACATGTTGTGAAATTTGTTGTTTTGTAGCAGCAGTACATTGCGCTACATAATAATAAAAATGCAAATAACATTATGAAGCATATTTTAAAAAAGAAAATTAAATTTACTTAGTGTGAAAAGAGAGGAAACAAATAGTAAGGTAGTATCCATGGCTCCATTGTCCATTCTGAAATCTGATGGCAGAGCTGTTCCTGAAACGTTGGGTGTGTTTCTTCAGGCTTCTGTACCTCCTCCATGATGATAGCAATGAGCATGCACCAGCCCTCACTGAGGGATCAGAAGTGGAAACGGTGAGCAGTTTCAAGTTCCTGCGTGTTAACATCTTTGAGGATTTAACCTGGTCCTAACACACTGATGCTATTACAAAGAAGGCACGGCAGTGGCTATACGTCATTAGGAGATTGAGAAGATTTGGAATGTCACCAAAGACACTCTCATATTTCTGCAGATGTACCTTGGAGAGTGTTGAATCCCCACCTGATATGGAGGGGCCACTGCATGGGATCAGAAAAAGCTGAAGATCTGAAGATAGTTTGAAACTCCGCCAGCTCCATCAGTGAGTTTGCATCTGTAGTAGACCTATTGTGGCGACAGGCAAGTTGCAGTGGGTCCAGGTCAAATAAGTTTTTAATTACACCTTTTAATACATACCTGTGCATGTTACAATTGACTCAACTTTGCATTTGGTAGACTAATTAGGGTAACTAATGATGAATACACTGGAAGCTGGAAAAATGCAAAAAATTATTTAAAAGTACAGGACAGACATAAATATGATCACAAAGAATAATGAAATATTACCTATGAACAAAAAGATTTTGGTATTTAAAAAACATGGGTACAGCTTCTGCAGCACAGAGCCTTAATCAGATGAAGGAATACTACATTCAGTTCTGAAATTTATTAACATAACTGTGGGGGGATGGGGGGATTTAATACAGAACAAAACCAAGAAGCATAGGGTTTATACAGTGCCTATAAAAAGTATTCTCCTCCCTTGGAAGTTTTTATGTTTTTTTTATTTTACATCATCGAATCACAGTGGATTTAATTTGGTTTTTTGAAAGTGATCAACAGATATAGATTCTTTCGTGTCAAAGTGAAAACAGATCTCCACAAATTGATCTAAGTTAATTACAAATATAAAGCACAAAATAATTGATTGCATAAGTATTCACCCCCTTTAATATAACACACCAAATCATCACTGTTGCAGCTAATTGGCTTTAGAAGTTGTGTAATTAGTTTCATGGAGATAACAGGTGTACAGTCAAGGTGATTCAATTGATTGTAGTAAATGTACACCTCTACTTGAAAGGTCCAACTACTAGTGAGTCAGTATACTGGCAAATGCTACAGCATGAAGACAAAAGAACACTCTAATCAACCTCATGAAAATATTATTGAAAAGCACAAATCAGGAAATGGATACAAGGAAATTTCCAAGTCACTGAATATCCCTTGGAATACAGTTAAGTCAATCATCAAGAAATGGAAAGAATATGGCTCAGCTGTAAATCTACCCAGAGCAGGCCATCCTCAAAAACTGAGTAACCAAGCAAGAAGGGGACTAGTGAGGGAGGCCACCTATGACAACTCGGGAGGAGTTACAAGCTTCAGTGGCTGAGATGGGAGAGACTGCGCACACAACTGTTGCCTGGGTGCTTCACTGGTTGTGTCTTTATGGGAGAGTAGTAAAGAGAAAGCCACCATTGAAAAACACTCACTTGTAAGGATTTGCCAGAAGGTTTGTGGGAGATTCTGAAGTCAGCTGGAAGGAGTTTCTATGGTCTGATGAAACCAAAAATGAGCTTTTTGGCCATCAGACTAAACACCACTAAGCCAGACACCACGTATCATCAAAAGCAAATCATCCCAACCATTAAGATTAGTGATGGCTGCATCATGCTGTGGGGATGCTTCATTGCAGCAAGCCCCGGAAGGCTAGTGAAGATCAAGGGTAAAATGAATGCAGGGAAATACTGGAGAAAAACTGGATGCAGTCTGCAAGTGAACTGCAACTTTGGAGAAGATTTGTTTTCCAGCAAAACAATGACCTCAAGCATAAAGCTAAAGCTACACAGGACTGGCTTAAAAATCACAAAGTTAGCGTCCTTGTCAGAGTCCAGACCTCAATCCAATTAAGAATTTGTGGCTGGACTTGAAGAGGGCTATTCAATCATGATCCCCATACAATTTGACAGAGTTTGAGCAGTTTTGTAATGGGGAAAAATTTGTCCAGATATTCACAGCTGATAGAGACCTATTCACACAGACTCAATCCTGTAATTGCTACCAAAGGTGCAACTACTAAATACTGACTTGAAGGGTGTGAATACTTAATCAATCAATTATTTTGTGTTTTATAGTTGTAATTAATTTAAATCACTTTGTGGAGATATGTTTTCACCTTGACATGAAAGAATCTTTATCTGTTGATCACTATCAAAAAGCCAAATTAAATCCATTGTGATTCGATGTTGTAAAACAAAAGAAAACATGAAAACTTCCAAGGGAGGAGAATACTTTTTATAGGCACTGTATGAACCCTGTGCTTCTTGGTTTTGTTCTGTATTAAATCCCCCCATCCCGCCACGGTTATATTTATAAATTTCAGAACTGAATGCAGTATTCCTTCATCTGATTAAGGTTCTGTTTTCGGTTTGACACGAAGGAGTCTTTTTCTGTTGATCAGTGTTAAAAACCAAATTAAATCTACTGTGATCCAACTTTGTAAAACATTAAAAAATGAAATCTGCCAAGGGTGTTGTTATGATCCCAGCCCCCTCCTTTGTGAGAATCACAAGAGCACTAGTTGAGAGGGGGGGTCAGTAGACCCAGGAAGTGGGAGAGAGAGAGACGTGCTGAACAGACACAGGAAGTGGGAGAGAGAGAGAGACGTGCAGAGTACCGCGTTCCACCGGGATGCCAAATAAGGCGACATTGACTATTGTCTTATGGAGACCACGTGTAAAGCCCTCGGGCAAAGTGGGCTGGTTGAGAGAGAGATTGCATCATCCCAACCAGATTGACATCTGAGACCCCGTGAGGAAGTATAAAGGAGGGTCTGGGGGGGGGGGGGAAGCCCCTTCAGCGCACCAAGAAGACACGAGAGTGATCCCGCCATAGCGGGAAGCCATTTTGAAGGAAGCCACGTGCGTTAGGTTCTGGGATTGGAATCTGTGGCTGGAATCACGGAAAACCGCTTTTAACTAACATCGGGGAGGGGGAGCCCGCTCCCCTGATTCAACGGATGCTTCATAAAGACCCGGCAAGTTTTTCCTTTTCTCACCAATCTCTCTCTCTCTGTCGCAACACGTGAAACCCAGCGATTTTCAAAGGGCTGAGGCCTGCAGACTTCTGAGTGACTTTTATATTTCCAACGGACAATCTATTAACCCCTAGACAACAGCAGAGCTCACTTCTTAATGATGATTATTACTATACCCGCGCTTTAGATTGAGCATTGACGACGTGCATTATCTGAATGTTTGTATTAACCTTACTTTTGTGCCCCTTTATAAATAAAAATGTTTGAAAATAGTGACATCAGACTTCAACAGACCTCTCTATCTTTGCTGGTAAGTGATCCAGTTACGGGATACGTAACAACTTGAGTTTCTCTTCTCGGGATTTGACACCAAATTGGGAGGCCAGTGAATCGGGCTTGTAAGTCCAAAACTTGAATCTGGTTACGCGGGTAGCCAGACGGGAAACCAGCAAAGATGGACGTGGGTGAATTTATGAAAAACCTGACTGTGGGGGCGCTAGAGGCGGCCACCAAATCAGATTTGTTAAATTTGGCAAAGGGGTTGAACCTCGCAGAAGTGAGGTCGTCCATGAAAAAGCGGGAGGTGCGAAGGGCCATAACTGAGTATTACATTGGGAAGAATGTGTTTGAAGCTGAGGTATTGGAAGATATCCCTGAAAAGGTACCATCAAGTGGGACGGTTCAGTTAGAGGTGGAGTAATTAAGATTGGAACATGAAATTTAGTTAATAGAGCTGGAAGCGGCTGAGAGAGAGAAAGAAAGGGCTGAGAGAGAGAAAGAAAGGGCTGAGAGAGAAAGGGGGCAGGCGTTCCACCTAAAGGAGCTAGAGGCGACACGGGACCATGAGCTCCAACTAAAGGGGTTAGAGGTGAAAAAGGAGCAGGACCAAGCCGAGAGGCAAAGACAGCATGAAATTCAGCTAAAGGAGCTAGAAGCAGTCGAGAAAGAGAAACAGAGGAAACATGACTGGGAGATGGAGAAGATAAGGAACGAGCGAAGAGATCAAGGGATAGACCGAGCGGAGCGGTTTAATGTTAGTAGGGAGTTGAGATTGGTACCCCCGTTCGAGGAGACAGATGTTGGTAGTTATTTCTTGCTTTTTGAAAAGGTGGCAGTAAATCAGAAGTGGCCAAAAGAGCAGTGGGTGGCGTTGTTACAAAGTGTGTTAAAGGGGAAGGCCCAACGACCATATGCGCCGTTGTCGCTGGAGGAAGGAGAAGCAGAGAATTATGCTGAAGTAAAGGAGGCCATGCTCCGGACTTACGAATTGGTACCTGAGGCTTATAGACAAAAGTTTAGAAATTTAAGGAAAGGGTGGAATCAAACGTATACCGAGCTAGCCCATGAGAAGGGGGTGCTCTTGGACCTTTGGCGCACCGTGGAAAGGGTGGACGAGGTTTATGGGCGTCTCAGGGAGTTACTTTTGATTGAGGAATTTAAAGGTTGTGTTCCGGAGGAGATCCGGATGTATTTGAACGAGAGGCCGACTAGGTCCGTCTCAGAATTTGCTAGGTTCGCAGATGAAGATGCCCTAACCCACAAGGCAAAGTTTTCCTCGAATAAAAGTTTCCAGACAGACCGTGGGAACGATCGAGGAAGTCCGCCGAATGAGGCAGAGGTCCCGCCGGGAGCTGGTGGTAAGGTTGAGGGGGAAAGGCAAGACAGCCAGAGATTTCCGGGCTTGACCTGTTTTAATTGTGGAAGGGGAGGGCATATTGCATCTCGGTGCTTTGCTCCGAGAAAGGAGCCAGAAAAAGGGAAAGCAGCGGTCCCTATCGGGCGTGCAGTGGTAGTCAGAGAATCGGCAAGAGGGTGCCGGGTAAGCAGAGTGCGCAAGGGGTCTGAGATTTATCTGTCACACGGCACCATGTCTTTGAGGGAGGGGGACCCACCAATTCCCGTATGGATTTGGAGAGACACGGGGGCGGAGCTATCATTGATTAGCCGAAAGGTGTTAAAATTCGGACCTCAGACGGGAGAGGTAGCCCTGAGAGGAACAGGAAAATGGACCAAAGTAGTGCCTTTGCATCGGGTCCTTCTAGATTGTGAGTTGGTGTCGGGATCAGTGGAACTGGGGGTCCTGCCGGAGTTGCCGGGGGAAGGTGTGGACGTCCTTCTGGGGAACGACCTAGCGGGTGGGAAGATGGGGGCAGCCGTGAAGCTGACCACCCAGCCTGCGAGGGTTGAGGCCACTCCCTCAGATCCTAAGATCCTATACCGCATGCGCAGTCACTCGTAACCTGTCGAGAGTGGCAGCTGAGAACGGGAGCAGTTTAAAATTGGCCAGTTTTGATTTGGCCGAGACGTCTTTACCGACCCTGTGCCATGAGGGTTTAAGGGGTGGAAAGACGAAGAATAGTAAAGTGAAAGGGGGTAAGGGAGAGGAGTTAGATCTGCCCTTAGCGAAGAAAAAGGTCCTAGAGGTAGGAAATAAAGATGAGAAACAGATAAAGCTGTTAAAAGGTCCAGAGTTGGACATGGATGATCTGCCTGGTTCGGCAGAATTGTTTGAAAAAGTTGAGAGTTCTAAAGGTGTTCCCGATAATGAGATGAGGGCAGCCCTAGAGGGAACAGGTATCCTTGCCTTGAGGAAGTCTGCTGAGAAGGCCGAGGAGATTGTTTCAGCTCGCAGGGTTGCACCTTCCCCGGGTGGGAGCTGCCCAGAGTAACTGGGAGGATCGGGGGAAGTTAGAATTTGAAAAAGGCACAGGTGTTGAAAGCCTGGAAGAGGCCAATGTCCCGTTTGAGTGTGTCCAAGATGGGGATGCACGTGGTGCTGAACCTGGTAACGGAGCTCAGAAGAAGTCTGAAGTATTTGATTCAGTGGAACGGGGCGACCGTCCTTGTGGGTCAGATAGACTTGGTTCAGTGGAAAAAGGGTTAACCTTGGTAACGGTGGGAAGTGTGAGTTCCCAGGTGTTTGTACTCGAAGGTGGGTTCAAAGTTAATGCCGAATTTAAGAATGGGGGGATGAGGATTATTATTGAAGGAAACGGAAAGTCTGTGGTTCCCAAATCGAAGGAAGAAATCTTAAACCTGGCAGATCGCTCGCAGAGTGAGCCGGGGAATAGCGGGGCCCCCCAACTCTATTGTTATGCCAGGATGGGATGTGAAGAGGCCGCATTCGAAATGCTACTTGAACAAAGAGTTCGAATTAAAAATCTATAGCCTGAAGGGTACTGACAAAAGGGCTAGCCACCTGGGTAAGATTAAAGAATTGGGGGGAAATGGTCTAAGTTTGGGGCATGGTGTTGATAAAATAACCCCCATGAACGAGGCTGGCAGGAGTTCACCACGCCAAATTACTCAAGTTCCCCGGGGGGGACTCGCCGGAAAAGAGGCGACGGTTAATGGGGATGCCATTTTTAAACAGCAAAACAGGTTGAACGGGATTGCGCTAAAGCCTGTGAATAATAAAGGCAGCCCCTTTGGAGACCTGCCGGTTAAGTAAAATGACCAAAACGATTAGTATTCGCATAAACTTTTGTAGATGCACCTAAGCTAAGATCACACCTCCTTAGTTTCGTTGCTGAAAAAAAATGGTGGTAATTGAATTGAAGTCTGATGCTACAAGACTTTAGTATGGTACGCGATGTTAAGATATTAAAGAAAGGGACACTGCAATCGTTAACTGTTTAGATACTGACTTGAATGTATAACGGTAGTATGTGAAAAGAAAAGCTTGTATATTGTGTTAGATTCAAAAAAATCCTGTAAGACTGTGTACCACTCCGTTTTAACCGCTGGTAAAAACGTTTTTTTTTAGAGGGGAGGTGTTATGATCCCAGCCCCCTCCTTTGTGAGAATCGCAAGAGCACTAGTTGAGGGGGGGGGGGGGGGTCAGTAGACCCAGGAAGTGGGAGAGAGAGAGAGAGACGTGCAGAGTACCGCGTTCCAACAGGATGCAAAACAAGGCGACATTGACTATTGTCTCATGGAGACCACGTGTAAAGCCCTCGGGCCAAGTGGGCTGGTTGAGAGAGAGATTGCATCATCCCAACCTGATTGACACCTGCGACCCCGTGAGGAGGTATAAAGGAGGGTCTGGGGGGGGGGGGTGGGAAGCTCCTTCAGACGCACCAAGAAGACACGAGAGTGATCCCGCAATAGCGGGAAGCCATTTTGAAGGAAGCCACGTGAGTTAGATTCCAGGATTGGAATTTGTGGCTGGAATCACGGAAAAACGCTTTTAACTGACATCAGGGAGGGGGAGCCCGCTCCCCTGATTCAACGGATGCTTCATAAAGACCCGAGCAAGTTTTTCCTTTTCTCACCAATCCCTCTCTCTCTCTGTCGCAACACGTGAAACCCAGCGATTCCTAAAAGGCTGAAGCCTGCAGACTTCTGAGTGACTTTTATATTTCCAACGGACAATCTATTAACCCCTAGACAACAGCAGAGCTCACTTCTTAATGATGATTATTACTATACCCGCGCTTTAGATTGAGCATTGACGACGTGCATTATCTGAATGTTTGTATTAACCTTACTTTTGTGCCCCTTTATAAATAAAAATGTTTGAAAATAGTGACATCAGACTTCACCGGACCTCTCTATCTTTGCTGGTAAGTGATCCAATTACGGGATACGTAACAGTGTGAATACTTTTTATACGCACGGTATATAAGAATACATTTATGGAGTTTACATTGTACTTCCTTGAGTTCAGAATCAAAAGGTGAGGTTTTTAATTATCAAGTTAATCCTGGATACCGCTAATTCCCTGGAATCATCACCAATGTTGTCCTCTCATTCACCCTAAAGCACCAATTCTCAATGAGCAGGGCCAGAGGCGTGCAGACCTTTTGTACCCATGGGCATCTCATAAGGCAGTGGAGGTTCTGATCAGCTTCAAGTATTTCTAAAAATCCCTGACTTCTGGAGATATTGAAGAACTGTGGAAACAAATTGAAAATTAAGAGGTGATTAGAAATAACTTAGTCAATAAAACATAGAAATTGAAGTAAAATATTTCATTTGCATTTTTCCACATGTTTGGGACACCATTCAAACTAATCATCGTTCATACATCTGGTCTCCCAACTATAAAATGAAGTTGGCCTCAGAGTTTGTATCAGTACTCCATTGCAGAGCTCAATGGTGAGTCAGCAGCAGAAGAGGCTATAGTGGCATCTGACCTCTGCTCTGCTTCTCAATTTTCCATAAATCTGAGCCAGTCGTGTAGATCGGGGCCCAGTGTTCATGAGAAATCATCCCCTGAGGAAATGGTTCTTACATAACTGTCGGCAGACATCCCACTTGAATTGGCCCTGGTGAAGTGGTGCAGGGTAGGTACAGATCAATAGAAACCTGTCTTCCATTGCCTGCTTGTTATATTGTCTGCGTATTGTACTCTGCTTAGGAAATTCTATTCTATTGAAGTCATTGTCATTATCATGCTTTGATTGATGTCAATCCAACAAAACTACATTTTGTTCATATTTTCATGACGTATTAACATTTCAATGTAGTTGTTTCCATCTTATAATGAGTCAAACATATTGTGGACAACAATTTCGATACTATGCTGGATTATATTCATTTGACAGTTCAGGATTTAAAGATCAATCACTGGCAGTGATCAGGAATTCCACAGCGCACAATACAAACTGCTTTGATATTGCTGTCTTCACAAAGCTTTCAGAAATCATATATGATTTTTGGCTTCCATAGGAGCAGGTCTTAATGGGAGACTGAAGCCCTTCTCCTGCAGAATGTAAAGGTATTTTCTCAGTTTGCCTCTTTCAGTAAGTCCAGTGTTGAGATCAGCAATGGAATCCCCACAAATAATCCTGGTGTCATCCACCTCACATAAGAATTCACTTAAGGCAACCAAATAGGACTTTGCCTTAGTGGTTATCTCTGAACACACGATCAGTCAAAGACATGATGGACACCGTACCAATTATAATCTGCCCTTAAGGCAAACTGCTCCAGTCTTCCCCACTATTTGATGCGATGAAACTCAGTGAGAGCTGCCACTTAACAGCCAGGTGATTTTGCTCAAAAGATCATAAATTTTCTGACTTTTCAACTAATAAATAATTACAGTGAATAATGGTTACAGCTTGCAGAAACAACTGATGCCCATTGGTCAGCTGACAACCAATCCCAGGCTGGCTTTGATTGATTGATTGTTGTTCCTAACAACATCTCAAATGTTCTTGGGTAAACCATTTTGATAGTTGTGCTCTGAATGCACTGTTGAGGGTTTGTGTAGTTGTGTGGTTTCACTGAATAAACGTTTCATTTCATTTTCCAGCTTTGTTCTGTCTCCTGGCTTTTGGTCTCATCAGTAGTTATAGGCAAGGGAACACAACAAATCAGCAACAAAGAGCTGTGCTATATCAACATGGCAATTTCATCAATCCTATCACAGCAGAAAGCTAAATTTGTGACGGCCTTACTTCCCCAAATCTTGAGGCTATGTCCCCTCGCATTAATCTCACCTACCAGTGGAAACAACTTTCCTGCCTCTACCTTATCTATCCCTTTCATAATTCTATATGTTTCTGTAAGATCTCCTCTCATTCTTCTGAATTCCAGTGAATACAGTCCCAGGCGACTCAATCTGTCTTCATAGTTTAACCCCCTCCTCATTGGAATCAACCTGTTGAAACTCTTCTGCACATATATCCTTCTTCGAGTAAAGAGACCAGAATTGCACACAGTACTCCAGATGCGGCCTCACCAGTACCCTATACATTTGCAGCATAACCTCCCTGCTTTTAAATTCAATGCCTTTAGCAATGAGGGCCAGTATTCGCGCAGACCGATCGATTCGCAAAGAGAGTCACAGAGAAGAAAATGAGCGTTTCGCGGGGTTCGGCGCATTCGTGGTGGATCTATCGATTCATGATCCATTAGCAGGAGCAAATAAAAGTAAGCAGGGTCAAAGCAGAGTGGCCATTCTGTCAGTGGACCAGTATAGGATAGCAAAAGTTTTTATAATTATATAAAGCAGAAAAGGGTGGCCAAAATGAATGTGGGTCCCTTGCCGGACAAGAAGGTGTAATGGATATTGGGTAATGAGGAAATGACCGAGGCTTTGAATGACTATTTTGTGTTGATCTTTCCAAGAGGATACCTAACTACAAGATTGCTAATTTTACTTGTCTCAATACACAAGCCCAGCATCCAGTTCAATGCCACTTCAGGAGTTACATCTGAATCCTGGTTCAAATGTTATGATGATATATTCCAGGTAAAATTTGCCAGTAAAGATGATTTGTGGAAGAAACACACTTTGCTTCAAAATTGGGTACTGCCGAGCCCAAGAGTCACATCAACTTCATCCTGCCTGCGAACCTGGACAACCTACTGTTTGATGAACTATGCAACAGTTAACAAACATTTTTGGAGAGCAGTCATCTCCCTTCATTGTTTGCTATCACTGCCTAAAACTTGTTAAGCGTGACAGAAATGACTTCATCACATATGGCAGTGTCGTCAATCGCGGATGTGAAAGATTCAAGCTGGGTAACATGACTGAATCACAGTTCAAGCGCCTGATTTGTATTTATGGACTTCAGGCACCTGGTGATGCAGACAGTCACAAGCTGCTCCTGACCAGACTGCAGCAGGAGGCGGATATGATTCTACAGCCTGTCACTCACAAACGCCAGCAGTGGGTCAACCTGAAACACGATTCCAACCTGGCCGAACAGTGCGGTTTCCAGTAGCCCAGACCTCAACACTCAGCAGGTCTCCAAGTGGCCAACCAGGTCCTGTTGTAACTGTAGAGAGTGGCATTGTGCAGCAAGCTGCCGATATAAGAAACACATTTGCAAAGAAAGCTCATGCTGTGGTTACAAAAAAGGCTTTTGCCATCCATCACTGTCTTCTAGGCCAGTGAGAAGGTTTCAAAAGCCATCAAAGTCTGCAAGGAGTTGAGTGTTCATGTTCAAGGTTGACTTCATCCCCAGGAGGTGGTACATCAACATACTTATCAACAATCAGTTGGTTAAGCTACAACTTGATGCAGCATCCGGCATCACCATGATCTCCAGACACATGTGGTGGGCACTTAGGTCCCCATTAGTCTAATCAACTCATCACCCCACTTGCAGTGTATCAGGTAGAACCCTCCAGTTGATTTGCAAACAGCACTGCATGGTAAAGCTGAATGGGAACCAGGTAAATGGTATGTGTTACCTAACAGATCAGGCAGATCCGAATGTCCCTGATGAACAAACTTGATGCCTGGTGAATCCCTCTGAATGAAGTGTTGTATGAAGGCAGTGGCCACTTAAATCATGTCATTCAATGCCATGCCACCATCAGTACATAAGACCATACAATAGAAACTGCAACAACACCATGAAGCAGAGTTTTGAGATGGTTTATGTTGCTGCACCACACTGCAAGCAGAACCACATCTCCAGCCAGACACGTAGCCTATCCCAAAATACCGATACCATATGCAGCTTTACCGTTCGTGGTGCAAGAGTTAAATCACCTAAAACAAGCTGGTGTGATGAAAATCTGTCAACTGAACACATTGTGCAGTAGTTATCATCAAGGAACCCAAAGGTACATTGAGGATGTGTGCAGACTGTTCAACTGGTCTCAAACCAGCTATGGAGGCACATCAGTCCTCATTACCAATACCCGCAGATCTCTTTGCAAAACTGAACGATGGTCTTTACTTTGCAGTTGGACTTGGCTGAAGTCTACTGCCAGGTAAAAGAGATGGAAAATTCCCAGGAGCTTCTCACCATTACAACACATAAGGGGTTGTTTTCCTTCTTCCATCGGCTTTTCGAGGTAACTTTCCAGCAGAGTATGGATACCATGCAAAGTGGTACTGACGGTGTTGTCATTTACCACAATGATATCATTGCAATGGCCATGGATCAGACTGAATGATGCCAACTCTTGGACCACATTTTGAACAGACTACAAGACTCTAGGCAGAAAAATTCAGCTCCCTGATGTCTTCAATCAAGTATCTGAGCTTCATCATAGATGACAAACATGGATTCAAAGCAACACACACAAAATGCTAGAGGAGCTCAACAGGCCAGGCAGCATCTAATGAAAAGAGTGGTGATGAAGGGTCTCGGCCTGAAAAGATTATTGTTTACTCTTTTCCATAGATGCTGCCTGGCCTGCTGAGTTCTATCATCATAGATGAGCATGGTCATTGCCCAGATCTGGAAATCATTGCTGCTATCTTAAATATGCCTCTACTAGCAGATGTCAGCACCTTACAATCATTTTTGGGCATGATCAGTCATTATTGGGTATTCCTCCCAGCAATGGATAGGCTGAGGGAGCCACTCATTGCCCTGCACAACAAGGGTGCCACATGGAAATGGTTCAAAGAATGCCAGGTGAAGAATATGCTGTACTCCAACCTTCACTTGATGCATTTCAACTCAAAGCTGCCAAATGTTATTTGTGAAGGATCCGTCCAATTATGGGGTTTGAGCTGTCATATTACATATCTTCCCTGACGGCTGTAAGAAATGTGTCACGCGTGCAATCAGATTATTGACCACAGCAGAAAGGAACTATGGACAAATTGAGAAGAAAGTTTTGGGAATTATCTTGGCTATGAAGAAATTCCACAACATGCGTTATGGCAGAAGTTTTACTCTCCTTACTGATCAGAAGCCACTATTGTCCATAAAAGCATTCTGGTGTACAGAGCAAACCAACTATAAAGGTGAGCAATGATATTATTAGCCTATGACTTTGAAATCAAGTACACAGCAGGAACTTGGTCAGGCAGATCCCCTTTCCAGACTATGAATCACCAGGATACTGAACATAAAGATACAGTTGTGGCTGCGGTATCAGTTGATCACAAAGTTCACCTGGTTGTACTGGATGCAGCTGAAGGTCTTCTGGTCATGGACAACAAAATCAGAGCAGAAACAGCTGCAGATCCTCTTGTTCATCATACCTCTCAGATACCCCATTGATGGATGGCCAGTCAAAGTTGATGAAGATGTCGTAACCGTCTACTGACGTTATACATCACTCTTAACTGTGGGTTCCTGCCTAATGTTTGGAGACAGAATAGTGACTTCATGAGCACTTTGACCAAAACTACTGAAACAATTGAACTGTGGTCACCTGAAAGAATGCCTTGGCAAGAAGACTTGTGTACTGCATAGATGAAGATACCACATCTGTATGCAAGCAGTGTACTCAGTGCTTTTGACAGCAAAGAATCCCATGTAGAGCTGATCCACAACTATGGCCTCAGCCTTCCCGACTTCATCTGACAACCACGAACTCTGCAACAGGATCTCCATGCTGGTGTAGGAGGGTTACAGAACAGGTTTGGCATTCGTGGTTGTGAATATCTATGTTCCAGCTAATTACTGTTTCATTATGGTGGCATTTAGCTCCCTTATTTTCATTCTAGTTGGCCTAAAGTTTATTGTTTTTCATTTCCTTTAAATTCTGCAACAGTTCTCATTAAAGTCAATGAACTATTGACTCACATCAGTCTCTCTCTCAACACTTGGGCCATTTCGGAACATGAAAATGGACCCAGAAAAGAGAGAGAACAGCTGACCTTGGTCTGAGATTCATTGGCTAGGTAGGGGAGAAGTTGCAGGTGATTGAATTTGTGTTGGGAGAAGTAACCAAAGCAATACGACAACAAGCATCAGTTCGACAAACCAAGTCTCAGCTGGAGGAACAGATGTCATCCCTGGCGACAATAGTTCAACAGTTCACCACAAACAATCATAATCAGTTGGCAGTGAACTCTGCTCTCACAGCCAGAGTCCATGAGCTTACAGCCAACAGTCAATATCAGCTGACTGTGATTAGCATTCTTGCAAATACAGTTCAGCAATCCTTGGCCATGTCAGTCCCACTTGTAGCATCTTTTAGATCTTCCTTTTCTGTTGCCCCAATAACTTCTGCTGCTAATACTCCAGCTCCTGTGTCTGGACCCGAATTGACTCCCGTGCATTCCTCCACTGAGCAGATACTCCTGTGACCCTGGCGGCTGTAGGAATTTTGCGACCCGCTGTGAGCTGACTTCCCAAGCCCAGCCCGGTCTGTTTGATGATGATGTGCATAAACTGGCATACATGGTAAATCTCTTGGATGGACCTCCACTCAGTCCGTTCAACACTTTGTGGGATCAAGGCTCCCCTGCAACCCACGAGGAAATCTGCAGATGCTGGAAATTCAAGCAACACACATAAAATGTTGGTGGAACGCAACAGGCCAGGCAGCATCTACAGTGAGAAGCGCTGTGGATGTTTGCAATGGATGCAGGATGGAATAAGTAATCCCTCATCACTGCCTTCCAGCACGGATAGAACGCAGATGTCTGACATGAGATCACTATCCATGATGAGCAGGACAGTCTGGATGACCTGATTAACCTGGCCATTGAAGATAAGGGATGGGTAACTGAGTGGTGTAGGGAAAGAGTAGCTTCCTAATCCTTGGATCATTGTCTGTCTCACCCTCTCCCTCATCACTCAGTACCCATTGCAAGTGGGGAAGTATACGCCTACCTCAGGAGTAATGAGATAGGCTCAGAACACTTTCCTACCTCTATTGTGGTGATTTAGGATATTTCCAAGCATCATGTCCCAAATACCCAGTAAAAGAGGATACCTTTCAGCAGGGAGGGGATTCTGTCAGGTCAGTTCTCCCTGCAATTGGCTTCCCTTAGCTTCTGAGCTACCACTGGTGCTTGGTCTTCATTGGTTATCCTGACATAACCCATAGATTGACCAAACCAAACTAACTACCAGTGCCAGCACGACTAAGGACTGATAGCCAGCACAAACCGGTTATTCCAATCTAAATCAATCCTCGGCTCAAATCTTAATCTTCTTCAAGAACGAGGTGTTATGGGTGAACTGAAACAACCACTGTCTATTGGTCAGTTGACAGACCAATTCCAGGCTAACATTCACTCATTGGTCATTGTTCCTAACAATGTAAACTGCTTTAAAAAGTCGTGCTCTGGGCTGGGTTTTTTATAGTTGTGTGGTTTCAATGAATAAATGTTTATTTCATGTTCTGGCTTTGAGCTTTCTCCTGGCTTCAGGGCTCATCAGTAGTTATAGGTGAACAAACACGACAATAATCATGAATAAGTCATGATCTTTAACCGTATGGTCATTACATATCAGGCACATAAGAAAATCACTATATACCACAATCCCACTGAAACCTGGTATGAGCTCCCCAGGTAACACATTTTCACCCACCAAGTTGTTCTTCCTGTGTTTGGGGTATTTAACTAAATTATATTTTTTTAAAAGAAGCCCCATCAACTTGAAAAATAAAGAGCAGAGATGATCATTCTTATCCTGTATGTAAATAAGAGTAATATTGTAGGATGCATTTTAACATGTGTGTATCATTGTGTGCTTCTGCACAGTCAGACTAGAACCTTGAGAAAATCGAATGTTATCATGCCACTCTCGAATCTGGCACTTCCAGTTTATTCTTTTCACTTTGTACCAGGATCCCTCAAAAGCCTTTACATTTCAAATTTCATTCTATAACAAAATAGAAAACTTTTCCATCAATCATGAATGTCACTGCTAATTTCAAAATAGATCCTAATGCAAACAGTTGCAAAAAGCTTCCTGGGTGAATATTACTGCCAAATGACAATGGGCAGTGATAAATGAGGTGTTCTTAAAAATGTTTAAATTATATTAAAGTGCTGCAAACATTTGAATCAGGTTACTTTCAAGCTGATTATCCTTTCGCCTTGGTAACTCAGTTTGTATGGTAGCAGGAGTAATGACTTCAGTAATATAGATGATATTAAATCCAATTCTTTCTCCTCTCTGGAATATATCTGCAGTGTTAGATTAATCGAGATCTAATGTGAAGTCTCCCACCATCACTGTTCGGTCTACTAAGAGTTAGTTACGAAGTAATCTGAGTAATTGCTGATGATAAAATTGAGAAGCTAAGAGGGATGCATGCAGAAAGAAAAGATAATTTAAAAATGATAATATAATCAAATGAATATGCATGGCATCATAACATTTCTTTCTTGGGTTATAAACATGGGGATTGCAGTTTATGGAAACTTAATACAGCACAAGAAAAGAACATTAGGCCCTTCCTGCCAGTTTCAGATTTTTGGAAGAGCTTTGCCCCTGCTACTTCTTTTACCCTACTTGTTGACAGATTCCCTTTTATGGTCCATGGGAATTGCTGGTTAATTGACAAAGTAAAACTGAAAGCTCTCTTAAAAAGCAAAGAAAGGAACTCGATATCCATCTAAGTATTCAGTGATCTTTGATATGAGTATGTCTTCAGTGATCAAAAAATTTGGTCTGAAATGTCATGGATCGGATATCAGTGGCTGGATTTCTTCAATGCTTGTTCAGTGTTTTCAATTAGAGAGCTGCCCAGTGATAATGTTTCCTGATTATTCATTTAGTATTTGGAATGTTGATATTATTTCAGGGTCCGTGTGGGTGGCATGCAAAAGAAGGTCTTCTCCTGTATTTCAGTGCACGTGACAATAATAAACCAATTACCAGTGACTAATTAGAAAGGGATAATAACATAATGAGATTCTAATGGTAGTTTAACCATATCATGTGTCGTTTTAATGCTGTCTGTGAAAGTCTCATAAGAAATTGGTCTTCAGTTGCAACACTCTCAGGGCAGGGTTATTGAATTTCTTTGTACAATGCTACACTGTCGGTTCACTGCAGCATGTTCCGTTGATCTGTTGATACTTCTGCTTAATCTTGCTATTATCAGCATTTTGCCCCACAGCCATGATCTCTGCAGCCAACCCTTAAAAGGAGATACCTCAGTACAGCCAATATTCTTCCAGTGGCAGGAAACTTAGTCAATGAATGCTGTAATGATGGAAGGGGGTGGGGGAGAGTGTTTCCAGAGTCCCGTGTTGTGCTGGTGCAATTGGTGAACAAAATTGCTCACAGAAGACAAGTCTTTATGCAGGTTGATTACAGAGAAACTACAGCGCTGGAACAAGGTGCTGCTTTTGGGAGACCCATGTCTCCGTAAGAAGTAAAATTGTAATTAGTACATGTCTTATGGGAGCCTGCAAAATTGGCACATCCCCACAAAATTTCCACACTCCTGTGAAGGAAAGATCGATGAAAACTTCTTTCCTTGAGTATGGAATTCGTGTGTCTCCTTAATGCAGCAGTGACCACCAAACAGTGAAATACAGCAGAATAATCAAAATCAGAATCACTTTATTGTCAAACATTCCAGAATTGATTGTGATTCGGTTCCAAGGACAAAACACAGGACAATACCATAACAGAAAGCACAACAGCATCCAATGTTTTACATGAATATATTGCAATTGACAATTAGTGCAAATGTCAAAAATCAAACTTAATTAAGTGTGAACATATGAATAGATTCAACAATTATCAACAGAATAGGGAGAGCAGGAAAGAACATTTAATGGATGTCGTACAGGGACAGTTAGGGGATTACATCTGAGTGTGTTTTGTTGAGAAGCTGGATAGCTACAGGAAAGAAACTTTAGACATGACGTGTAGATCTGGTGGTGATAGACTTCTTTGATGGCAATTTGCTGAATAGGTGACTGCTAGGGTGGGTGGAGTCAGCAGTAGTTTTTCCAGCTTTTTTCTTTGCTCTGGTGATAAACAGGTCTTTTAGTGTCGGCAGCTGATAGCCAATGATCTTCTCTGCTGTGTGGAGCACTCACTGAAACCTGAACTTCGAGAGGGAGGAGGCAGCAGGAAACCAAACAGTGATAGAGGTGGTCACGACACCCTCAGTGATGGCTGAGTAAAGTTTCTGCAGGATCTATCCTGAGATTTTAAGTTTCCTAAGCTGTCATAGGAAGAACAAACTCAACTGGGCTTTCTTAGTGATCAAAATAACATGCTTGTCTCACTTCTGTGTATTGGTAATGGTAATCCCCAGGAATTTGAATGGCTCAACCACAGACACTGCCTGACCATTAATTTCCAAGGGGGAGGGGAATTAGATAGGAGGTAGTTGGCCGAAGTCAATCCTCAGCTCCCCCGTTTTGATAGCATTAAGCTCCAAGTTATTACGAGCACACCAAACTGCGAGACAGCCTCTCTTTGATATCATTATTAGAGATGGGGCCAAGTACAATCATGTCATCGGCAATCTTTAGGATTTGTCTGTGGAAGTACATTCATTGTTAGAAATTGGGAATGTAGGGGTGAATGAACATAGTCCTGAGGAGTGCCAGTGCTTATAGACATTGGATCAGAGAAGTAGGAACCCACCCTTACATATTGCTGTCTTCCCACCATAAAGTTTGTAATTCACTGGCAGGTACTCCAAGGTATAGCTAACTGGCTTAGCTTGCTGTAGAGCAACTTCTGTCTACAGAGGATGATCTACTTTGGAAAAACACTTGATAGGACAAATGAAAACCCCTGAAATGAAATGTCAACAGTCTACGAAATAAAGGGCTTGAAAATACGAAAAAAGGACACAATATTAGACATACTAATTTTTAAGAATTGCAACAGCATTGGAATTTTTTTTTGAGTCTTGTGAAGGAATTATCAGGCCATTATCTTTGGCCTCTACCATAAAATCCACTCTGGGCTATCAATTCTATTCATCTCTCGGGAATCTGTATGAAACTGAACCAGGCTGACTGAAAAATTGGTGTTCCATCTGAATAAAGACAGCCTGTACACAACTTAACTATTCCGTCACTAAGATTGATTATTTTCACTTCTGTAAGATTACACATTCTACCTTAACTATTGCAACTAAAATGTTAATCTACTCTCTTTTGCATTTTGGTGTATGGAACTGTCTTAATGCACTCCTCCATTGTTCTACCCTCGGAAAATTTGAGATTACCTGAATGTCTGTACTTACCATAATTTTTTGTTTACCCTGTGCTTGCTGCTGTATGTTCGAGAAAGACTCATTTTAAAGTTCTCAGTATTGTTTTCAAGCTTCCTACGTGCCTCATTCCTCACTATCTAATCTGTTCTAGTTTGCAACCATTCAAGATGTCTTAACTCTTCAGATTCTGGCCTTTGATCATTATCAGATACAGACTCAGCGCCATTGATGGTTATACATTCGGCCATCAAGGCTTTCAGCCCTGGAATTCCTGTCCCAGGCTTCTCCACTTCTTTCCATCTCTTCCCCTTTAAGGCACTTAAACCTATGTTAATGGCCAAGCAAATATAGTTATACCTTCATATGTGTCTTGGAATTAAATTTTGCTTGTAACATTCCTAAATGACAACGTGGAATGTTTTGCTACATTAAAGGAACTAAGGAAACACAAGTTCCTGTTGTTGTCAGGAATAAATCAATGTTACATTTCAGTTTTCTTATCCACACAATTTACTTCACATCTCCTTAAGTATAATGTAAAACTGAGGGGTTTTACTGATGTATGCTTCCACTGTCACTGCCTGACATGATCTGGTAGACGTTAGGAGACATTGCCATCTCTCATCATTTTAGCTGGGCTTTAGTGGTAATTGAATATGGCACCATCTCAGTCTGTGCCAATCATCTCTTACTGAAACATACATAATTCCATCAGAGTTCAGGCTGGTACAATGACTTTACTCAGAATAATAGTGAAAACTAATTGAACTTGTTTTTTTCAGTCTGCTGAACAACTTCCTTGATCCTGAATTGTTATATTTTGCAATTGTAGAGGCACATTCCTCACATTCCTTCAATTAATGTTGAAGAAATTAAATTTATTTTTGTTGTTTTATCTTCCACTCAGTTTCTGCATTACTACCATTAATTCTATCTCTTTGTTTTCTGTACATGATTTGAACCATGTACCTAATTTTAAAGTAATATTTTCTTGTTCAGATGATTATGTGCTGATGAATATTATTCATTGTGGATGTTTGAAGAGTCTCACCAGAACTTTACCTGTTTAAAAAGCATTGCAGCTTGTCAGAGAAATAAAGAATTAAATGTAGAAACTCCCTGTGTGATTCAGTATCACATCTTGTACTTAGTCAGTTAATCATGCTTCAGTTATAGAATATGTATTGTTTTAGTGTGCAGAAGCTAATTCAGAAATAATGGATTTCCACTATTGTGTGGGTAATCTGAAAAAGAAATAATGAATAATTTAAGCCTACTCTTGCAATTCTGGCTTGCTTCTTCTCTGCTACAAGTTTAAATTAAAACACGTATAAGGAAACACCATCCTCAAGACATAATAAATGGGCTAAGGGTAATATGTTACAGTAGTTTGTCCGTTTTTACCACATCAAAAGATGGAGAAAAGAAAACAAAATCTTGTGTAAATTTCATGTCATTCTGGAACAGAAGTCAACATGATGCATGGATGTTTGAAAAAGCTTCTTTTTTTTGCCCCAGGAGAATGTTAAACTTGTATATATGTCCACAATTAGGTCTTCCCTGAACTTTTTTTCCCCTCTGTAATGAAATTGAATGACAGACTTTGCTTAAACTACTAAAACCTTCCTCCAATTGCAGTTACAATTTATCTAGTGGGTACACTGACTACATTGACGGTTAAGTCCTTCTGATCATAGAAACATAGAAAACCTACAGCACAATACAGGTCCGTCTGCCCACAGAGTTGTACCGAACATGTCCCTACCTTAGAAATTACTAGGCTTACCCTTAGCCCTCTATTTTTCTAAGCTCCATGTACCTATCCAAGAGTCTCTTGAAAGACCCTATCGTAACTGTCTCCACGACCATTGCCGGCAGCCCATTCCACACACTAACCATTCTCTGAGTAAAAAATTTACCCCTGACATCTCCTCTGTACCTACTCCCCAGCACCTTAAACCTGTGTCCTTTTGTGGCAACCATATCAGCCCTGGGAAAAAGCCTCTGACTATCCACATGATCAATGCCTCTCATCATCTTATACACCTCTATCAGGTCACCTCTCATCCTCCGTCGCTCCAAGGAGAAAATTGCAAATTATATACAATAAGTTTGATCCTTCATTATTTGTTGTTGTTATTATTATTATTATTATTATTTCAAAGGTGTTTCATGCTTTATCATTAAAAAATATTTAAGAAGGAAAACAATTCTTGCAATGTTTTAGTGAGATCTTAACCAACAGCACTAACAACTTGATTTTGGCTGTTTTCTTTCGCAGCACAGAGGAAGAGTGTACCTTGTATAAAACTAACTGTTGGTACTCTTCTGCATGTATTATCATTCCCAAAATTAATGCCACTCATTGTATTTTCAGGAGTTTCAATGTTTGCCTGATGTTGCAATTTTATATCCAGGATATTTCTGAAGCTCTTTGACAGCACAATAGAAAACTAAATCTGCAACGTCTTGGATGTCTACATTGAGACAAATTTTGCCATGTTAAAGCCAGCAGGTGCATTTGGTTTTCAAACACTATTGAAGTTCATTGAACCTCAGTCACCTTCACTATCATGACTGATGGTACGATATGTGTCATTTTGCCAAGATTCCAACATCATTGTGCCATTGAAATCTTCAGTGGCCCCTGGCATTGTAGAGGGTTAAGCTTTGTGCTTGCCAAAAGTCTCACCATGACTGTGGCCTTGAACATAACAGAACTTTGATTTCTACTGTGGGAATGCAACCATGAGAATGTAATACTACTGTGGGAACAACCACGGGAACACAAAAGTCAGCTGAACACAGGTGTGGTGAACTATGTGCCTGTCTGGACACGCCCCCTGCTGACTGCTCCTGTGGCTCCTCCCACAGATCCCGGTATAAAGGCGATCTGAGGCCTGACGCTCAGCCTCTGTCTCCAGGACATAGTATGATGGACACTCACTCCTGGTTCCTTCTTCCAGTCAATAAAAGCCGATATCTCGCCTTACGTTTCAGTGTGAGTTATTGATGGTGCATCAACAGGGATGGGACTCGTGACAAGTGATGGTTGGTTCTGATTGGATGGTTTGAGATGCTGCAATGTATTGCTCCACTTACTACAGCATTTCCTATCAGTGGAAAGGGTATTAAAGTAGAGTGGCCACAGCACTTGGGTATAGTTCTTAGAGGCCTCACCAACAGACTAGTCATGAACAGTGCCGCAGATCGAGCTGGAGGTGTGCTGCAGTGAGATGAGTCCCTCGAGCCTTGATAAATATTGTAGTACTTGCCCTGTTCTGTCCTAATAAATGGAGTTTTATAGTTCAAAGAAGACCATTGGAGTTTGTGTCTTTCTGCCCGTCTGAGCCAGCTCAGCGAAAATTGTGTGTAACGTATCATCTTGGCATAGTCGGCAAAGGATCTGGCAGGCGCAATAGAAAGCAAAAATACTTACAAAAATGTTTAGAAATAAGAGCAAGAAGGATACCCCTCCACCCACCCCACCCCTTTCTGTGATAGACCAATAACTCTGTGGGGTTTGGCAGCCTGGCTAATTTGCTGGCTGAGCATGGTGAGCCAATGACTTGGATGGACAAGCTGGGCCCCCGAGGGTTAAAGATAGGACACCATCTTATGTCCATACTAAAGGGGTTAGGGCTCTGAACAAGAGGGGAGGGGGTGCATTTTGGCTGCTAGCGGCCAGCTTTAAGCCACAACACGAGACAATCTCTTGAAAAGAGGAGGAAATAAGGAATTTTAAACATGAGGTGCATGTAGTTAATCGGCACTTCACAATCCCCGGAGGCCACCGGTCAACACACACCTGGGTGAAGGAAATGAAGGAGAAGTGTGTTAAAATTGCCTGACACCTGCCCAAGGTGGACTGAAGGTCTAATAGGTAATCAGAACCAGTAAAGGTCCGGGCTCTTAGTTTATGGGGCAATGATCCAGATACATGGGATAAAGATTTTTGTTTCATTGGTGGGGATTAGCAGGAGGGGATGTAAAGCTGACTTCTGCCTATGCCCCCAGCCCTTGAAAGCACAACCAACTAGGGTTCCTACAGCCACAAAAACATGGTCTGAGCAATCTCCCTTCAAATGGCCCTTAGCCTGCAGGGTCTCTCAGCACTCCAGGGGAACCCCACTCCCCAGGACAAGGTGTCGTTCAGCTAGAGGAAAAGCAGGAGTGCGGACCCAACAGGGTGACCACCATAGTGGTGAGTGTGGGTTACTTGTTCAAGGAATTGGTGGAGGTGGGTGCTGGTACAGACTGAAATCAGGAGAATCATCGGTGACATTGTTGTTAAGGATATGAGATGTGGGGGCTCTTGGAGGAGACAGTGGTGGAGAGACTAGACACGGTGGTAACCTCCCTGAGGGAGGGTGGATGATCTATTAATCCCAATAAGAGCCAGGGCCCCAGTCAGAATGAAAAGTAATGAGGGCAGCAGTCCCCACCTTTAAAAAGGAGACTCAGCATTTTGGATTTGGCAGCAACATATTCCACAGCTAACAATAATACTGAGACCTTTATGAAAAGTCTCTTGGAAAAAGACCCTTTTCCTGTGGGGTCCTGACTAGACTTTGAGACTGCCAAACAGGCTGTTGTACAAGCTCTCCCCTGGCCCCAAGACAACATGGGATACCTTTTGAATTACCACCTCTCAAATGGCTGAATGGAGTCTGTGGCAGCAAATGAAAGGGCAATGGGTCTCTTGAGGTTTTGGACTAAGACCCTTCCTGAGGCTGCAACCAGATACAGTCCTTTTGAGAGACAGCTCTTGGCATTTGTCTGGACCCTCTTAGCCAGCAAGCATCAGATGGGCTCAGAGATGGTGGTCTTCAGACCCCAGCTACTCATTATGCAATGGGTGAAAGGTGAGTACAAGAAAGGCCGAGGGTAGAAGGAGTATGGAAATGGACAGAGACCCGACAGGTGGCACTGAGATGTGATGAAGTCAGAACAGTGGCAGTAATTTGTCCAATATGCCAGCAGGTGAAGTTAATGGGATGACCAGTGGGTCCCTGGGTACAGGGACAAGGCAGATTTGGCAAGTGGACAAATCGAACTTCAAACCTGCACTTCAGGGAGGGTCCCCGATGTTCTGACATTTGAGAGTGTCTGACCCCGCAAAACTAGAAGAAGTGGAATTAAAAGAGGAATTAGGGATGGTATGGGTACAGCAACCAACTAGGCTGCCAGTGGGTGGGGGTATGGGATTGTAGTGCAGGGGCCAAGCAATACATTGTGGGTGGAGCTTTTGGGAGAGCAGAGAATAGTGTCTAAACACCCAGCAATTAACTAAAAGGAAGTAATAGTGTGCTTCCCTTCATTTCAGAGATGACCATGATATTACTGTTGCTCCTTGCCACAGCAGCAATGGTGATCTGGATTAATATACCTTTCTCGGAATTTTCATAAGAATATGCTGATCATCTGAATATATTGTTGGGTGTGCTTCCTGATTCTGATGCACTCTGGCATGGGAGCACTGATTCCCGTCCCTCTGAATGACATGTATGGAATGAATCCATCATGGGTCTGTTAGTGGGGTCTGTACCAATATATGGCCAGAGTAAGAACAATCTACCAACGCTGAATGTAATACCATGAGCTGGAATATTTTCCATTGTTGTTACGATGGGCTGGCTCAGATGGGGAATAGATCATTCCCCACTATGCACCTTAATGGCACAGAGCAGTGTGACACTATTATAATGAGAACATAAATTTTGGGGAAGACTTGTTCCCCTCATTCAATGGCACATAGTGGGTGTGTGGCTCCCAGGCCTACCCTTGGCTCCCCACAGGCTGGTCTGGCTGCTGTACTGGGATATGCTGTGCCATATGGTATGTGATTGATGACCTGGCTGATCACCCAACCCAAGTCAAAACATCAGGAAAGGGGTATTACAGATAGCTTTAACCAACCCCACCCCCACCCCATGGTACAGCTAAGTTATCAAGGTAGGTCATCCTAATGACCATAGACAGAATAGAATGGTATTAGATTATGTCCTGGCAAAGGAATGAGTTACCTGTTCCACTTAGGCTCGGGATGGCGTACGTGCATCCCTGATGAGCCAGAGAGTGTAATAGATTTGGCTGCTCATATCCAGCAGTCGACAGATAAGATACACAAGGTCGGAGGTCAGCTACATAACTCCCCGGGAGGGAGTTGGTGACCCTTTGGAGAACTAGAAGGCTGGTAGGCAGTTGACATTCACTGGGGTGCTACAGTAGCATTTTGCTTTTACGCTTACTAGTTTTGCGGTTTCCTTGGAATTTGGTGTGGCGTCCATGGGGGCTCCATGAAAGCTTGTAACGGTGTTGTGACATTCAAGGGGTGGAATATGTTGTAAAGGGTTAAGTTATGTGCATTTTGAATGTCTCACTAACACTGTGGCTTGAACGTAATGGAACTTTGATTACTACTGTAGTGTATTTAATATTTCAGTAATGTTTAAGTAATACTGTTTGATTAAGTATTCTTTGTTTGTTTACACAAATCATTACAGGTTATATGTAAGAATGGCACATACCATCACACCAGCATGCCACATTTGAACACCTCACTAAAGAAAAACTAAGTAATCCTGTATCCTGGCTTCTGTGTTTATCTGTCAATTAGATTTTAGAGTTACAAAACATAACAGTTGTTATGGGTGATGAACAGACCTGATGGACAATGGGGTACAGAGTTAACCATCCCCCCCCTGCGAAACACGAATTATTACTGTTGCTATGCTGACCATGAGAAAGAGAGACGGAAAAACAAGCAAGAACATTGGCGACAGATAAGAGAGAGGGGAAATTGCTGATTAACCGTATTGTGTCTCCTTTTTGAATTATTTACTGTTTCGCTGAAAGGACAATAGTTTGCTCATAAACATTCCTCAGTGGACTGGGGGAGTGGCCTTATTTGATGGACACAGTCATTCAGGAGTGATGGATAGCTGAGTCCCCGTGAGTAGGGATAAAAGACAGGTCTGGAGAGACACTCTCCAGACATGCCAGTGGACACTGATTGAGTGTTGGAACCCACAAGAAAGGTGGGGGGGCTTAGGAGACCAAACCAGGAGATCGGTCAGTAAAGCTCACAGTGTTAAAGCAGGGCCGGTGGGGACATGTTGTGTGTGTCCACTCATGCCAGTGATGAGTCCACCACAGAAGAACGGTCTATCAGAAGGACAGAGAGGTCATAACTGAATGACCACACCGATACAATGGATTAAGAAAGCAAAGGAAGGTTTGCCTGACTGTAGCTGTTACATCTCGCTTGCTCGCTCTTTCTCTCTCTCTCTCTCTCTCTCTCTCTCTCTCTCTCTCTCTCTCTCTCTCTCTCTCTCTCTCTCTCTCTCTCTACAACAATTACAATACAACAACCATAACTACATCAGCACTCATGAACTGAACTGAACTTTATACTTTTCTATGACAATTCATTTACCCCCAGACATCGATAGAGCTTGTTTATTATTGATGATTATTATTCCTACACTTTTAGGTTTATTACTGCTAACTTGTTTTATATGTATATTTGCATTATTGATATGGTTTTGCTTATTTTTTAATTAATAAATACCTTTAGTTTGGTATCACCAGACTCCAACGAATTCTTCTTTCTCTGCTGGTTAGACACCCAGTTACGGGGTATGCAACACAGTGCTGTGAGGAAGTTCTAAAATGAACCCAAGATGATTTCCCGCTGTACCTATTGAGGTGCAACATATTTTCTCTTTGCAAAGGGGGACAGATGTTTGAGTTTAAAAGAAAAGCGCAGCTCATAGTTCTTCAAAAGGGAAGAGACAGATTTGAATTAAAAAAGGCAAACAATGGAAAATGGATGAAATTCAATGGTTCATAAAGAGAAAATAATAATAAATTTAAAAATCAGAAATGCCTGGTTAGATCAGAAAGATAGGTGGGTTTGATTGCACAACAGATAACTGGTTGATATATACTGAATGAATTGAGCAGTACTTTAAAGGGAAATAGAATAGCTAATGAGCATTTGTTTTGCTGAGTGCAATAAGTGGTAAAGTATGGTGTTTGCTTAGAAATTTAATTACTCCAACCAAACTAGCTGAATATAATACAGGAGCATTTAGAACCAAAACTATTGTATATTGCAGAATGTTTTAGGCTTCAAGAGCAGAATGAAAAAGAAGGGCAGTCCATTTCAGCATGCATGGATAAATTCAAGAAATTGTCCAAGCGCTGTCAGTTCTGTGATGCGGTTAATGAGGCAATGGGAGATCATTTAGTTTGTGGAATCTTACAAGAAAGCATTCAAAAATATCTTCTAGCTGAAGCACAGCTCACATTACCAGAGCAGTTGAAATCGTTATATCAATGAAAACAGCAGCCAGAGATACAAATGAGTTGCAGTCAGGAATCAAAGTATGAACAAAATTGCAATGTCTAAACAGAAACCTGCCTGGATGAGCAATTAAGTTACTGTTGTGGCAGGGGCTCACATACACCAGACCAATACAGTTTTAAGGTGAAACTTGCAGAAAATTCAGCAATGTAGGACAATTACAAGGAGCATGTTGGGCAGACAAAAATAAATGGACTGCACAGGGAAGAGATAAAGATAAAAAGTCAAGTTGCAGCTTCATAAAGAGCAAAATCTGCATGCTATGGATGAAAAATCTGATAATGATGAGAGTGACAGAGGACTGATTAGCCTTGAGATTTACAAAGCGAAAACTAACAAGTGGCATATTGGGCGAAGCTACGATGGTGCTAGAGAACAGCTTCTTCGAGGTCATCTGTGGGAATAGCTTTATTTTTACTTTAATGTCTTTTTTCCCTTTTCGAGGTGGATGGGGTTCTTTCAAGGTCCCTGATCTATAGCTGCACTCAAACTTCAGCTCTTTTTGTCGATGGTTCCTGTTCCCAGGGCTCACCAACTGGCCATTTTTTGATATCCCAAGGACCTGGCCTAGAAGCTGAGTGCACCCTCGGGGTGCTGAGGGTCTGAGGCCCTGAGGATGAGTATATTCTATGTCTGTGTCACCAACTAAGGCATTGTGGAAGAAAACAGAAGAACAGGAACAACAGCTCGGCTGTCAGAAATCTCTGTACACAGTGAATTGACCACTCTCTTCCTCTTTTTCTCAGTGGTGGGAGAGAGTTTGTTGCCAATTCAGAAAAAAAAAGTGACGCAGCAGACTTTAACATCGTAATCAGCAAGATGTATTTTTTCTGTCTTGTTAGTCTTCCCTTCCTTGCCTCTTTATTAGGGAGATGGAACCTGTGGTATGTCAAATTATTGGGTGAATGATTAGTTTTTGTTGTACTGCCAATCATGGTCTTTCTTGGGGGCTTTGCTATTGCTTGCTTGGAGGGTGGAGGGTGCTGATGATTTTTGCTTATGCATGGGAGTGGACTTTGGCTGTCTAACATTTTTACTGGCACTCGTTCTTTGGTGGTAACCTGCTATTGTGGACATCTGTGAAAAACAAGAATTTTGGGTTGTATATTTCATACATTCTCTGATCTTAAATGGAACTACTGAACTACTGAAATATTGAACAAGCAATATAGCTTACAAAAGAACTGAATGGCAAATTAATTAAAATGGAATTGGGCACTGGCTCAGTTATTTCAGGCATTCCACAAAAAGAGTTTGAATGACATTTCAAAGATACTGAACTGAAGCCTGAAGATATCCAATGAAGAACTTATACTGGAGGAAAGATCATTTCTGTGGGAATGACATTCATAGCAATGAAATATAACAACCAACAAGCTGCTTTGGGCTTGTGTGTGGTAAAAAGAGGACAGCCAGCATTGTGGGCCTATGATTGGCTGGGACAACTGCAATGTGATTAGAGATCCATCCACTATTTGCATGCCACATTCCCTGCCATAGAGCCAATTGGAAGTGAACTAAGAAAGGTGCTGGATGATGTCATAATAATATTCAAGAATGCACCTGAAAACTTGAACATATCAAGGGTAAAACAGTGTTAAATGAAAATGCCACACCCAAATTTTACAGTACCTTTTTTGCTTTCTGATACCATCCATGATAAAGTAACCAGTGAGCTAGTTCATATAGAGGCTGCAGGAATTCTTTCCCTGTTTGAATGGAGCCCATGGGCTATATAAGTGGTCCCAAAAGAATGAACCTGTCAGAACCTCTGGTGATTTTAAAGTCACCATCAACCAGGTAGGGAAAGTAAATCAATGCCTTCTACTAGGATAAAGGACATATTTGCAAATCTTTCTTGGCAAAAGAACTTCAGCGAAGTTGTCAGCTGAGGCCTTCCTACAGATGGAGATGGAAGAAGAGTCCAACGTGTTTCTCACCATGAACACTCACCAAAAGCTTTATTGCTATAATAGGTTTATTTTTAGTGTAATATCTGCACCTGCACTCTGGCAGAAAATTAAGGACCAAGTACTTATAAAGCTGCAAGGCAGTCTGTGTTACCTGGATGACATCACTGTTACCAGTGAGGATGAGAAGGAATATCTAAAAAAATCTCAAGACAATGTTAAAAAGATTAGAAGATTATGGGCTCAGAGTATAATGCAACAAGTGTGAATATTTTAAACCAAGCATCACTTGCTGTGGCCACACCATTGACGCAGAAGCATTACACAAGTATGCTGAGAAAAATTCAAGCAGTGGTCGCTGCTCTAAGACAAAAGTACGTGTCTTTTGTAGGATTTGTCAACTATAATAACAGGTTCCTGCCAAACATGGCTACTGTGCTTCACCCATTGAACTCATTACTGATCAGGAAGAAATGGCAATAGACCAAACATTATAAGGAGGTTTTCCAAAAGGCAAAAGAAATAGTGATATCAGACACTGTACTCACACATTATAATCCACATTATCCAGTGAAGCTTGTCTCAGTTATCTCGATTTATGGTATAGGTGCAGTGATGCCGCATGTTATGAGTGTTGGAAGTGAACACCTCATGGCCATTGCATCATATTAACATACCATTGCAGAGAAAAAGATTGACAAAGGGGCCTTGAGTCTGGTTTGGGGTGTCAGACATTTCTGCCAGTACCTGCAGATGTGAGAACATACCCTCATTATTGATAGTCAACCTCTTGTGTCCATTTTCATTCCACAGAAGGGTGTTCCACTAACAACAACAACACAAATGAAGAGAGGGGCTATGATTCTTGGGACACGTAATTACAAGATTAAATTCAAGAGGACAATTAATGCTGATGGATTGCTCCATTTTGACTGGAATAGGAAATAGTTGAAAAATTTACGAAGGAAGACACTCCTGTTAATGTATTCTCCCTAATGCAAATTGAAGGTTTTCCTATTATGGCAAAGGGAACCCAGAAAAGACCACACTCTGTCTCAGGTCCACAAGGCAAACCAAAATGGCTGGAATGTACAACAGAAATTCCAGTTCCCCATTTTTAGCTCTGCCATGACCAACTTGCCCTTTAAGGAGGTTGTCTTATGTGGGGAGTACCATCCAAGCTGAGAGGTAAGGTGTTAGAAGAGCTCCAATGCATGCTGGTTATCTGGGTGTGGTCAAATTGAACTGCCCCACAGCTTTTTCTGGTGGCCTGGGATTGATCAGCAGATTGAAGGGCTTGCCATGCACTGTTTGGGATGCCAAGAGCAGTACCTCCTCATCCCTGGGAGTTCCTTGCGAAGGATTCGTGTGAATTTTACAGGACCATTCATGCGCACAAATTTCTTGGTAGTAGTGGTGCAGCTACGAAGAGTTCAATTATGTTCCCTATAGCTTCCATTACAGTTCACAAGCTGTTGGTGTGTTGGGAAGTCTCATCTCAAAGACCGGTGTTCCAAAAGACTTAGTCAGTGACAATGGACTACAATTTGCTATGGAACAGCTTCAGTCATTCCTGAAAATGACTGGAATTAGGCATATTATATCTGCACCATACTGCTCAGCTACAAATGATCAGGCAGAAAGGTTTGCCTAGAGTCTAAAGAATGTATTGCAAGCAATGTCAGCAGAACACTCTACACTAAAACAGAAGCTTGCCAATTTCCTCTTTACATATTCCAATGCAGCAAACTTCACTATCTGGCTTGTTCCAGAATCATCCCTTGCACTCACACTCACATCTTCTGACCAGATAAAGGTCATCGAGCTGCATCTCCAGTTCCCAAATGAGGCCCCTAAGGTGCTACAGCTCAACGCACCTGGCTTAGATGTGGCCATCCAGGAGGCTTTGAGTCTCCCAGACATCCCACATCTGACACCCAGTACAGAACAACAGCCTCACAGACATACTTGCTGTTTCTGTTCCTCACAGGTAACTTACCTCGCCTCGACCCATTGTCGCTGAAGCCCGAATGAGCCAAAGCCCTACCACTCTACCTCAGATCACTGCGTCAATGACCACTCCTTTGATGAAACTTCTCAACAAGTTTCACTCCTGGACAAGCAGTCCTGGCGAAGGACGACAGGAGTGATTAGAAGTGGCTCCTTGGAAAAATTAAAGACAGAACTGGACTACTCTCCTACACAGTGGAGATTGTATCTTTTAGTTCCTCACTAAAGAAAAATATAAGTAGACTGATATTCACAGCTCCCATATGTTTCTTTCAATTAGTTTTTGGAGTTACAAAGCATTGCATCTACTATGGGAATACAACCATGAGAATGCACTGACCATGGAAACATGAAATTCAGCTGAAGCCTGATGACAGGTAATGATCAGTGCTGATACAGTGGTTTGAGATGGTGCTGAGTATTGATCCACCTACTGCAGCATTTCCTATCAGTACAAAGGGTATCAAAGCAGAGTGATTGAGGGTTTGGGAATAGTTATTTGAGGCTTCACCAACAGGCTGGTCATCAGCAGTGCCATGTTTCAACTGGAAGGTGTGCTGCAGTGAGAGGGACCCACACGTGCCTAGAACAGTATTTTAATGCTTGCTCTGTTCCGTCCTAATGAACGTAGATTTGCAGTTCTAAGTAGATAACTGTGGATAATTGGAGTTGGTGTCTTTCTGCCTATCTGGGCTGAATCTGGGAGCATGTTGTGTCACATAACACTCCTATGCTTCTGAGAATTGCCAAAGTTACACTGCAGAATCACCTCCTTAATCCTAACTAAGTCAGCCCTGGGGTGTGAGCAGAAACCTATTGACTTTGTTCCAGAAATAACAAATTTTTTGATTATTTTACTTCGGTTAAATGTTTTAAGTATATCATGTGCAGCAGCGAGCAGACAGGTGCAGAGCCAACAACCTGTCCCTTAATGTGAACAAAACAAAAGAGATGGTTGTTGACTTCAGGAGGGCACAGAGCGACCACTCCCCGCTGAACATGGACGACTCCTCAGTAGAGATCGTAAAGAGCACCAAATTTCTCCATGTTCACCTGACAGAGAATCTCAGCTGGTCCCTCAACACCAGCTCCATAGCAAAGAAAGCCCAGCAGCGTCTCTACTTTCTGCGAAGGCTGAGGAAAGTCCATCTCCCACCCCCCATCCTCATCACATTCTACAGGGGTTGTACTGAGAGCATCCTGAGCAGCTGCATCACTGCCTGGTTTGGAAATTGCACCATCTCGGATTGCAAGACTCAGCTGAGAAGATCATGGGGGTCTCTCTTCCCGCCATCACGGACATTTACACTACATGCTGCATCCGCAAAGGAAACAGCATTATGAAGGACCCCATTCACCTCTCATACAATCTCTTCTCCCTCCTGCCGTCTGGGAAAAGGCTCCGAAGCATTTGGGCTCTCACAACCAGACTATGTAACAGTTTCTTCCCCCAAGCTATCAGACTCCTCAATACCCAAAGCCTGGACTGACACCTTGCCCTATTGTCCTGTTTATTATTTATTGTAATGCCTGCACTGTTGTTGTGCACTTTATGCAGTCCTGTGTAGGTCTGTAGTCTAGAGTAGCTTTCTCTGTGTTGTTTTTTACATGGTTCAGTCTAGTTTTTGTACTGTGTCATGTAACACCATGGTCTGGAAAACCGTTGTCTCACTTTTACTGTGTACTGTACAAGCAGTTATGGCTGAAATGACAATAAAGTGACTTGACTTGACTTCATGTACTTCCATTTTTTAATTTAACTGGTTTGAACCGTCATGGCTATCCCTCGAGGTCAATGAACCAGTCACAGTTGGAAAGAACAAAAGGCACAACTATGAAGGTGAAGGCCATTAAACAATACTGCTTATAGCCCTGGGCTACATCCAGTGAGAACAGCACTGACACAGGTTACTGAGATGACCTTGAGCCAATGAAACTGAAACAGTAGAAATTTGTCTGACAGGGGAACAAATAAAAATGAAAGATTTTGGGGCGCAGATAGCGACAGCACTCTGGAGGCCAAACTTTGTGGACATGGACGGTTGCATGCCAGACACATGGAGATCACACTGGGACCAGGAGGACCCTGCTCAGTGTTGACTCCTTTCCTGGATATTACCCTTTCTGTTCTTTGACTGTTGGTGGGGGTCAGGCAAACATAGTAGGGGTACATGCAGGTATTCACGTGCTTGTGAAATGAGACAATAAAGATGCTTGTTGGTAAATACCGATTCTCTCTGTGCCTAACTGATCATTATTACTAAGGGGTAAATCCCTGTAACAGATTTGGTTTTGCTGGGTGGGATACTGTGGGGATTACAGTGATGAACTTTCCAAAAAGTCAGCCTCCTTAGACCAGAAGACCATAACATATAGGAGCAGAATTAGGCCATTTGGCCCATCAAGTCTGCTCTGCCATTTCATCAGGGCTAATCCAATTTCCCTCTCAGCCCCACTCTCCTGCCCTCTCCCAATATCGCTTCATGCCTTGACCAATCAAGAATCTATCAACTACTGCCTTAAATATTCATAAATACTTGGCTTCCACTGCTGCCTGTGGCAAAGAATTCCATAGATTGAGCACTCTCTGGCTAAAGAAATTCCTCCTCATCACAAGGATGCCCCTCTATTCTGTGTCCTCTGGTCTCCCACCGTAGGAAACATCCTCTCCACATCCACTCTATCAAAGTCTTGCAGCATCCGATAGGTTTCAATGAGGTCACCCTTCATTCTCCTGAATTCTAGTGAATACAAGCCCAGAGCAATCAGACACTCACCATGTGACAAGTCGTTCAATCCTGGAATCATTTTCCTGAACATCCTTTGAACCCTCTCCAGTTTCAGCACATCCTTTCTAAGATAAGGGACCCAAACTTGCTCACGATACTCCAAGTGAGGCCTCACCAGTGCTTTATAAAGTCTCAACATTACATCCTTGCTTTTATGTTCTAGTCCTCTTGAAATGAATGCTGACATTACAATTGCCTTCCTCACCACAGACTCAACCTGCAAACTTACCTTAAGGCGGGGGTCGACAACCCGCAGCTCCAGAGCCGCATGCAGCTCTTTCACCTCTGTGCTGCGGCTCCCTGTGGCTTTGGGAAATAATTGGTCAGTATTTAATTAAAATGTATTTTATGTTAGTTTGTTAGTTTTTGAAATGTAATTCTAAATTTTAAGATTATGGTGATCTTGTACAATCTAAATAAGACGTTGTGGTGACCCATTTCCTGGCACATTGGAACCGGCTCACAATTAGCCAGAATTCAGGCTAAGGGAGATAGCCTACGGGGGTTTGTGAGTACATGTCTTTTGGAGCATCTGCGCCCATGGGGGCCAGGTTGAGGGAGGCTTAAAAGCAAGGCTGTTTAGTTTGAATAAAGTTATTCGACTGCAGTTTACTGACTGCGTGAGCACACCGCTACAACGTGTTTTTATTGCTATTAATATACGTCACCACTACCAATACCTGACACCCGTCAGTGTGCGATTTCTTTAATTTTTCGATCCAAGGTAGGCTAACTATGGAGAATTCTAAAAAAAGAAAAGTGACTGAAGAAAACAGAACGTTTAATGATACGTGGACAGATTCATTTGCTTTCACTGTTGACGAGACTGGTTTACCGGTATGCTTAATATGCAATGAGAAACTAGCAAACAACAAAAAGTCAAATGTCGCAAGGCATTTCCAGAATAAACACGCTGCCTTTGCTCAAAAATATCCGGATGGAGATGAGAGAAAAAAAGCCTTTTCGGAACTGATGCGGAAGGTTGATCTGAGCAAAAATCATTTCAAGAAATGGATGAAATCTGGAAAATCAATGACATACGCTAGTTATATTGCCGCTCAGGAAATAGTCAGGCACAGGAAGCAGTTTACAGATGGTGAATATATAAAAGAATCTTTCATTAAGATTTCAGAACATCTATTCACGGACTTTAAAAACAAGAGTGAAATTGTGCAGAAAATCAGGGATATTCCCCTCTCTGCAAAGACTGTCAAAGACAGAACCATAAAAATGGCAGAAGACATCACAAGACAGCAAATTAAAGACATCAATTCAGCTGTGGCCTACTCGATAGCCTGTGACGAGTCTAAAGACAAAGGTGATATTGAACAAATAGCGCTGTTCTGCCGGTATGTAAACTCTGGCGGGCCACAGGAAGAAATGATTGAGTTGATACCTCTAAAAGACCAAACATGGGGGGAGAACATCTGTGAGGCTGTCTTGAATTGTTTAAGAGCCAAAGGAATAAAGACCACCCACCTGGTGTCAGTAGCTACTGATGGGACACCGAGTACGACAGGAACGTACATGGGATTTGTGGCTTTACTGCAGAAGTCGCTGGACAGAAAGCTGCTGATTTTTCACTGCATCTTGCACCAAGAGGCACTGTGCGCTCAAACATTTCCTCCAGAATGCACAGAAGTAATGGATGTTGTCATTCAGATTGTCAATAAAATAATGGCAAAAAGTTTAAATCACCATCAATTCCGTTTGTTACTGGACGAGCTGGAAAGCGCATATTCTGATCTCCTGCTGCACAACAAAGTCCAGTGGCTGTCCAGAGGGGAGGTGCTGAAACACTTTGTCGCGTGTCTGGAAGAAGTGAAAACTTTCCTGGCAGCAAAGGGCTCACCTTTCCTGAGCTGGAACAGCCAGAGTGGCTGGAAAAGCTACACTTCATGGTAGACATGACAGCGCACCTGAACATGCTGATCACAGCTCTTCAGGGGAAAGGACGTACAGCCCTGCACATGTTGGAGGATGTTTTGGCATTCCAGCGCAAGTTGACAGTGCTTGTCAGAGATTTACAGAAAGGCACATTGTCTCACTTCCCCAATTTGAGAGAGTTCAAACAAGGTCACGACATGATAAATTCGGAGTATTTACATTCTGCAAACATCGTAATGCAGACATCGTTTGGGAAATGCTTCTGTGAGTTCAGAGAGGAAAAAAACACATTATCCTTCCCAGTCACTCCCCTAAGCATCAATCCATCCCTACTGAATACGACTGCATTGGCAGGTGTGAGTCAACCTGATCTTGAGATGGAACTGGCCGACATAGCCGACAAAGACATATGGGTGTCCAAGTTTAGATGCTTGACAGCAGACCTTGAAGATGTTGCCCGTCAGAAGGCCATTCTTGCTCAGAATCACAAATGGAGTGATATTGAAAACCTCCTAAAACCGGACAAACTTGTGTTCGAAACATGGAATGCTATCCCCGACATTTATGTAAACATTAAAAAGTATGCGCTTGGAGTCCTGTCGATCTTTAGATCCACATATGTATGTGAGCAGGTGTTCTCCAACATGAACTTTATTAAAAACAAACATCGCGCACGCCTCACAGATGACAGCATGCGATACTGTGTAAAGATGAAGGTGACGTCATACAGCCCTGATGTGCAGATGCTGTGCGCTGAGGTCCAGGAGCAGAAATCCCATTAACCAAGTATGACAAATATTCTAATTGCCTATTATTTTATGTATATTCATATTTTTTCATTGTTCAGTGAAATAGTCCTTTTATTTTTCAGGTTGACAGCTGGCTGACGTTATTTTTGGTTTGCTGCTGGCGGGCAATTGAAGTTCGGCGTTTTTCATAAATACAAGAAGGACTCAAATAGACATTGAGTATTTTACTTAAAAGTAACCTTCAACCCAACGTCTTTTTCTCACGGTTCAAAATGTTTTTGTTGCATGCAGAAATGTAATATCGTTTTCTCTGCAGGAGTTCATTGATTTCATAAATGCAACACATTATAGTTTGTTTATACATAGCATAAAGGCAAAAAAAAACGTTGTATGCAGTGTTATTTCATTTTAAATGTCAAACGGGTTTTGTGGCTCCCAGTGTTTTCTTTTCTGTGGGAAACGGGTCCAAGTGGCTCTTTCAGTGGTAAAGGTTGCTGACCCCTGCCTTAAGGGAATCCTACGAAGAACTTCCAAGTCCCTTTTTGTCTCAATTTTGCATTTCCTCTCCATTAAGAAAATAATCAATCCTTTCATTTCTTCTACCAAAGTACATTACCATACACTTCCAGGCACACTATTCCATCTGCCATTTCTTTGCCATTCTCTACGTCCTTCTGTAGCTTCTTTACTTCCAAAAGATTGCCTGCCCATCCAGCTGGCTTTGTATCATCCGCAAACTTTGCAACAAAGCCATCAATTCCATCATCCAAACAATGACACATAACATTAAAAGAATTGGTCCCAACACAGACCTCTGTGGAACACCACCAGTCACCGGTAGACAGTCAGAAAGGCTCCCTTTATTCACACACTTTGCCTCCTGTCAATCAAACTCTGCTTTATCCATGCTAGAATTTTTCCTGTTAAACCATGGGCTCGTAACTTGTTAAACATCCTCATGTGTGGCACCTTGTCAAAGGCCTTCTGAAAATCCAAGTGCACAACATTAACTGATTCTCCTTTGTGTATCCTGAGTGTAACTTCTTCAAAGAATCCCAACAGATTTGTCAGACAGATTTTCCCTTGAGGAAACCATGCTGCCTACCGTCTATTTTATCATGTGCCTCCATGTACCCTGAGACATCATCCTTAATAATCAACTCCAACATCATCCCAACCACTGAGGTCAGAGTAACTGGCCTATAGATTCTTTTCTTCTCCCTCCCTCCATTCTTGAAGAGCGGAGAGACATTTGAAATGTTCCATTCTTATGGAACCATTGCAGAATCCAGTTATTCTTGAACGACCATTATCAATGCCTCTACAATCTCTTCAAACACCTCTTTCAGAACTCTGGAGTGTACACCATCTCTCCAAGTGACTTATCTACCTTCAGACCTTCCCAAGCAACCATATGTATCATAACAAAGAAGGGTTAGAAGCAGGTCAGGTAAACTAATGCCTGAGATGAAAGACACAAAGAAGAAGGAAGATCACTATTGAAACATTTTTTGCGGATGGCTCCTCATCAGTATAGGACGGAGAGAGGAAAACTGGGTGTGGGATATACTGTATGTAGAGGATGAACATGGCCAGGGAAGGTATTGTATGGCTTTAAAGTCACCCAACACCATGAGTGGACAGGAGGCAGAACTGGTGGCTGTGGCATATCCAGAATGTCCCCCACCCAGTCATACACTCTGATATTATGTACGTTGGAACAGCCTTATAGAACTTTTGCATCTGTGGGAAGCCTGAGTTTGTTTCAGCTTGACAGGAAGCCCTCCCATCTGCTGCTCCATTGTGGTACATATTTGAAGAGACAAAGGGAAAAGAATATGGAGTCATAAAGGTGAAATCTCACTCTAGACTATCCCCTGGGGGGAGTCTGACAAATTAGCAAAACAAGGTGCTTTAAATAGGTAGGAATGGTAGCCGCAGACAGGGGAGATCAGAAGGCAGAAGGAACAATTGGATAAGGTTATGGATTTAACAGATGAGCAGAAGAAAGTTGGAGAATTTTAAAAATTAATAGAAGGGGCAGGATTGGAAATATTCAAACAGCACAGGGGAGTGTTTGTTAAAGATGGAATAGTCCTATGTGAAGGAAAGAGTGTGGTCCCTGAGGAAGGACAGAATCAAATGATCCACTGGTACTAAGATCTATAGGAACACCAAGGGTCTGAAAGCACCTGGAAATGATAAAGGAGGCGTGCTGGTGGCCTACAATCCAGATGACGTGGAGCACTATGTCAAGAATTGTTTGATCTGTGCACAATATAATCCTGACATCCCGAGTATAGAATTGGATCAAACCGCACATTTCATGGCCCAGACAAAGCATGATGTCATGGCACTTTTAGGGATCAAGCAGATATTTCATTTACCTTAATAACTACAGTCTAGTGGAGTTTTGGAAAGGATGAATCAAACACTAAAAATATGATTGCCAAGATGTTGCAACAGCATGGCAGGTAGTTTTGCCTTGTAGACTGATGATACTACAGAATATAGTGACATCATCCAAGGTTTACGTCCCCTATAAACTCATGACCAGAAGGGGTATGAGAGGTTTGGAGGAGTTGTTAGCGTTAGATTTGTCAGAATCTAAAATTGATGTACAATCTAAAAGTGGGTACAACAGTTAGTAGAGATGGTGAAAGAGGCCAATTACTTGGTGACTCATAAAATAGGAAAGAAGCAACAAAGTAAAGCCTATTTTGACCCAAAAGTTAGTCCCAGAGAGTTAAGTCTAGGACAAAGAGTGGTGATTTGAATACACCAACACATCTCATTTTTAAGTCCAACATTTGCAGGACCCTAAGAAATTATAGACAGAGCAAATGCATCAGTGTACAAAGGAATGTCTTCTCCAGATAAAGGTGGATGGTACCATGTCTACAAGCTGAAATTGGTGGGGGAGAAACAGGAATGTTATCACCATCTGCATGTAACAATTGATGTACTGTACATAATGGCCCTGATTTTGGGAGTCTTGAAGATGGGGACAGGTCTCATCAAGGGGATGATTTTCATTTCTCTCGTCCCTGGAAGCAAGGGAGTTTGGATGAAGAAGAGTCAGATGTTAGCCAGAAGGAATGACAATCACTGTAGGAATGGAGGTGGCCATTTTGTGAGCCTGCCCTTTCAGCCACCATTTTATAAGCTGTTTAATGAACTGATTCTTATTTAGAGCAATTGAACATGGGCACAAAAGCTTTCTGCTAAACATCAAACCATTCTAAAATAAGAAGCTGTTTATTGTGTAAAATGGTAGGCTTGCAGACATAATCTCATCAACTGGCCCACTGTCTAGGTGACCCAATTTAACAGGTTTGAACCAGTCAGATTTGAAAAGACCAAATAACACTCAGAAACTAATTTAAAATGTAACCAGCTTTTTGTCAAAGTTCTTCAGAGTACTTCTAGAGGTAGTCTGGCAGTTTAGTAGTGACTAAGTCCGCATTGCATAATTCAAGTGTGCTGAGCGCCCATCAATTCTCTAGCCAATTCTGACGAACGTGGGAATGAGGGGACTGCAGCTCTGTGCAGACCAGAGACATGAGCAATACGGCCCTCATGATTTCATACACTTCTGTTGGATCACCTCTCATTCTCCCATAGTCCAATGAATGAAGTCCTAGCAGACTCAACCTCTCTGTAGATGTCGGCTGGAGACCTGGCAACATTCTCTTAAATCTCCGCTGTTCCAGCTGAAGGTTTTCCTATAGTAGGTAGACCAATACTCTAAATGTGGCCTGACCAACACCTCGTACAAATGTAACATAATATCTCAACTTCAATGCACAATGGCCTGACTGATGCAGACTAAAGTGCCAAAATCCTTCTGCACTGTGATGCCACTTCAGGGAACAATAGACTTGTACTCTTAGTCCCTTCTGTTCTAGACTCACCCCAGAGCCCTTTCATACCTGTGATAGTGGTGGGTTATATCAAACTGAAAATGTGGATATACATTACAGATTCAGACACAGTGTATGGGGAGCAAGGGCGTGTGTAAACCAGGGGCTTGAAAGGAGTGTAGGCGTGCATGGATCGGAGGCAGGAAAGGGAGGCAGATCTATGTGGAGCATCACCATGCAGCAATCACAAACAGCAACACACGTCAAGTCCAATGAGATCCAGCCCTTTGTGCACAAAAATGTTATTGATCAAAAGTGAAAAGCAAGAGGAAGTAATAAAAGGAAAATGGATTCAGTACAATGGTAGTTTAATAGTCATTCTGCTGTCCGGTTTGCAAAACAATTACAAATGGTGAGAAATTCACCTCCAGTTGTGTTAAATAAGTTATATAATCATAACCTGCCTTGTACTCCACCTCTGATATTAATTCTATCAACTTCCATTAACTAGGTAATAGGATCTCATGATGTTCTGATTTTGTTTTATGCCTTATGGGCAATTCCTACTTTTTAAATTTAAATTGAATATGTACATTTATTACTCTTCATACATCTTTAATTGACAATAAAAAGATCTTATTTTTCAATGCTATAAGCAGTGTTTAATGTATTCTAATTGACAGTGCTTTTTAAAAATTTTAAATGCTGATGGAAGTAAAATTTATGTTAAGGGTTGATACTTCAGCCTTGAGGTTCCTCTAGACAAAGAATAATAATAGATCAGTTGATATATGCACATGGTGTTTCCTTTGGTTAAAATTTTCTTAATGAATCATGAAAATAGTTCTTAAAGGAAAAAAATGAGTTTATTTTTGTCCCAAAACTTTCTCCAACTTACTCTCCAGAGATATATCGTGCTTCAAGTAAACCCTGAATTTAATATTTACACTTGAAGTCTTCTTATGTCTTGTTTTTTAACTCCACTGTTGAAAAAACTAGATTCATTAACTCCTCTGGCTCTATAGGTGCTCGTAGACCTCTAAATGGGGCATCCATAACACATTACATTATTATAATTCAAGATGAAACACTGCATTGTTGAGATTCCAGCAACTGAAGCTAGCACAGACATTGTGGATATCGATACTTCAGCCAATGGCCTCTCTTAACTTAATATCACTGAAAATATATGCAAGAGCAGAAGGTACTACCCCACTAAAGCCTCTTGCAATACCATGTCTACTTAAAGAGCTTCGTAACAACTTGTTGGTTAGTTGCTGGTTTGTTTCTTTACAGGGTTGAAGTGTTTGGCACATTTTATAGTTGTTTCCAGCCACAAAATTCTACGTAAGTGTGGTATGGCAAGCACTCGAGGTCTCTGTTGTCATTAGGCTCTGACAGACCAGCTATGTCAAGGCCTGGGTGCATGAACAGGAAGAGCAACAGAACTTATATGGCTGCTGCAAGACAGAAGGGTAGAGGGTTCTTATCAGTGATGAAACATGTCCAGGCTTTTTAGAAACCATACTTCTTAATTGAGTTTCAACAAAGAGCAACATATGCTACTATCGGAAAGTTTTCTCTGAAGTCGGTATCTGTTGAAGTCTCATCTTCAGTCACAGAGCTGGGCAAGGATTCTACAGCCGGTACCTGCCAAGATGGATCTTGCAACAACTTTTTATTGGTTGAGTTCTTTCCAAACTTGAATGAGAAGCATTTACAGCCTCTCAGTTTTTTGTTGGTTCTTAGCTCCCTATTCAAAGGAAGTTGTATAAAAGAGAGGTGGACACATTTACAAGGGTTGCAGGCTTCTCCCTGTGATGCAGGTGCCGATAGCTACAGAAACATTGCTTTGAGGGTGCTGCAGATCCACTCTGCTTCATGCCAGGAAGAACAAATATTCCTTTACCTTAACACTCGGCTGGTGTGTGACTAGCCCAATGATCAGAGCCCATTCCCGTTGGTTTGGTAATGGTGCTCAATCTCCGGATCACCTGTTCTGAAGCATCACAGCAAACCAAATGCGACTACTGATGGATGCTGATGTCCACATATAAAATGAAAGTACAACAGATGCTGCCACTGAACGTCATAGTGACCATCTAGCCGTAGGGTAAAAATAAAAGACAAAACAAATTAATTATTTCAGTTATTATTCCCAGTGATCTCTGTATCTCCTTTCATAACAAGCTAGCTTTTAATTAGTACAACAAAACAATCTCATCCTGCTAATGCCTGTGGCCAAGGAACAATATGGTCAATTCTTATTTCAAGTACAGTAAATGTCTTTATAATGAGCAAAGAGCTCAAGGTGGGATCCCTCCCTTCATGGCACCAATGGACTGGGTTAATCTTGCATTGGAAACCCACCACGAAATTTCAAAGAAGTTAGAATTTAATCAAGAAGTATTTCTTTATTTGCTGCACCAGCAAGTCATATCGCCATTGTAGGGACTGGAATTATGACTCTGCATGCTGCCAATCAGACTGCCATCAAGTATCAGCAGACATTTGTCTAGGAGACAGCAAGCAGAATAATCACACTCATTCCAAACAGTGGGAACAATTTGAATCATACTCCAATTATGTTGTCAAGCGAGTTTTGGTATAGACAGGGCAGTCTAACCTCTGAAAGTTAGAGATTGTTCAGATCTGCTTTTTCATTAAAACTTTTCAAAAGTGCTAGAAACAGTTAAAAAAGCAGTGCAGTTAAATTCAGATGCGCTCTGAAATATGCATATAAAGGAGCTGAATTAGAAAGAACACAGTAACAACAATACTTTCTTTTGTAAGTTTTCCTGATGAACCTTTGAGTATTGTTAAGGCTGAGGGAGATGGATACTGGATGAGAAGGGTGTGATATTTCAAGGGCAGACCGAAATCCAGAGCTAAGCATGAGAAGCATAGATGAAGTGGACAGCCAGCACCTTTTCCGCAGGATGGAAATGGCCTTACCAAAACTATCAGTTTAAAGTAAGTGGAAGAAAGTTTAGCAGACATGTTGGAGATAGATTTTTTTACACAGAGTGGTCAGTACTCAGAACTCACTGCTGGGGGCCGGTGGTACAGGCTGAAACAAGGGACACATTTAAGAGACACTTAAAGATAAGCTCAAAGATGTAGGAAAGATGGAGGGATAAGGGATGTGTAGGAAGAAAGGGATAGAATGATTGTGAAATAGGTTTATATGGATTAGCACAACATCATGGGTCAAAGTGCCCATACTGTGTCATGCTGTTCTCTGTTCTGTGTTCTAAATGGTAGAGATTGCTTGGCAGGGAGAGATGGAGAGGTGGGGAGTGATCCACTCACACCCTTAATTCATTTGTTTGTAAGTATGACTCCGACATACAATATTTAAAGGAACAAAATGCAGATCTTCAAGTCCTTGCAAGTCATGATTTACCCTTCATTTGAATGATTAGTTCAGGTAAAAATCTTTCCTAGCCCGGAACACAAAACCTAAAGCCAACCTTCTACTGTGGAGTAAGAGAGATAATGCTGTAACCTTGAATCATTTTGAGCAATGTGAATAATTTGATTGAATGATTTTCAATGAAAATCACAGAACAGTCACTAAATTTGATCACATTCAAGCTGCCTGAATCAAAACTTCCTTTTGGGTATTGACATCCTCCGTAACAGCTTTTCTTTATCACAGCTGTCAGAAACATTTCAAAGCCCATCAAGTGCAATGTATTGTTTCAAAGTGCAACAATTGTTGTTAGGACGGCTCAGTCTTCGAGAAATCCAGATCAAAACAGTTTGTACACGGGTGGCAGCAGGTTGTATTCTGCTTTCAAAATTCAAATTTCATAAACATAAACAACATCCTGCCGTGAGAGTATAGTGCGGTTAGTGACACTAGCCTGTAATAAATCCGTAGCCAACCATTTTATACAAAGCAACAACCCACAAGTTATAATTAAATGATTGACAATGAACCTGCAGATGACAGTGAGGAAATGCAGGGTTGACAAAATAAGATCCATCTGTAGTTTTATGCAATGAAAGAAAATTATTGTAAAATTCGTCATGTGTTCTTTTCTTATCCAGCTCAGGGTATTTGCATATGCATTCACAAACAAAGGGAACAATTCCCATGCATTAAACCACAAGAAAACACTTTATTAAAACTAGCAAAATGCAATACAGAAAGAAAAAACAAATATCTACAATGGTTGCAGTGCAGAAATCAAAATAATACTTATCACCTACTAAAGCAGCCGATCTCTGCAATATCAGAGAGGAGCCATTATCTTTCACATAGCCTGTTTTCTCTCTCTTACTCTAAAGGCCAATTTGTACTTCTGCGTCGAATCTACGCCGTAGGTATGGTGTAGCCACGCCGTACCCTGATGTGCACCTCCCCAAAAATGTAACTACGCGTCGCATTTCCCCCTATGCAATTCCGGTTACTTCTTTTTGTCCGCCATTTTCGATTTGAGAGAGAAGAGAGAAAAAGAAGATGAGTTGTCAAATCTACCTGCCAACATCCAAAAATATTTGAAATGCATTTCTTCATCTATGTCTCTCAGTGGCCGGACAAACACAGAAAATTCACCCTCCTTCTGCCTCAATCTGGTCAATGGTCATACACACTATCTCCTCCGGCATCTTCTCTCTTTTCTGCATTGCAGTAATTTCAATAAAAGTAACCCTTGTTCAACATTTATTAGCTCCAACTCCAACATGATGTGCTCGGTTTCAGTCGCCACTGTTTGAAGTACACAAAGAAACTTTACACAGTGGCATAGAAACCCCACCGCCAACTAGCGTTTTGGCAGTGAAATGCAGAGCGACGCAGACACACCAATGCACAAGTATAAATGCTCACAATGGCGTAGGCCACTTGCGTAGGCTACGGCGTAGAGCCGACACAGAAGTATAAATCAGCCTTAATTCTGATTCAACCTACTGCTCCCTGTCTCAGCATTAGCACTGGCTGTAACTTAGCCAAAGACAAAATTCTCCCCCGCACAAGGAAAGTGCATCTTTTTATATTCTTCAAAACCTCCTACACTAGGAATTTCCCTCCGCTTTTATCTCTTACAACTCGAGCCCAGACAGATCTGCTTTTCACCACTCTCCACTGTTACGGCAGCAGACTTGTGCTTCCTTGGTTTTCTCAAAGCATTCCTATGTCTCCTATTTCTCAAGACAATCCCACTCCAAGCTAACACCATTTTATTTATTTATTACAAACTTTCGTTTTGTTTTAGCATATATCAAGGAGGAATCGCATTCTCTGTCCTTACATCGCATCAAATGGTAAAAAAAATCTCCTGTTCTCGTGTTTCTTTATTCCTTTTCAAGATGGCTGAGATCCGGTCAGAGTCAGTGATCTACAGCTGTGCTCAAACCACATTCATCACGGGTTCTTGCGTACTGAACTCGCTGAGTGGTCTGTGTTTCGGGATCTCCAGCAGCAGCCTGGAAGATGCGCACCTTCAGGGTGCAGCCGATTGGATGACACAGTTCCTCGCCAACTGAAGCGTCGCGGGAGATTGAAACGGTGGACACAGCTGTTGGAGGTCTCTGCGCTCGAGCGTTCTCTCTCTGTCTCTTTTGATGGTGAGTGAGAGTCTGGTTCTCAGGTCGGGGGAACTCAAATACGTGACACTGCAGACGGTAACATCAAAACGGCAAGCTGTTAACCCCCGCTCTTGCTATAGCTAAGTCAATATCTCTCTCTCCCTCGCGAGTGGCAGAGAGAGAGCCTGTTGAGATAACCATATAACCAAATAACAATCACAGCACGGAAACAGGCCATCTCGGCCCTCCTAGTCCGTGCCGAACTCTTAATCTCACCTAGTCCCACCTACCCGCACTCAGCCCATAACCCTCCACTCCTTTCCTGTCCATATACCTATCCAATTTTACCTTAAATGACACAACTGAACTGGCCTCTACAACTTCTACAGGAAGCTCATTCCACACAGCTATCACTCTCTGAGTAAAGAAATACCCCGTCGTGTTTCCTTAAACTTTTGCCCCCTAACTCTCAAATCATGTCCTCTCATTTGAATCTCCCCTACTCTCAATGGAAACAGCCTGTTCATGTCAACTCTATCTATCCCTCTCAAAATTTTAAATACCTCCATCAAATCCCCCCTCAACCTTCTACACTCCAATGAATAGAGACCTAACTTGTTCAACCTTTCTCTGTAACTTAAGTGCTGAAACCCAGGTAACATCCTAGTAAATCGTCTCTGCACTCTCTCTAATTTATTGATATCTATTTATTGATATCAACGAAGTGTTGGAATGGACGGTAGTTTTCGATGGACTCTAAATCAGTGTCTTCAGGCTTGCATGGTGGGTGGGGGGGTTGGTGTTTTGTTTGGAGCAAGTGAGGGAGTGGGAAAAGTGCACCATGAAAAATTATTTCAAATTCTCGCTAAACTAAACATTGATGGAAGGGACCAACAACGCTTCAAAATTTATATCGGAATCTAGTGGTGGCAGTAAAACTTAATGATAATATAAGCAGTTGGACTAAAATTTAAAGAGGAGTTAGACAGGGATGTGTTGCCTCACTGGAGTTATTTAATATCCATAGTGAAATGATTCTTGGAAATAAAAATTGGAGGTGTTAACATCAACAATATAAGATATGCAGACGATACCACCCTAACAGCAAGTGCAGCAGAAGACCTACAAATCCTCCTAGACAAAGAGGTACAAACAAGTAAAAAAACACGAAATGCTGGCAGAACTCAGCAGGCCAGACAGCATCTATGGGAGGAGGTAGTGACGACGTTTCGGGCCGAATCCCTTCATCAGGAGTGAAGTAACATGGGATGGTCAAGGGGGGGATAAGAAGTGGGGGGAGGGATAAAGTAGAGAGCTGGGAAGCGATAGGCTGGAGGGAAATGGGCTAGGGGGAAGGTAGAGAATTATGGGAAATAAAAGAAAAGAAAGGTAGGGCTGGGGGGAGAGATTATAGTGAGGGGGGGAAAAGAGAGAGAAAGAGAACCAGACTAAAATAATAGATAGGGATGGGGGTAAGGGTGGGGGGCAGGGGTATCAACGTAGGTCAGTGAGTTGAATGTTCATGCCGGCAGGAAGGAGGCTACCTAGACGGGAGATTCATTGACCTGCGTGTGGCCTCATCTTGACAGTAGAGGAGGCCATGGACAGACATGTCGGAGTGGGAGTGGTCTGTGGAATTGTGGAATCTGCACAAACAAGTGTAGATTTTGGTCTAACCATCAACTGTAAAAAAACCAAATGCATGGTAATATCAAAACAGCAGGATACTCCAAACTGCTAATTGTACATCGGTAACCAAGAGTTTGAACAAAAGACCAGCTTTAATTACCTTGGTAGCTTCATATCACAAGATGCTAGAAGTAAAGCAGAAATAAAAAGAAAAGTTGCCATTGCCAAAACCAACTTCCAAAAAATGAAACCCATTTTTACCAACAGAACATTTCTACGACAACAAGGCTTAGGCTACTAAAATGTTACATCTGGTCAATCTTGCTGTATGCCTCTGAAACATGGACTATAACACCAGAACTCCAAAGGAACTTAGAAGAAACAGAAATGTGGTTTCTTCAAAGAATGCTGAAAATATCATATAGAGATAGGGTAGCTAATGAGACAATACTCCAATGTGCCATACAAAAAGATCTTTAATGAGAACACTAAGTGAGAGGAAACTTAATTTCCTGGCCCATGTCATCAGAAAGGGAGAAATAGAATGCCTACGTTACAAGGCCTTATGCCTGGAAAATGCAGACGAGGAAGGCAAAGAAGAAAATATATGGACACTGTTTAAGAACTAACAGATCTAAATGTGTGAGATATCATTGACGCTGTGAGGGATCGTTCGGTGTGGAGAGCCATGATCGCCCAAGCGTGTAAAGCACAAGAGTCATGAAGAAGAAGAAGGGGGAGGGTGGGCTTTCGGGTTCCAATGTTTTCTGACACTCATTCCTTGGGGGCTTTTCAGTTTCATTGTATACTGTATACATTCTCTGATATTAAATTAATGGAACCACCGAACCATTGACAAGAGAAGGTGGAGCACAGAGGAATAGGGCGGCGGGAAGATTGTTCTTCAGACAATGCTGCAGCCTTCCTTCAATGTTGGCAGATCTTTTATTGCTGAGCCATTAGAGCGGGCAGTTTAATTGTCATTCAATCCATCCATAGATAGAGCTGAATGAGACAGTGTTCCTTTGGGGCCAACGTGCAAAATATTCAAAGGTAGCAAGCAAACATCCAAAAAAAGTGAGTAACAAATTCAAAGACACAAACTCAATCAGAAGAAAACATATATATATGGTCCCAGACCCTGAGCGACAATGAATATCCAGCAATCGATGGTGCAGACTCCAGGCAGTGTACAGAAGCACACAATCCAGCTTGTCATTACAACACTTAAATACGGGAGGGCAGCGCCAGTGGGAGAGGCCAAGCCCCAGCCGAGCTCAACCACACTGTAGCACTTCTGCGTCACTCACCTGAGGCCTAGTTCCCACTACAACTGAGGCTACGTAGCTCCCACGTCGACTGTTCCTCCAGCAGACAAAGTTAATAGGCCTGTGGCAACTTTCATCACCACTGTCCAACAGAGTCTTGCGATTGCAAGTGAAATGTCCAAGACAATCTCCCATGGTTATACTACACCAACTTTGATCTTCCGAGTAGCTAACAGCATGGCCTGCATCCAGCTCAGCTCCTCCGTATCCAAATCGGCTCCTCTGACACACTGGTGGGCTCCTCTGATATCCTGACCCTCTGCTGGATCCTTCTCCACCATCCCAGCCTTGGCAGGCTCCTTCGACACCTCAGCCGGCTCCACCACCAACCCCAGTCCAGCCACTCCAATCAACAAGCAGCTCGCTGATGGACTAACCCAATGTTCTTGGAGTATAATTGTCTTTAGATCATCGGTCGTAAATTGATTACAAGAGATGAGATATCATGTAATCATGTTGGATTTGTACAAGACACTGACAAAACTGCACTTGGAAAATTGTGTGCATATCTGCTGGTCATACTACAGAAAGGATGTGCTTAAACTAGAGAGAGTGCAGAAGAGATTCTCAAGGATGATAACTACACTGGAGGGCTTGAGGTTGAGGGAGTGACTGGATGGGTTGGTGAAAGAACCTGGGGACGGGACTTTTAGAGGCTTATAAAATCAAGAAGGACATTGATGGGGTTGTCACAGTCTGTGAGGGGAACCAAAAACTAGACAGCACGGGTTTAAGATGAGAAGGGAAGATTTAAAGGTGATCTGAAACACAATATTTTTACATAAGAAGATGGTGGTTATATGAGATGAGCTGCCAGAAAAGGTAATATAGGCAGGAACTATTGCTACATTTAAAAGACACTTGGATAGAAACATTGATAGGAAACATTCGGAGCAGAGATTCCCAACCTTCTTTGAGGCCACGGACTCCTACCATAAACCAAGGAGTCTGTGGGCCCCAGGTTTGGGACCACTGATTTAGAGGGATATAGGCCAAACATAGGCAAAAGGGACTTCTCAGGAAGGCACTTATTTCTGTGCTGTTTAACTCTATGACTCTGTGACCAGGTGACAGATTTTAGAGATGACCTCATTGCTGAATTTCAGATTGCCTAACAAATCTTCATTGCTACAGTTCAGGAAGTAGTGCTTCCTCAACACCTCCTACAGAGACACTTTTTCTTCTCCCTCTTCTTCTTCTTTCAGCAATGAGTCTGATTCTGTACTCCTCATGTACAGTTCTTGAAATCAGCATAAGTAACATCTGCATATGTGATATTTTTCCCCATTGACGTTTACAATTTGAAAGTGGTGTAGACAGCAGTAAAATGTGTACACAATTGGACAAGGTGGTGGTGAAGGCCTATGGCAAACTTGCCTTCATCGGGCAAGGAACTGAGTACAGGAATTCGAATATCATATCAACATGTTAAAGGTGCACAACTGTGCAAGACATCAGTGAGACAGCACTTGGAATATTGTGTGTAGTTCTGGTTGCCTGGGAAAAGAAGAATGTAATTATGCTCACAGGGGAAGCAGAAAGGACTGACAAGGATATCGGCAGGACCGGTGGTGACACTGTTAGACTGGGTGCACGTGACATACCTGTCTTCATTGGTGAAAGATTCTGGCAAAAGCTGAAAAATGTGTGGAGCATTAATTTTGGATTTGTGCGAATACAGTAGGTGGTTGGTGGTCAGTATGCATTTAGCGGGCCAAAGGGCCAATCTCCATGCTATGATCTCAATTTTCAGTGTCATTTGGCATTCATCATTATACATTGGTTTACATTTTGTGACATTTCTCTTGAGAAATCTGACAAGTATCACTGGGTCTTTCCTCCTAATGGGCCTGCATCTACTTTCCATGTTTGGCCTTGCTGTGAAGCCATATTACCACAGTGTTTTGGAGATAAAGAATGCCTTGTGAAACCATTTCTCATTTATTGGTCATTTTTCCTTGTTTGTGTGGTTCTTACGGTTATTTCACATGTCACTGTAAAGCCCACACTTGATAAATTTTGGCCATATTTCACCTGAAAGGTATGTGTTCCTTTAAAAAAGTTACATTTTTCCTGAAATTTAGATTTTCTACAACTGACCACTGTATTTTTAAAACATTTATTTTTAATACATTTCTGGAAGATGCTGCATATTTGATGAAGTAACAAAGGCTACAAAAATAACAAGACTATAAAATCTTATATGAATGCTAAAACAACTCAAGTGCACACAGTATTAAGTAAAATTATTTGTCTAAACACAGCCTTAATTGAGATGTTGGAATGCATAATATAAGACATAAAAGTGATCTATCTCAATGCATAATAACTTGGTATGACAACTGCTATGCACATGACTGCAAGAAACTGCAGAGAGTTGTGGACACAGAGAAACCAGCCTCTCCTCTAAGGACTCTGTCTATATCTCTCACTGCAAGCAGAATTAAAGCCCTCCATCCCAATCCCAGATTTTCCATCTTCTCCCCTTTCCTTTCTGGCATTAGATGCAAAAGCCTGAAAACATGGAGGACCAGACTCAATGACAGCTTCTGTCACGCTGTTATCAGATTGGATGGACCTCTTGTTTAATAAGATGGATTCTTGACCTCAGGATCTACTCTGCGATGATCTCCCATTTTATTGTTTTATTGTACTGCTCTTTGTCTGTAGCTTTTACACTTTTTTCTGCTTTGTTATTGTTTTACCTTGTTCAGCTTCAATGCACTGTGCAATGACGTGATCTGAATGAACTGTATGCAAGACAAGCTTTTCACTGTGTCTTGGAGCAACTGAAACTAATAAACCAATACAAATACCAGTATCAATACCAAACTATGTTCAGCTTCTCTCTTCACATGACTTACAATTCCTACATGACCTAAGGCCAGCTCAAATACCTCAGAGGTAGTGATTTTTTTACATATAGTCACTGTTTAAAATGAAGAAACTGCAGCTGCAGCAACTGGTTTCTGCACAGCTCATTTACAGTGATGGCATTTAGAAAAATGGCCAAGAAACCTGCCTTTCGTGATTCATCTTGTACTGCGAAGTCCCGAATTCCCAGTCATTGCTCGCACAATCGGCTTTAGTCATAACATGTTTAATTCCAATAACCAGTGTTACAATATTAGCTTGTATTTATGGTCAATATACTTACATTGACAATAGCAAACAACAGTTTGTTTACACAGTGATAATTGTGAATGAGCACTGTGTCCAGAAATGAGCCTGCAAGTTTACAGTAACCAAGTACTAATCCTCAACAGTCTTCATTGATGTTAGTGGCTGTTTAACTCAAACAATGGAGCAAACTCAGATCCCGTGCTAAAATCAACAAATACTCGCCTTCCGATAACAATCACTGCTTGGCCATCAATTGGTACCCCTGGAGATTATTTTTCCTCAGAATAGCCTAAAATCATTAAAGACATGATCAGCTTTTTATGGGCTATTATAGACAGGACAACTGATTCAATACTTCTTTACTTAGCCAGTATAACCAGAGACCTTTCAACAATGTAAGATATTCTAAGGTACTTCTCAAACGTCTTACTAAACTAAATCAGGCACTGAGTCATAAACACCAAAGATTTTGCAGATGCTAGAAATTCAGAATAACACACACAAAATGTTGGAAGAACATATCATTACACAACCATATAAAACAATTTGGCAGAGCGGCAAATGTAGGCATGACTTAGAGAAGAAAGTGTGATAGAGAAGTGGAGAGTTTTAGGAAAGGAATTCCAGAGGTTAAATTATTGTCGGCTTAGTGACCATTAATATAAAAATAAACAAGTCAGAAGTTAGTTAGTTGGGGGAATGCAGATATCATGGGGAATATAAGAGGTCATAGTGCATTTTAACTTAAAAATAGGAATTTTGAAATTGGGGCATTTCCTAAAGGGATCCAATATAAGACAGCAAGTATAACTGTGTGCAGGAGTTGATGCACATGGCAAATTACGAGGCTACAAGAATGAAAGCTTTTACTACAGAATGCTATTGTAGCAAAGGGAAAAGTATGTCTGCACTATTGTTGCCTGAGTTTTATTGGAGAAGATTAATTCGATGTACATTAACATTTTGTTTGAGTGTTACAAGCAAAGTAAATGTTGTTGACTAGCTTGTTCCTAGGCAGTTAAATAAATGTTTGCTGTTTATTTGAACACAGGAGCTATCACTACCGAGCGTGAATCTATCTTCACTGAACAGCCAAACATGTGCTTGTGGCATAGGTCACAGCTCAGTTACCGATTAGGAATGTATTGGGATTCCTTTCTTTGCCGTTCCTGAAGAGTGTCTTCAAATCCCAACGCAGGCTGAGCAAGAAGTTGGATGACTGACTGTATATTGGCTTTTATCTCAACAGGATTTAAATACTAGGGTAAAGGTACCTTGCTCCAATTATATAAAGCCCTTCTAAGATCACATCTAAAATATGATGTGCCGATCTAGTTTCTGTACCTAAAGATGATATATTGGTAATGGAGGAATAAACCAAAGGCCTACCAGACTCATCCCTGTGATGGCAGGTTTGTTATGTAAAGAAAACAGAGCATATATAACAGAAAGAGAACCTTCAACTCCATAATGTTGTACTGAACTAATAAAGCTAACGATGCCTAATCACACGAATCCCAACTGTCTGCATATGTTTCATACCTCTCTATTTTGTGCATATTCATATGTTTATACAAATGCCTCTTGAACACCTCTCTCATATCTACATCTGGAATTTTTTTCTTTATTCATTTATGGAATGTGGGTGTTCATTTATGGAATTCCATTCATTTATGGAAGCCAGCATCTATTGCTCATCCCTAGTTGCCCTTGAAAAGGTGGTGAGCAGCTGCCTTCTTGAACTGCCGCAGTCCCTGAGGTGTAGGTACACCCTCAGTGCTGTTAGGGAGGGAATTCCATGATTTTGACTCAGCGACAATGAAGGAACGGTGATATAAATTTCCAAGACAGGATGGTGAGTGACTTGAAGGGGTATTTCCAAGCGATTGTGTTCCCAGGTATCTGCTGTTCTCATCCTTCTAGACCAGGGGTGGGCAAACTTTTTGACTTATGGGCCACAAAGGGTTCTAAAATTTGACAGGGGGGCCGGACCAGGAGCAGATGGACGGAGTGTTTTGGTAATACACCTCATTAGAGAAAATAAAATATCATGGGATATGTAGAAAACATGTGCTTTAATTTCAATTGAAAATGAACAAATGCATTACAACAAAATATCTGTCTTTGAAGTCCCTGGTATTTAGCTATTTATTGAAATGACTTTTAAAACACTGAAAATTAAATGAATAAAATACAGCTTTTTTTAATAGTACCAGTTATTTTAAAGCACTGAAAATTCTGTTATCCTTCAAGATATTATCATCATCACTCTCCTCCTGACTGTCTTTATTTCAAAAACGGTAGGAGATGCAGGTCTACTTCTCCTGCTCCTTCTTATTCAATTGTCCCCTGTGCCAAAACTCAACAATGACCAGCACAAAGACAGAACAGTGACAGCGCGCCAGTACGCGGAGCGCGTTATTTGATCTGGAGCGCATTTATTATTTTGAGAACGTACGTGCACCTGCGCACTACTCATGTCCATCACTTAACAGAAATGACATGTAACATGTAAAGCTTATTGAAAAAAATATTTTCAAATGCATTTTTTACATAACACAATGAAGAAACTTATTTTTAATTTCAGTGGGAACAGTGTTGATGGTCTCCCTTTTTAGCCAGCGCATCAAAGTCTGGATTTAGTTTTGTTGTGGCTATTCTCAAGATGGATCTGAGGTGTTGGTCAGTTAACTTGGATCTGTGGCTGGCTTTGTTGATGTTCATGACGCTGAATGCCTGTTCACACAAATAGGTCGAGCCAAACAAAGAGTAAAGCGGAAATGTGGAGTACACTGCACCTCAACAAAGGTCAATGTATATAGAGTGCGTCATCTATTGGGAAAATGCCAGAATTGCGGGGAAAAAACGTTAACAAGGTTTATTAATATAATTTCATCAAGTTCTGCGGGCCGGATTAAAAAGCTTAACGGGCCGCATATGGCCCGCGGGCCGTAGTTTGCCCATGCCTGTTCTAGACGGAGGTGGTCATGGGTCTGGAAGGTGCTGCCTTAGGAACTTTGGTGTGTTGTTGCATTGCAGCTTGTAGATTATACACACTACTGCAACTGTTCATTGACGGTGGAGGGATTGGATGCTTGTGGAAGGGGTACCAATCAAGTGGGCTGCCTTGTACTGGATGGTATCGAGCTTCTTGAGCGCTGATGGTGTTGCACTCATCCAGATGAGTGGCGAGTATGTCATTACACTTCTGACCTGAGCCTTGTAGATGGTGGACAGATTTTGGAGAGTCAAGAGGTGAGTTACACACCGCAGGATTCCTAGCCTTTGACCTGCTCTGGTAGCCACAGTGATTATATAGCTAGACCAGTTCAGTTTCCTGTCAATGGTAACCCCCAGGATGTTGATGGTAGGGGATTCAGTGATGGTGATGCCATTGAATGTCAAGGGACAATTGTTAGAGAATCTCTTGGTGGAGATGGTCATTGCCTGGCACTTGTGTGGCTCAAATGTTACTTGCCACTTGTCAGCCCAAGCCTGGATATTGTCCAGGTCCTGCTGCATTTGAGTATGAACTGCTTCATTATCTGAGGAGTCACAAATGGTGCAGGACATTGTGCAGTCATCCCCACTTCTGACCTTATGATGGAAGGAAGGCCATTAATGAAGCAGCTGAAGATGGTTGGTCCTAGGACACTTCCCTGAGATCTCCTGCAGTGATGTCCTGAGGATGAGACAATTGACCTCCAACAGCCACAACTATCTTCCTTTGTGTCAGGTACGACTCCAACCAGCAGACGGTTTCCCCCTAATTCCCATTGACTCCATTTTAGCTAGGATACCTTGATGCCATACTTGAGCAAATGTTACCTTAATATTAAAGGCTATCACTCTCACTGCAGCTCTAGCATTGAGCTTTTTAGTCCTCGTTTGGACCAAGGAAGTGATGAGGTCAAGAGTTGAGTGGCCTTGACAGAACCCAGATTGGGCATCTGTAAACAGGTTATTGCTGAGTAATTGCTGCATGATAACACTGTTGATGCCCTTTCCATTACTTTGCTGATGATTGAGAGTAGGCTGATATGGCAGTAACTGGCTGGGTTGGACTTGTCCAGATACAGCCTGACCAGGATTCACAATCACACAAAAGGGAATTGGTCATTCAAGACAAAAATGATAAGAGATTTTTTCACTCAGAGGATGGTGAATCTGTTTCTATTCTTATGTTTTCATCTAACATTTTTTACAATCTTCATGCACCAAGAAAAAATTAATTGATTCTGAAGCTAATTTGCAATGGTAGATGATTGCTTTTCCAACTGGAAGCCTGTAACTGGAAGTGTTGTGCTGGGTCCATTGCTTGTCATCTACACCAATGATCTGGCGATAGTATAATAAACTGGATCCACAAATTTGGAGATGACACCAAGATTGAAGGCGTATTGGGCACTGAAGAAGGTTATCAAAGCCTGCAAGATCTGGACCGACTGGAAAAGTCAGCTGAAAAATAGTAGACAGAATTTAAAGCAGACAAGTGTGAGGTGTTGCACTTTGGGAGGACAAACTAGGGTAGGAGTTCCACAAAGAATGGCAGGGCACTGAGCACTGTGGTACAACAGAGGGATCTGGAAATACAGTCCCATAAATCCTTAAAAGGGGTGTCATAGGTAGATAGAGTTGTAAAGTGTGCTTTGGGCATATCGGCTTTTATAAGTCACAATACTGAGTTCAAGAATTGGGATGTTATGTGGACATTGTATGAGATGTTGGTGAGGGCTATTTTAGAGTAATGTGTGAGTTCTGGTCACCTACTTACAGGAAGGATATCAATAAAGAGTACAGAGAGAATGTGAAAGGATATAATGGGTCTTGAAGACCTGAGTTATAAGAAAAGATTGAATGATGTTAGGACATTACTTGTAGTGCGGAAAAATGAAGGGAGATTTGATAGAGATATACAAAATTATGAGGGGGTATAGATAGTGTAAGTGTAAGCAGGCTTTTTCCACTGAGACTACTACCAGAGGTCACGGTTTAAGGGTGAAAGGTGAGAAGTTTAAGGAGACATTCCAAAGAATACAGTCCTAATCTATTCAATCTTTCCTTATAACTCAGGTCCTCCAGACCCAGCAACATCCTTGTCAATTTTCTCCGTACTCTTCCAACTTTGTTTACATCTTTACTGTACGTCGGTGACCAAAACTGCACACAAACTCCAAATTAGGTCTCACCAATATTATACAACCTCAACATAACATCCCATCTTCTGTACTCAATACATTGATTTATGAAAGCCAATGTGCCAAAAGCTTTCTTTACAATCTTATCTACCTGTGACACCACTTACAACAAATTATATACCTGTATTCCGAGATCGCTTTGTTCTACCACACTCCTCAGTGCCCAATTCACTGTGTAAGACCTACCCTGGTTCGTCTTACCGAAGTGCAAACTTCACACTTGTCTGCTTAAATTCCATCTACCATTTTCCAGCCCATTTTTCCAGCTGAAGCAGATCACTCCGCAAGCCATAATAGCCTTCCTCACTGTCCACTACACCCCCAGTCCTGGTGTCATTCAGCTCATTGATGTAGATGACAAACAACAATGGACCCAGCACTGATCCCTACAGCACACCACTAGTCACAAGTTTCCAGTCAGGGCGGCAACCCTGTACTACCACTCTCTGACTTCACTCACAAAGCCAATGTCTAATCCAATTTACTATTTCATCCTGAATAACAAGCAACTAAACCTTCTTGTTTCGGGTAGATGGAGCTCATCAACCTGGGAAGGCAGTCCATCTAGGAGAGGGAAAACTCTGATTTCAAACCTCTGCTGCCTTGCAGCCATACCCACTCATGGGAAAGGCTTTGGGAGTAAACTGAGGACAAATCCGGAGCTGGAGTCCCTAAGGCAGTCCGACATTGCCTCCAACCTCGTTCTGGCAACTCCTGCCACGACACTGGTGCCAAGTTGTACTGGCCTTTGCCCTTCCCTTGGACAACATTGGTGTCATGGAGAGGGGAGACTTGCAGCATGGGCAACTGCCGGTCTTCCATACAACCTTGCCCAGGCCTGCACCCTGGAGAGGAGACTCCAGTAGACTTCCCAGGCTCAGATCCATGGTCTCATGAGACTAACGGATGCTACCAAACCTTCTTGACCAGCCTCCCATGCAGAACCTTGTCAAATGCCCTATTAAGGTCCAGGTAGACGGTATTCACTGCCTTCGCTTCATCCACTTTCCTGGTAACTTCCTTGATAAATTCTTTAAGATTGGTTTGACATGACCTACCACATGCAAAGCCATGCTGACTATCCTTAATCATTCCATGCTTTAAATATCTCTGCTAGGCCCTGGCAATTTTTGCACTTGCCTCCTGTAGGATCTGTCGGAACATCTTGCCAGACCCTGAGAAATTATCCATCCTGAATTGCCTCAGGGTAGCAAACACCTCCTCCTCTAAAAATCTGTACAGGGTCCATGAAGTTTGCCTCACATCTATAGACTCTTTATCCTTCTCCCGTGTAAATACAGATGCAAAGAAAGCATTTAAGATCTCCCCCATCTGTTTTGCTCCACATATGGATTACCATTCTGGCCTTCCAGAGGAACAATTTTGTCCCTAGCAATCCGTTTGCTCTTAAAATATCAGTAGAATTCCTTAGGATTCTCCTTTCCTTTGTCTGCTAGATCAACTTCATGCCCTCTTTTAGTCCTCCTGATTTCTTTCTTAAGTCTTCTCTCGCATTTCTGGTACTGCATAAGCACCTCATTTATTCCTACTTTCCTGTACATGCTATGCACCTCTTTTTTTTCTCTTAACCAGGCCTCAATATCTCTTGAAAACCAAGGTTCCCTACACTTGTTATCTTTACCATTTATTCTGACAGGCACCTACAAGCTTTGTACTCTCAAAATTTCATTTTTGAAGGCCTCCCACTTACCAAGTACACTTTTGCCAGAAAACAGCCTGTCCCAATCCACACTCTTCAGATCGTTTCTGATACCATTAAAATTGGTCTTTCTCCATCTTAGAATCACAACCCACAGATCAGACCTATCCCTTTGCCTATCTGCTTTGAAGCTAATGGCATTGTGGTCACTGGATGCAAAGTAATCTCCTACACAAACTTTTGTCACCTACCCTGTCTCATTCCCTAATTGCAGATCCAGTTTCATATGCTTTCTCATTGGGGCTTCTACATACCGATGAAAGAAACTTTCCTGAATATATCTAACAAACACTATCCCACCTAGTCCTTTTACAGTATGGGATTCCCTGTTAATATGTGGAAAGCCAACGCTACCTACAATAACAATCTTAAGTTTTAGCAACAATCTGCGATCTTTTTACAAATTTGTTCCTCTAAATCCCTAGGACATTTGGGTGGTGATGCACCATCAATAACTCACTCTGAGACGTAAAGGCGAGATATCGGCTTTTATTGACTGGAAGAAGGAACAAACAGTGGTTGACCACCATACTACATCCTGGAGACAGAGAGGTCGGGCTCAGGCCTCAATCGCCTTTATACAGGGGTCTGTGGGAGGAGCCACAGGAGCAGTCAGCAGGGGCGTGTCCAGACAGGTATATGTAGTTCACCACAGGTGGTCTGCAATATAATCCCTTTACCTGGCAGTTCCACCCAAAACACTGCATTCGTTGAGTTCTTCAGTCTGTCCTGACTGAGCACTGCCGTGACATTTTCCTTAACTACTAACGTCACTCTTCTTCTTTTAATCCTTTCTGCTCTGTCAGGTCTAAGACAACAAAACCCCAGAATACTGAGCTGTCAGTCTAGCTCCTCCTTCAACCAAGTCTTAGTAATGGCTACAATGTCAGAATTCCAGATGCTGATCCATGCTCTGAGCTCATCTGCTTTTCCTTGCTTTGAAATACAGACAGCTCACGACACGAGTTGCACCATGCTCAATCTTTTCCTTCCTAACTTTGTCTGAGGTCTCACCAACTCTTGCCTCCACAACCTGTCCACCAACTACTCTGGCACTCTGGCTCCCATCCCCCTGCAACTCTAGTTAGCACTCCACTGTGCAACATCTTTCTGCCAGGATGTTAGTCTCCCTCCAGTTCAGTGCAAACAGCCCCTTCTGTACAGGTCTCAACTTCCTGAGATCCCAAAGTTCCAAAAAGTTTATACACTCCCTCCTACACCGACTCCTTAGCTACATATTAAACTGTATAATCTTCCTAGTTCTGGCCTCACTCGCACGTAAGCATGGGTAGGAATCCTGAGATAAAATTCTGGAGGTCCTGCCCTTTAACTTAGCACCAACTCCCTGAACTCCCTATACAGGATGTCGTCATTCATCCTACCCTCGTCATTGGTACCTACATGGACCATGACCTCTGGCTGATAACAGTCCCACTTGAGAATGCTGAGGACTCGATCCAAGATGTCCCGGGCCATGGCACCAGGGAGGCAACATACCATCCAGGAAGGTCCTGATGAAGGGTCTCGGCCCGAAATGTCGACAGCGCTTCTCCCTATAGATGCTGCCTGGCCTGCTGTGTTCCACCAGCACTTTGTGTGTGTTGTTTGAATTTCCAGCATCTGCAGATTTCCTCGTGTATACCATCCAGGAATCTCATTCCCATCCACAGAACCTCACATCCATTTCCCTAACTGACGGATTCCTTATCACCACAGGGTGACTCTTTTCTCCCCTTCCCTTCTGAGTCACAGAGGCAGATTTAGTGCCAGAGACCCAACCACTGTGAGTTTCCTCTGTTAGATCAAACCCACCCCAACAGTATCCAAAGGGATATACCTAATGTTGAGGGGAATGGTCACAGGGATACTCTGCACCTGCTCTTTAACCCCTTTCCCCTTCCTGATTTCACCCAGTTTCCTGTGTTCTGCACCTTGGGTGTAACTGCCTCAGTATATGTCCTATCTATCACCCCCTCAGCCTCCCAAATGATCCGCAGTTCAACCAGTTCCAGCTCCAACTCCTTTACATAGATTTTTAGAAGCTGCAGCTGGATGCACTTCTCGCAGTTGTCATCATCAGGGACACTGGAGGTCTCCCTGCCTCCCCACATCCCACACGAGGAGCACTCCACTATCCTGCCTGGCATCTCTACTGCCCTACCTGAGCAGATATAAAGAAGGGAAGGAAGAAAAAACTTTACCTTGAGCTCTTCTTTTTTGCCTTTTCTGACTGAAGCCTTGAGGAGCTGAGGCCTCAAGCTCACCACTCTGACTCTGTCCACTCAGATGACAGCCACTGCAATGATGGTCGCTGGGCTTGCCACTGTCTTTCTTTAATTGCTTTTGCTAATCAATCTCAAATGTGAATTGTTCATTGGTCAAGCTCTACTATGCTGCCATGACCCGTTGCTGTGAAATACCCTCCTCTCAAACTTTCAATGCTCGGATTGGTCACTGGTCAAAACACCATTACACTGCCATGGCCCACTGTTCTATTTTTCTACTCGGGCAGAGGACTTGAGTGAAATACTCTCCTCTCAAACTTTCAATGTCTGGATTGGTTGCTGGTCAAGGTTCTATTACGCTGCCATGACCCAATATTGCCTGTTCTACTTGGGCAGAGGACCTGAGCGAAATCCCCTCCTCTCAAACCTCCAATGTCGCTGGTCAAAGCTCTATTCATTTAGCAGAAGTTTGATTAATTACATAGATGGAATGAGTATGAAAGCCTATGCACCAGGCACAGGTCGATGGGACTAAGCTGAATAATATTTGTCATGCACTAGACGGGCTGAAGTGTGGCGCGTGACCAAGTGGTTAAAGCCTTGGACTAGCAACCTGAAGGTCGTGAGTTCGACCCCCCGCCAAGGCAGTGTGTTGTGTCCTTCAGCAAGGCACTTAACCACACAGTACTCCAGTCCACCCAGCTGAAAAATGGGTACCGGCGAAATGCTTTGGGTGTTAACCTCGCGATAGACTGGCATCCAATCCGGGGGGGAGCCTTGTACTCTCACACCACGGAAACCGACATAAGCACCGGCCTGATGAGCCTTTAAGGCTCGGGACAGACTTTAACTTAACTAACTAGATGGGCTGAAGGGCCTGTTTATACATGCTGTAGTTCTTTATGACAACCATACCCATATTTACCGCAAAATAGTAAGATGTACAGTTGCACTGAGCTCAAAAGACTTTGGCACCAATGATATTAACAAATGTTGGTGTAATTAATTTATGAATGAGAACTGTGGTAGAAATGGTTAAAACAAGTGTTTGATGGGCTACTTGACCACTCTAGAACAGCTGGGCTTAATACTGCTGATGTGTGTTGAGAATAACCCTGGATGATGAGCGCAGTACCAGGAACTCCAATTAATAAGATACTAGGCCCCTGGAACCAGGAGGGAGGATGCATCTGGGGGTAAATTATGAGCCCTAATAATAGGGAACCAAAAGGACTGTTAGGCTCGCGCTGAGAGAATAATTGACTTGTCTTTTAAGCAATTGATCATGTATTGACCGCGCGATGCCAAACAAAATTATGTGAAGTTGCTTGTCTTTCTGTATAAATATGAGCTCTGCATAACCTAGAATTGAGAGTTCTGGTGGCAGTGGAGACTGCCGCAGACTCTCCATTATATCATGTTAATAAACTCTTAAAACAAAACTCGAAGTCACATTGGTGTTCTTAGTTAGAGTTTGCACAACAAGTACTTATTTATGAAATTCGTGAATGAGTATTACACTCAAAAAATTCAATACACTATTTTACTATAACTCTTGTTTAAGTCACAACGGTCTTCAATAATTTCATTGACTAACTCAAGTAGCATGACAGACAAGTCAGACCTTAAGTTCACCTAAAACCAACAGACACTCACTTCGCAAAAACCAACATTGAATGTGTCCATTGTCCAATGAATAAGATCCCTTGGGATTATTTTGCTCAGAATGGCCTCAAGACGTTGAATTCATGATCATCCTTTCGTGATTTAGGACCAGTTGGCTTGATAATTATTTAGCATTAGAAATCTACCTGTAAACCATTTGAAACGAGATTAAAAACAGAAAAAGCCAGAAATACTTAATAGTTCAGGCAATTTGTATGGAAAGTTAGTGTTCCAATGATTGATTTATAATCAGAGCTACAAAAAAAAGGAGATGATGTCATTTTTAAAGTGTGATAAAAGTGGACAGAGGAAGAGTGAGCAAAGGGAAAGGTTGTGATAAGGTGCAGTGTCAGAGGGATTAAGTAACAAAAGAGATCATGGACAATTACCCAACAGAAGTGGATGATAATGGGACATGTAAGGAAATTAAAGTTATAGATGCATATGGAGGCAGTGTAAATGAGTTCAGGAGAATCATTATCTAAAATTGTTGAACTTAACGTCGAGTGTAGAAGCCCATAATGTGTGTAATCAGAACACTCTCTAATTTAAAGTGCAGCATACAAACATTTGTGGGCAAATACTTAATTGAATTAGATTTAGTCTAAAATACTCAACTCTCTACAGTGAAACTGGTTTTAATCCATATTGGACGCTGATTTAAACTAAATGTTGCTGGTTTATCTCAACTGTAAAAGTAATGTTGTTTATCCCCTTTTCTAATAATTAGAAGCAACTTAGATTTTACAACTCTTTGCCCTCTATAAGTGGAAAATTGCCAGATTATATAAATATTCATTTTCAGGATTGCAGACAGATATAACATTAGCCAGGAGTAAACAACAATTTGGCAGTAAGTTGAAAATGGATTGCTTCAAATTACTTATAAACTGGTAATCCAACCTGGGATTCAGGAAACATCAAGTGCAGCATCTGTAAGATTAGAATACTTTACAATGGCCTGGAACATCTGAGGTCACACCAGTATTAATGCATTTCCCCAAGGAAGATTTCGTTTCAATGCTGGCATGGATGTTTGCCAGCTACTCCATTTCGGAAATGCTATTATATGGTGCATTTATATGTTGCCATTCACAGCTTTATATCAGAATGTTTTTTCACATAATTTCCATGATTAAAATATCTGAAGGGTTTCTACATGGGTTCTCGCCCTTAAAGTGTGCAGTGACATAAGAATTTGCAGCCATTGCACCAAGCTTCATTGGTTCCGGTAATCCTAGTCCTTAGAATGTGTCAGTCCACAGTATCCATAGAGTCGTACAGTACAGAGATCAGCCCTTCAACTGTCTGGATCTGTTCTGGCCATCAACCACCTATTCACACTATTCCCACACTAATCCCATTTTTTTATTCACTCCATAATCTAATTAAATCCCCATCCTCCAGTTTGCAACATCCTGCTGCACACAAGTGACCAATCCATCTACCAACCCTTCAGGATGTAGAAGGAAACCAGAGTAACCGGAGGAAGCACACACACTCACAAGGTGAAAGTGGACACTCAGACACTCTCCAAGGTCAAGTTTGCTGCTTTACCATGTTATTTCCCTTGAGAAGCTCCATGCACTGGAGGATATGTTTTGGGGGGGGGGGGAATCTTGCAATGGCAGTTGAAGTTCCTGTTCGCAGGGCTTGTAGAATAAACTGTCCCGTGTTAGGCATCTGCTCAGGATGAAACTCAGTGAAGTCACTGCATCACTTTCCAGACCCTCTCATTAAATTCACATTCCATAATGTGATAGATAATGGCCATGCCCCATTTAGTGTTTCAAACTATGCTGAAACTACAACTAGCTACAAAAGATTTGACAGGGAATGTCTGTCTCATTACCAGCTAAGAATGGCCCTGAGGCTTATTTGAAGATCCTGGTGACAAGACATACGGCTGAGTGATTTCAATAACGTTTCCAAAGAAGCATCCAACAGGGCCTTAGGATATTCTGTGCAGACTGGTGTTTGGTCGAAGGTGATCTTCTATACAAACTTTCTACACAGGACAGGTGGAATAGCATAGTGCACTCCACAGCAGTTGGGACAGATCCACCCATTACAATACAAGGGAAGATAGAACATCAGAACCTCAGAACCTGGTAACACCTGATGGTTTCATTCCCAGCATCTATTGACAGTTTGCTCCACCTATATTCAGTGATAACTATCAGGAGGAGGGGTATATTTTCCAACCAACCTCCTATCTCTAGGGGGTACCAGTATTTCTGTGGACACAATTTATTTCTGATCTCCAGAAAGAGTAACTTCTGAGCACAGGACTAGGTTATGGGAACAGCTCCCACATCTTTCATTATTGCCACAAATGTACTTTAAATAGCAAAACACTCCTGTATCAGGATAAAGGCCACTCACATTGTGGTATGCTCCTTTAAGAGCTGGCTGCCAAGATCACAGTTGCAAGATTTAGTACCGGAAGCTGTGAGTTCAACAAAGGGGCATGTGTTGAAATTAGCATGGCTTGCTGTTACACAAGAAAAAGCAACAATGCTATGCTGGGATTCTCACCACTGAAAATCAAAATTTTTTGACATTTTATAAGGTTGCATGTGACATATGACTCTGTTTTAATGATATTAAAATGCAGTAAAGCAAGTTTGAGGCTGGTGCCTAGAAATGTAGGTGCCATAAGAAGATGGAGGCTGAAAGATATGCTTTCATACAGATAGTTACTCAGACATGGCAAACTTTATCACAGGTGTTTGATAAAGCAGAAACTAAAGAAACATTAGAAAGTCTTCAAGGTAGTACATAGAGCTTATATGACTATGGATAAGCTATCTCGTTTTTATTCGGATATATCTCCCTAATGTGACAGTTGCAATAATGGTGAAGCTTCATTAATTCATATGTTTTGGACTTGTCCAAATCTTGAAAAATATCGGAAGGAAGTTTTTCAAACTTTTTCCTTACTTTTTAAAGTCAATTTTAAGCCTAACCCTCTGACAGCCCTATTTGGTATTGTTGTACAACAAGATATTAAGCTGAAGGTATCTGATTTATATATTTTGGCTTTTAGCTCTCTTATAGCTCGGAGGGCACTTTTATTTAAATGGAAAGATGTTTATCCTCCTACTCATGCTGAATGGTTATGCAATGTTAGGTTATATTTAGATTTAGAGAAGATTCGTTGTTCAATTTCTGAATCTCATCAAGACTTTCAAACATTGTGGGAACCTTTTCTGAATTATTTTCAAAACCAATTCATTGTTCAAACTCAGGTGTTGGTTATTATTAATTTTTATTATATGAGAAGGTATTTTACCTCTTTTCTCTTTAATAAACAGCTTCGGTCTTGATAGGGGTTAGATTCTATTTTTTGTAATAAATTAGTATATTTCAATATAACTATTGATTAACTTGCATGAATATAGGGTAATGAGATTTTTATTATGAACAGATATAATGTAATTGGTAGTTTTTAAAATATTTTCAACCTTTTATATACACTTTCTTCTACTCTGTATTCTATATAGAAACTAATAAAATATTGAAAAAGAAAGAAAGTCTTTGAAAATAATATATAGAGGATATGAGAGAAGTGCATGGAGATGCAACTGAAGTAGATGCCTCCATTTGAAAAGTCTACAGTAGCCTTCTTCAATATTGTAAATGTTTTAATTCCATACACCTTTCATTAAGTGAAAAGTACAAATTCCCTGTACTGTGAAATTCATGAGTGATATTAAAATGCTCCTCACATTTAGCGATAAAAGTGTGAGATGATGGAATGTCAAATTAAAATCCAATGTTTGGTTTAACATTAGTTAAAAGAATCATTAAGCTGTACAACAGGTTGTTGCAAAAAAAATATCATGTTCAATTGCTGTCAGCGTACTCCATCTAATCTTTGATTCATATTGAATTATTCTTTTCTGTGCTGCCTTGGCTCGGTTGAAAACAATTAGCACTGAATTAGAAAGTTAAAGGAGTGGGTCTCATTATGAATCAGAACACATCAGCTAGGGAGATCAGGACTGAGAAAGCTTTGTTGTTGGAGTATTCTTTCAAATGAGACATTTAACCATGACATGCGAAGGATCCGATTGAGGCTTCTGTTCTTGTCCTGTTGAATCATCTGAAATATTCTCTTGATGTTCCACTTTCACTCCAGCCTTAATTCACATCCTAAGAACAATTATAAAACCAACGGGCTTCAGATGCTGGCAATCTGAAATAAAAACAGAAAATGCTGGGAAGACTCAGAAAGGCAGTCAATATCTGTGGAAAGAGAAGCAAAATTAAGATTTCGAGTCAATAGTTGTTCTCCAGGAAGCAGGACAAATAAATGCTGTTTAAATGACCATGTAGAAAACATCCCTGTTCTACCACAGAATAGAAGTGTTCTGCTATGTGATCATTCAGTCTCTGTTAGTGGCAGACTTGTGGATTGAATAGAGTGACAGGTTACCTGACCTGAAAATGGCCAGTTCTGCCCTAAGGTAATCCATTTGCAAAAGTAACTCCGTTTTTTTTTCACTCTCTCTATAGGAATTGCAAAGTCCACTGGGCATTTCTTTGGTTTTAAATTTCAACAATGCTCAAAAGCTATTCCATAGCTTCAGTATGTCTTCTAGTTTGGTTTCCCTCTGTTACCCAGATGATTTTATAGAGAGTGGAATTATTAGCGTCACTCTATATGAGGTTTTCTCTTTTTCCTACACATTGCTCCTTGCCCTTTGCAACTACACAACAATTTCTTTTCTCACTTCACAGGCTCAAATAAAGGGCTTTCAGCCTGAAATGTTAACCTGGTTACTCTGTGCGCAAATGTGGTGTGTTCACAGAACTTATCTCCCAATTACTTGTTCATTTGCCATTAGTAGAAATTCACCGGTTAGCTGAATATTTGCCTACAGATTAAACATCGTTGCACTTGTGAATTATAAGCGTATACATGGCACCACATACAATAACCTAATGCCAGAAAAATAAATTGTGCAGCCTGTTCTACCAGTGTGCCTCGTGATCGATTGCTTTGAAAAGTAAGTTGTCAAGTTCGTTGACTTCCTCCACAAAGTGCAACATCTTTCAATATTGTTCTGGTTCTTTCATGTAACTCACAAAGGATTCCAGATGCATGCACTGATATTCAACAATATGCAGCACACTTCCACGTTTGTTGTAATGTTCTGACCATCCATGGGGCACGAATGCAAGAAGGCTTCCACCATGGTTGTGAGCATTTTCTGTGCTATTTAAAGAGAACTATGTTCAGCAGGTCTAAGGCCAGATCATGGAACATTTTTTCTGGAAGGTCCTCTTTAAATTATTTACATATTGGTTCTCCCTTGGGTATCGTATCCATTCCCAGTGCTCACATCTTTCATCTGACTTGATCTTCACTGCTCTGAACATCCAACTAGAATAGTGGTCAACAACCCATGGATTGTGATCGACCAGTCGATCTTTGAGACTTTCCCAGTTGATCCCAAAAAAGAAATGAAAAATAAATACACAAATACTATTGAGAGATTGTTTCCGGGTTGTGGGGTTTTATTTCCGTTCTTTCTGCCCGTTGCGCATATGTGTAGCTCCCCCGCATTACACAGTGTACTTCCGTGGTCCCCAACCACCGGGCCGCGAGGAAACGATAGGAGTCAGCTGCACCTTTCCTCATTCCCTGTCACATCCACTGTTGAACTTGAACACACACGAGGTCATTACACAAGCGCGTCAGGGATCACTGGTTGGCCTCGGGTAACCGGATGGCGGGAAGTACCGTTGCTACCAGCCTGGAGCGCAGACAGATGGGTGTTGCCTCTAAACCTGTTTAGCACACCGAATGTTCATGGAGAATCCAGTGCTAAAATAGTCATGGACGACCTAATCCAGGATCAGGGTTTTGTAAGTATTAGAGCAGCTACCTCGGTGCAATCTACTAAAACAAACTTTTGTCCGCCAATAGATCCTACAAGGGGGGCAGGCCCACTCCCTGTTGCACTCCTCGCTCGGTCGGTCACTCTCTCCGGACTGTGACCACCGCGGCCCCGGCATGGGGACCTCTGGCCCTGACCTTTGTCCTCTCAGCCCACCCACGACCAACCGCACCTGGCCAAGGTGGTTGGCGGCGGACAGGCGGGAGACTGGAGCTCAGGCCCGGAGGCTGTCTAATGAGGCAATGAAGCCCTCAAAACTGCTTCTGTACCTTGAGTCCAAACACCCTGCACTTAAAGACAAACGCATTGAATTTTTTCAGCGGAAAAAACATGAGCAAGCGGGACAGAAGCTAAGTGCCGAGAGTCACGAAAACTAAATTGCAGAATAGACTGGACATAAGGAACCTGCTTCAAGTATCGCTGTATGTCAGTCGTGTTTAACATCCTCTCCTCCTCACTGTCGGCTGGTCCGCAAGAATATTGTCAATATTAAACCGGTCCGCGGTGCAAAAAAGGTTGGTGACCCCTGGTGTTCATACATTATTTCTACTTCTGGGTTATGGGGTTTTACTTCCAGTCTTTCCTGCCCCGGTGCGCATGCGTCTAACTTTGGAGTCAATCTTGCCTTTCACTAAGGCCAAGGTAAGGGATCTTGGGCTTAAAAAGGTTGGTGACCAGTAAACTAGAAGTTCATAATCTCACCATACACCTAAACCCTTTCACTAGCAGCTCACTTGACAAGATGCCCTTATCCTATCCACAACTTACCATCAATCACCTTTCTGTCACTCCTTTCCAATTTAGCAGTTTTGGGTTTCTGTAGCACTGCAGATTCAATGTACTTCTGGATCATGTGCTGAGTATTAGGTTTTAAATAGTTTAATGCTTTAAAAGACAGTGAGAAAAACAGGAGTGTGGCGACCCACTTCCTAGTACATTCGAACCAGCTCACAAATAGCCAGCGTTCAGGCACAAAGGCAAGGTCCGCAACAAAGGGAGAAAAGCCTGGGGGGTTGGTGAGTACGTGTCTCATGAAGCATCCACGCCCGGGAGGGGGGGTGCGGGATGAGGGAGGCTTTAAGCAAGGCTGTGAAGTTCGAATAAATTTATCTTTGACTGCAGTTTACCGACTCCGTGTCGTTATTTTAGCGCTGCATGTAGCACACCGCTACAGGACTTTATATATAGATGACTTGTGACTCTGGGCGGCTGGTGTTTACAGGATTACCCGCGAATGCGCAGCAATGTATATCTTCCAGATGGGGAGCACGGTGGAAATGCACATCAGGAAGCACAGAAGGTGTATCCATTTGGGTTACCTGGAGAAATTGGCAGTAGCAGAGCATTGTATTCACAATGCCATAGGATTGACTTCAATGGCACGAAGCTACCGTGCTATCCCAATGGCTTTTGGGATCGTCTGGTAAAGGAAGCCATTGAAATAAGACTAGAGGGAGAGAATTTGAACAAAGATGAAGATCTAACTCTAAGTAAGAACTGGAATTCAATTGTAAACAAGGTGGGAGAGCGGATGTTTGATTGGATGAGGACTACCCAATCAGGAGGGATGGAATACAAGGGAATAAATGCCACCAGACTAGACATGCCTGGGCATCATCCCCGAAGAACATGGCACAGTTTTCAGCGAAATGTCAGTTATAATCGATACCTATACCTGGCATGAAGCGTGAGAAGAGTTTATTCTTCATATACGCCGGTAAAGCACTAGATCCTTTTTCAGGAGTTTGTATTAATGACTGAAAATATATGTTAAAAAAAACACAGCTAGATTGCAGTGTTGATCGGATAAAAATGATAAGGCACATTTAACAACTTTCAAAGTGTGGCTTTTTTCAATGATACCAAAAATTTGTTATTACATTGAACTGTGGTTCCGTAGGAAGAGATAACATAGACAGGAATGGAAAATGAAACAACTACAGTAGAAGATGCCAGCCTGCTGGAGCTATGCACAACAGGGCAGACAGTATTCTTGTTGAAGAAGATGGTAGAATCAACTTATAAGCCATCCCCAAGTAACAAATCAGTTCCATTTATCACAGATGCCCGTAAGTTGATTTTGTCCATGATGCAGAAAATACATAAAAACATTAATTATGGTAATCATAGCTCCACCATATTATAATGAACAGTATCAAAGGCACATAAAGATCCATAAGAAAGAACAATTACTAAAAGTGGAGAGGGAAAAGATATTAGTTCTGTCATTCATAGGACTGATCATTTGTACATACTGTATGTTGGACTTTTGAATGTAATAATATTATGGGACCTCTTCTGTATTTAACAGTGCTGTAAATTGGGCTTTTGAAAGTTGGGAACTGAAATAAACACATTTCAACTCATCATTTATGAGATAAACTCTGTGGATGTCATAAATAATGATCTTTTCCTGTGGAAGTGAATTTCCAAGCCTCTGTATTTCAGAACCACCTCAATTCATTTTGAGGAAGTGAGGAGCATTTGAATAACATAGTATAATTACATTTTCTTTGTTTCCATAGTGCGAAAATATGTCTTTTAACTGTTTGAGTCTGGCAGTCATGAGGTGTATGCTACATAACCCCTTCCCTGATAGGAATGGAACAAATATCCATGAGCAGAGTGGCTGGGATCCTTCTTGATGTTACTGGCCCTTTTCTGGCACCTTTCTGTATATATGTCCTTGACAGTGGGTGGAGACTTGTCCCAGTGATGCATTGGACAGTTTCAACTACCCATTATAGAGCAATCCTGTCTGCCACAGTGAAGTTTCCATATCATGCAGCAATGCAGCTTGTTTGAACGCTCTCTGCTTCTCATCTGTAGAATGACGTCAGTATAGACTGTCTAGACTGTCACCGGGTTCGGATATGGCCCAAGTGCAGAGTGAGAGACACTGAAGGTGTTGGTTGTCCCTGATTGTGTAGAATGTGGTCTGAGACTATAAATGGTTGTACAAGATGCACACTCCCAGGAGTTTGAAACTGCTCACAGTTTCCACTGTTGTACCACTGATGTAAAGAGGGGAGTGAATGGTGCTTGTTCTCCTGAAGTCGATTACCATCTCCTTTGTCTTGTTGACATTGTGGAAGAAATCATTTGCCTGGCACCAGGCCTTGAGCTCTTCTACTTCCTCTCTGTAGGCCATCTCATCCTTGTTGGGGATGAGCAACCCGCCCCACCACCATGTATCATCAGTGAACTTGAAAATGTGATTACTCGGGTGTGGGGCAGTGCAGTCACGTGTGATCAGAGTGTACAGCAATGGGCTCCCATGTTGATGTTGATGGGGAGGGAGGTGCATTGTGCATCCTGAGGTCAGCTGATTAGGAAGTCCAATGCCCAGTTCTACCGTGCAGGCTGAGGGGTAGTTTATTCACCAAGGTCTGTGGGACAATAATGCTGAATCCAGAAACAGCATTCTGACATAGTGTCTGTGTTTTCTAAGTGTGTCAAAGCCAAGTGCATGACAGATGCTATGACATCTGTGCAAGAGCAGTTCTGTCCTGAAGCATATTGCTGAGTGTCCAATGTGGCAGGAATGGAGTTTTTGATATGTGCCATTACCAGCTGTTCAAAGCACTTCATGATGATTGGTGTCAGTGCCACCAGGCAATAGGCGTTTAGGTCTGAAGCTGGAGATGTCTTTTGTACAGAGATGATCATGTCTGATTGCAGTTTGTAGGGACAACAGCCTGGAATAATGAAGTGTTGAATATCCATTCAGCTAGGTCTTCTAATATACAGAAGCAAGCTACAACAAATTCAGAGTGAATCACCTCATTTATGTAATTACTATTTTATTTGCAAGGGGAGATATGCTTCCAGCCAAGTTTCAACCAAAGCACTTTTATACTTTTTTTTACAAGATCAGTAATTAGGTTTCTCCATTCCACAATATTATAGCCATCGGTTATCTTCATCCCTATCTCGTTCTCACATTTGATCTTCGGAAGCTCCATCCTGTTTGCCCATTGTCAAGACATACCCTCCGGCCATAAAACAAATTGCCTGTCATAAACGAGAATAGTTTCCTCCTATATAACACAAACACACTTGTAAGTTTTTCTCAATCAAACCAGCAAAACACCATGGGATTTCAAAGACCCCACTTAGTCACATTATATTTTTAAAAAGTTACAATTTCATAAGGACTTCAGGGTTACAGATATACTTACACACCGTGAAGATGTGCACACTCCCTGAGCACTCGGCTTGGATGGTGTCTGGCTCTGGGGCCTTATCCAGGTTGACTCTCTGCAAAGTTTTTTATTATGTCCCCTGCTGTTACAGGCAGTGGCTTGTCACCTGGGAGAGGGGTAGACTTTATGCCAGTGTTGTGATGCATGTCTCAAAGCATAGATAAAAGGTGTTTAGAGCATCAGTGGGGGGAGGCATCACTGGTACAGCCGTCGCCATTTTCTCTCATGTAGTTAGTAATGCCTTTTGTGACTTAGAACATATGTTGGGTTTTTTATCGGACAGGTATTCCTGAATTTTCTGAGTGTAGGCAGTCTTTGCTCTCCAAGTGCCTAAGATGAAGTTTCGCCTGTCTGTTCTGAGAGATGATCAGTGACCAGACCTGAAGGCAGCATCCTGGACTTTAATTTCATTTCATTTTAAAATGAAATGAAATTATGGAAGACTGAGACAGAGGGTTGTAAGATCAAAACATAATGCAGAAGCTTGAATGTATGATACAGGCTGACAGCACTACAATATTGAGGAAGTACTGCAACTCCCAATTACTCATTTGTGCCTTGGGTGAGAGACTGAATCAAGTCAAGTCACTTTTATTGTCATTTCGACCATAACTGCTGCTACAGTACATAGTAAAAAATGAAACAACGTTTTTCAGGACCATGTTGTTACATGACACAGTAAAAAAACTAGACTGAACTACATAAAAAAAAACAACACAGAGAAAGCTACCCTAGACTACAGACCTACAAAAACAATGCAGGCATTACAATAAATAATAAACAGGACAATAGGGCAGCAAGGTGTCAGTCCAGGCTCTGGGTATTGAGGAGTCTGATAGCTTGGGGGAAGAAACTGTTACATAGTCTGGTCGTGAGAGCCTGAATGCTTCGGAGCCTCTTCCCAGATGGCAGGAGGGAGAAGAGTTTGTATGAGGGGTGCATGGGGTCCTTCATAATGCTGTTTCCTTTGTGGATGCAGCGTGTAGTGTAAATGTCCGTGATGGCAGGAATAGAGACCCCGATGATCTTCTCAGCCGATCTCACTATCCACTGCAGGGTCTAGCAATCTGAGAATGCTTCTCCTGCAGGATGTGGGAAGGCAAGGAGATCTCCAGTGTCGCTAACACCTACTCCAGCAAGAAGTGCATCCAGCTACAGCTTCTTTCAGACCACATTAAGCAATTGGAGCTGGAATTGGATGAACTCTGGACCATTCAGGAGGCTGAGAGGTTGGAGGTAGTTACACACAAGGTGCAGGACACAGGTAACTGAGTGATGAGAAAGATGGGAAAGGGGATAGGCAGCCAATACATCTGTGGCCATTCCCCTTCAACTACAGGTGCACCATTTTGGATAGTTTTGGTGGGGATGTAGCAGAGGAAAGCCACAGTGGTTAGGTCTCCGGCATTGAGTCTGGCTCTATGGCTCAGGAATTCTCGTCTGATAACAAACACGACATATGTGTTTGGGCCACAAAGGGGATTAGTAACTACATGAGGAAAAATGGGGAGAAGAGACTAGCTGTAGAAATAGGGGATTTAATGGTTAAGGGATCAGTCAGGAAGTTCTATGAATGAAAATGCAATTCCTGGATGGTCTGTTGCCTCCCAGTTGCCAGGATCATGAACATTTTGGGTCATAGTCTTAAATGGGAGAGTGAGCAGCCAGAGGTCACGGTCCACATTGGTATCTATGATATGGGTAGGAAGGATGGCAAGGTCCTGCAAAGTCTGTTCAGAGAGTAAAGTGTTAAGTTAAAGGACAGGACCAGCAGGGTTGAGATTTTAGGATTTCCACCCATGCCATGAGATAGTGAGACCAGAAATAGGAAGATCATACAGGTTAAAACATGGCTAAGGATATGGTACATGAGGGAAAGTTTCAACTAGAGTTGCAGGGGGATTGGATCCAGAGCACCAGAGAAGATAGTTGAGTGGTTGTGGGGAGGGATGCTGTTAAGCCTTCAGATGTCAGGAATTGAAATACTGAGCATGATGGGAATATTATTCTGAGTTGTGTATATTCCAGTGCAAGGAGCATTGTAGGAAAGATGGCAAGATGTAGGGCATGGATCAGCACATGGAATTATGATATTGTAGCCATTAGTGAGATTTAGTTGCAGGAGGAGCAAAACTAGCGGCTTATTGTTGCAGAATTTGTTGTTTTAGATGTGAGAGAGCAGGAGGCTTAAAGGGGAGGGGTGGCATAACTAGTCAGGGAAAATGTCAGGGCAGTGCTCAGACAGGAGAGCCTATCTACTAAGCCATATCGGTGGAAATGAAGAAAAAGAGAGGGATGACCATATTAATGGAATCAGACCACTCATCGGTCCAAGGAGTTTAGAGGAGCAAATTTATAGAAAGATTGTAGACTGTTGCAAGGAACATAAGGTTGTGATAGCAGTGTTTTAACTTTCCATATATTGATGCAGTCTCCCATACTGTTAAAGGGTTTGATGGGATTGAGTTTATCAAACATGTTCAGGAAAGTTTCCTTAATCAGTACATTGATGTGCCAGCTGGTCTTGTGAGACCATGGATCTGCGCCTGGAAAGTCTTGCTTCAGCCTCCCCAGGGCGCAGATCTGGGCAAGATTGTATGGAAGACCGACATTGCCCAAGCAGCAAGTCTCCCCTCTCCACACCATCAACATTGTCCAAGGGAAGGGCAAGGGCCAATACAGCTTGGCACCAGTGACGTCGCAGAAGTTACCAGAACGAGGTTGAAGACAATGTCAGCCTGCCTTAGGGACTCCAGCTCCAAATTTGTCCTCAGGGTTTACTCCCGAAGCCTTTCCCAAAAGTGGGTATGGCCACAAGGCAGCGGAGGTTTGAAATCAGAGTTTTCTCTCTCCTAGATGGACTGCCTTCCCAGGTTGATGAGCTCCATCTACCCGAAACAAGAAGGTTTAGTTGCTTAGTATTCACATCTACCTGAAGTGCCTGCCAGAGAGAGTGTAATTCTGGATCTCCTGTTAGGGAAAGAGACAGTTGCCTGTATAGGGAAACACTTTGCATGTAGTTTCCATAAGCCACTAGTTTTTAGATAATTATGGAGAAGGATTGGTTTGATCCTTAGGCTGAGATTGTAAATTGGAGAAAGGCCGGTTTTAATGGTGTGGTGAACTACATATACCTGTCTGGACACACCCCCTGCTGACTGCTCCTGTGGCTCCTCCCACAGACCCCTGTATAAAGGCGGTTGAGGTCTGAGCCCGGCCTCTCGGTCTCCAGGATGTAGTATGGTGGTCAACCACTGCTTGTTCCTTCTTCTAGTCAATAAAAGCCGATGTCTCGCCTTTATGTCTCAGAGAGAGTTATTGATGGTGCATCAAATGGAATCAGAAAGAATCTGGCTAATGTGGATTGGGACACATTGTTTTCCAATAAAGGGGTACTTGGTAAGTGGGAAGCCTTCAAAAGTGAAATTTCGTGGGTGCAGAGTTTGCATGTTCCTGTCAGAATAAAAAGCAAGGATAACAGGTTTAGAGAAACTTGGTTTACAAGAGATATTGGGGTCCTAGTTATGAAGAAGAAGGAAATGTACAGCAGGTATAGGCAGGAAGGAATAAATGAGGTACTTGAAGGGTACAAAAAATACAAGAGAACACTTACAAAGGAAATCAGGAGGAATTGAAGGAAGGAATGAGGTTGCTCTTTCAGACAAGGTGAAGGAGAATTCCAACTGCTTGGAGGATAGCAAATGTTGTTCTGTTGTTTAAGAAAGGAACAAAGGGAAAAGAAAACAAGGAACTGTCGGTGGGTGAGCTTGGCATCAGTCATGGGAAAATTATTGGAAGGTCTTCGAAGGAAATGGATGTAATAAATATTTGGATAGATAGGGACTTAATAGACTTAATAGTCAGTATAGCTTGTGTGTAAACAAAGTCACCGGAGAGACTCTGAAGCTGGTGGATATAGAAGTCTTTATTCAGCAAAAACAAGCGGGCATCATACATGAAACACTCAGAAAAAGAGACCTCACTGATCTAATATTACATGACATTTTTATATGTTAAAGATCAAAGGTAACAGCAGGACAATTCTACAGTTACAATGTTTCTGCAGTGCTTCTTTTGAATGACAGACAGTCCCCAGGTTATGAACATTCCTGAGTTCCTGAGTCCGTCTTTAAGTCGGATTTATACGTGAGTTGGTACAAGTACATCCGGAATTATTTAGCGTCAGTTGGTCAAACGTTTGTCTTGGTATATATTATACATTTTACCTTTCTATGCACATAAAACACTTAAGAAACGTATGTATTCCAATAATTAAACCACCGCATTGCTTAGTAATAATTGTAGCTTTCATCGGGGCAGGGGCTTTCACATGCTCCATTATTCTCACTTTATCCTTTAAAATTGTTCCAATCGTTGACCGACTGCAGCCTAGCGCTTTTCCTATGACCGATGGCATTTCAGCTCTTTCCAAACACTTTATTATTTCCACTTTATTTTCAATCGCTATCATTTCCAATCAACGGAACAGAAACACTGCGGGCGGCGGCTCCTAACCTCCGCCGGCTCCTGAGGTCCACTGGGTCCTAAGGACCACCACACTGAATTCCCCAGGTCCTAAACTCCACCACACTAAGCCAGGTTAAATGGGACAAGTGGGGGCTGTGCTGGGTTTAGGTACTGTATTTGATCCTTCACAATATTCCATGTGGGAATTTAAACTGGAGGTGGCTGTGTTTTTTTTTTACGAGGTTGAGTTGCAAGCTCGACATCAACCCGGCACGGATGGTACGGGAGTCACTGGATCGACATCAACCCGGCACGGGAGCAGTCTGTCACTGGATTGAACTCAGGAAACTCCGTTCTCGAGCCTGACGCTGATCTCACTGCACCAGCAGCCGACTGGAATTGGGGGGTGTGAGGTCAGGGTGAATCTTGCTAAGAAAAATTTAAGCCAAATACAAAGTTACACACTCAACACAGGGTCAATGGCAACAACTTAAAATGGTGGATGGTGTTGCATTCCAACTTAAAATGGCAGTTCCTTCCTCGGTTTGTAAGTACGAGTTGTCCATAAATTGGACGTTCATAACTCGGGGACTACCTGTACATATAATTTTCAAACACCTAGATCTTCGCACAAGTTCTCAAGACACCCAAAATGAATGTTAACCCCTACCAACTCTGGGCTGCATTCATGCACATGCAGACTTCTCAGTTCAAATGGAATGTTTCTTAGTTTGCAATCAACCCAGTCTGCAGCTCCACTACTGCATTGTTCTGGGCTGCATTTTAAACTCAATCTACAATCCACATTCAGGTCTGAAGATAGATTGCTATTGAAATTAATAATTGCCATACATCACAACTCCAGAATACACCCTTACACGGGCAAATAACAGTAATTATCATCAACGCAGGCTGCCAATGCTTATCTGTGCTACCACACAAACTTTTTTGCTCCCTGCTGCATTAGGGAGGTCACCTAAGCACCACAGACAAGAGAAGAGATGAAGACCACAGGTGAAATCCCTGGTAATTTTCTGCTGGAGCACCTGATTACAGTGCTGGAGGGGCTCTGGAGTCAAAGTTCAAGGAAAATTTATTATCAAAATAAATATGTCACTATGTACAACTGTGAGATTGATTTTCTTGTAGGCATACTCAATAAATCTAAGAACTATAATAGATTCAATGAAAGACCACACCCATAAGGGTAGACTAACAACCAACTGTGCAAATACAAAAGAAATAATATTAATAAATAGATAGATAGATAAGCAAGTAAGCAGGCAATAAATGGCAAGAACATGAGATGAAGAATTTTGAAAGTGAGCCCATGGGTTGTGGGAATAGTTCAGTGATGGGGCAAGTGAATTTGAAAGAAGTTATCCCCACTGGTTCAAGAGCCTGATTGTTGAGGTGTCTTCTGCACAAAGCACATGCCTGCATTGGGCATTGTCCTTCACATGCCTGTCTTGGGCCCTTTGGCTCTCCCAACCCCTCTGGCAAATGCATCAAAATTCAGTCACTGGCACCATTCCCTTACAGCTGGCATTGTGCTCACTGTAAGATGGTGAATTCCTTTAAGAGCTGCCTGGAAATTCCCAGCTACTGGGCTACATGCTCACAATTGATATAAACTGAAACACATCAATATGGAAGGCTGCATTAAGCCCTTTCAGTGGAGTATGACACAGGGACGTGTGACAACACTGGTCTGTTGAAACTCACAATTAAATTTTCTGCATTTAAATGCAACCTTCATTAACTGTTAGAGTGACCCATAATATGGTTTTAACACCATATTTTTCTCGGCTGATTTTCTTAATATCAGCAATGGATATTCATTTATTAAGACCATAAAACATAGAAGTAGAATCAGACTATTTAGTCCATTGTGTTCGTTCCACCATTTGATCGTAGCAAGTTTGTTTTTCCTCTCAACCCCATTCTCCTACCTTCTCCCCTAAACTTTGACACTTACTAATCTATCAAACATTGTTCTTTTTGAGACAGAACTAGGCATACAGATTCTCCTGACATATTTGTTTATATATTGTTCACTCTAATTAATTAATTGCCTGCATTTGTTCGTGATGTTTCTGACAGATCTAAAGTCATTGGTGAATTTTTTAAAATCTAATTTAGAACTTAGCTTGAAAATTGAAATATATATTATAATAATATTTGGATTTATTTTAAAGCTTTCAATAATGTTAATGAAGAACTTATGATATGTGAAGTTCATGGACATAGTAGTCAATGCACACACCATGCATTCCCATAAACAGAAATGCAAGCCCTACCGAATACGTAATGTATTTATGGCATTGATTGGCAATGAATATTCTCTTATGCACCAAATAAGATTAGTCTATCTTTATTCAAAAATGTTTTTATGTTAAATGTCTGGTCTTATTTTAATACTATAGAGTGATAGAACACTACAGTATAGAAACAGGCTTTTAGTCCATCTACTTCATACCGAACTATTTATCTACCTTTTCCCATCAACCTCCACCTGGACCATAGCACTCCTTACCCTTCCTTCCACGTACCTATCGAAATTTCTCTTAAATGTTGAAATCAAACCCACATCTACCATTTCTGCTGGAAGCTCGTTCCATACTCTCACCACCCTCTGAGTGAAGAAATTCCTCTCATATTCTCCTTAGGCATTTCACCTTTCAGCCTTAACCCATGTCCTCTAGTTCGAGTCTCACAAAACCTCAGTAAATAAACATTTACCCTATATTTACCCCTCAAAATTTCTATATCTCTATCAAATCTCTCCTTATTTTTCTATGATCTAGGGAATAAAGTCCTAACCCGTTCAATCTTTCTTCGTAATTCAGGCCCTCAAGAGCTGGTAATATCTTTGTAACTTTTCCCAGTACTCTTATAATCTTAATGACATCTTCCCTGTAGGTATGTAACCAAAACTAAACAAAATACTCCAAATTAGGCCTCACCAATGTCTAATACAACTTCAACATAACATCCTAACTCCTGTATTCAATGCTTGTACTTATGAAGCAAAAGCTATGTTTACGATCCTATGTACCTATGACACCACTTTCAAGGAATTAACGATCTGCATTCCCTGATCCCTCTGTTCTACCACATTACTCACAGCCTCTGTGTAAATCCTACCCTCGTTTGTCCTCCCAAAGTGCAAGTCCTCACGCTTATCTACATTAAATTTCTTTTGCCATTTTTAGCCCATTTTTCCAGCAGTTCCAGATCCCACTGCAGGATTGGTGTCATCAATCTTGGTGCCATCTGCAAACTTGCTAATCCAGTTAACCACGTTACCCCCAGATCATTCATATAGATGACAAACAACAATGGATCCAGTACGATCCCAGAGGCAATCCATTATTCACAAGCTTTTAGTTATTAGAGAGGCAACTTTAGGTCCATTACTGATCTTCTTCTTGAACTGCTACAGTTTGCTTATAGTGCAAATTGCTAAGTTAAGGATGCAGTTAACTTGTGTCATCACTACATTCTTCAACATTTGAACTCCTCTAACATTTATGTGAGGATCTTGTTTGTGGATTTTAGCTTCACCTTCAATGTTATTGTTGCCAATTTGCTCCATAGCAATCTAACCCAGCTAGATGTACCCTACAGTATCTGTTGGTGGATTAAGAAGGAAGAAAGCAGTATGTAAGGCTGGGCTCCTACTTCTCAGATCCAATGTCTATAAGCACTGGCACTCCCCAGGACTGTGTTCTTTCACCCCTCCTATTCTCAATTTATACAAATGACTGTACCTCCACAGACAAATCCACTAAAATCCTCAAACATGAGGAGATCTGCGGATGCTGGAAATTCAAGCAACACACACAAAATGCTGGTGGAATGCAGCAGGCCAGGCAGCATCTATAGGAAGAAGTACAGAAGTTAGTCCTGACGAAGGGTCTCGACCCAAAACGTCAATTGTACTTCTTCTTAGAGATGCTACCTGGCCTGCTGCATTCCACCAGCATTTTGTGTGTGTTCCATTAAAATCCTGATGTTTGCAGATAACATGAATGTAGTTGGTCTCATGTCTAATAATGATGTGACCTGCTATCAAAGAAAGATGACTGTTTTGCATCATGGGTGCTCGTAGCAACTTGGAGCTTAATGCTATCAAGACAGTGGAAGCGAGAGTTAACTTCTGCCACCAACACCTTACCTGCCCCACCTTGGAAATTAACAATCAGGCTGTATCTGTGGTCAAGTCATTAAAATTCCTGAAGACTACCACATTACCGATATATTGAAATGGACAAGTGCATTATGCTCATCACTAAGAAAGCCTAGCAGAGATTATTCTGCCTATGCCATCGTAGGAAACTTAACATCTCAGGACATATCCTGATGAACTTTTACTCAGCCATCATTGAAATTCTCGTGACTACCTCAATCACCATTTGGGTTCCCGCCGCCTCCTCACTCTCCAAGCCCAGCTTGCAGTGAGTGGTCTACTCAGCGGAGACGTTAGGAGTCCTCTTCATTGCCAGAGTGAAGAAAAGAGCTGAAGAAATTACTGCTGACGCCACCCACCTTAGCAGTCACCTATTCATGAAATTGCTGTCGGGGGGGATGCTACATCCATCATCACCAGGACTACACTCCATCTCCGAAGCTTTTATCTTGGAGCTGTCCAGTTTCTCAACAGAACTCATCAGGTGTAATACCCTAACTGTCCCTGCACGACATCAATTGAGTGGTCTTTCCTGCTCTCCTTGTTCGATTGACAATTATTGAAACTGTTCATATGTTACATTTATTTAAGTTTGATTATTGACATTGGCGCATGCAACTGTTTTGCTAATCGTTGATTGCTTATGACCATTTGCACTATTGTCTTGTAAACTGTTGGTTGCAATTGTGTTGTCTGTTATGGCATTGTCCTGCTTTTTATCCTTGGCATTGAACCCCAATCAGTTCTGGTATGTTTCAGACACTGGCAGTAAAGTGATTTGGATTCTGTTGGTTGCTTCAGGAAGGCTGACAGTATCATTAAATACGCCTGCTACCTTGGCCACTCTTTTTTCTCTCTTCCATTTTCCAGGAGAAGATGTAGGATCTTGAAATCCCACTGATCCAAACTTAAGATAGTCTTCTTCCTCGATGGTGTCATTGTACTGAACCAATCACTTCTTTCACACCCCCTTCCCTGTGGTGCTGCCACATTAAGCACTCGTAACTCTACCTCTCTCAGCCACTCTGTTTGAAATTCAAAGTAAGATTTATTATCAAAGTACATATATGTCACCATACAGAACCCTAAGATTCATTTTCTGTGGGTACACTCAGCAAGTCTGTAGAATAGTAACTATAACAGGATCACTGAAAGATCAGGTAGCGTGCAGAAGACAACAAACTGTGCAAATGCAAATACAAATAAATAGCAATAAACAATGAGAACGTAATAAAGAGTCCTCGAAAGTGAAATCGTTAGTTGCAGGAACACTCCAATGATGGGCAAGTGAAGTTGAATGAAGTTATTCCCTTTTATTCAAGAGCCTAATGGTTGAGGAGTACTAACTGTTCCTGAACCTGGTGGTGCGAGTCCTGTGGCTCTTGTACTGTCACTTCAACATTCCTCTTTGCATCAGGTTTAGACCGCATTACAATCCTTGCATTATTCTGCAGTTTTGTGCTCACCATTGTATTGATCGGTGGATTTATGTATTATTATCATGTGAAATTTATGCAAACAGGGAATTTCAATACACCTTGGTGTATACTGCAATAAATTAATCTGTATCTGAATCTGAATCGGAACGATCCAGAAGTTAACAAGCTGAGCATAACCATGATCCTGACCTCCATACACAAAATAATGAGGGGCACCTGGGGTCCTGTATTTCAAATTGCAGGAAGCCACATAGCCCACGGTAGTGTAGTGGTTAGTGTGATGGTGCATTCCGGAGTTTGGAGTTCAGTTCAGGCGTCGTACTGCAAGGAGTCTCTGTACGTCCTCCCCATGGAATGCACGGATTTTCCCTGAGTGCTCCAGTTTCCTCCCATGGTCCAAAGGTATACCAGGTAGGTTAATTGGTTTTTGTACATTTTCCCCTGATAGATTAACGCTATTCGGGGCTGTGGATTTATCAGATGCTGGAGTGGCATGGCTTGGAGGGCCAGGAGAGCCTACTCTGTGCTGTATCATGAAATAAAAATGAAATAAAACCGAGTGGGTGCAAAGAAAGCAGTTTATGCTTTTTAAACTGCATGGGTTCAGAGGATATAAGGTAGGTAGAGCCTGATGTACTCCATGAGTAAATGAGAGCTGTTGGTTGTCACGTCACAGAGGATGAAGATCTCACTGCAGGTGTCATGTCGAGGAATTTAACACAAGAAAGTGCGTTCTACACAGAATGAGAATTCTGCTGAAAGTAGAGAGAGAAGTTTCCCAATGGATGTTAAGGCGTCAAGAGATATGCTTAAAGTTGCTCCATGCTACAATATTCAAATTCACAACCCTTCTTTGTTTTAATGCTCAAAGAAATCACCAGCCCATAACGATGAAAGAAATGTTGAGCAAGTCACAAAAAAGTGTATTTCTTTGAAGGGATCCATAAATAACAAAAAATACACATAAGGACTGTCTGTCAACTATCTTAGTCGATGAATAAATGACAATTCATACACTACTGGATTGGAGAGTCAATTTAAAGTATATCATGCACTTTTATCAAATAGAAGGCTCATGGTCTTTAATTCTGAGCTGAGAATTTTCCAATGCAATCCATTTGATTTTCCAAATGAAATGAAATTACATTTAAACTAATTTTATCTCCTGTCATAAACTTCTAAATACTAAAGAAATAGAAACACTTCAGATCACAGCTTTCATTTTGCACCCAACATTCAAATGCTCACAGTTGCTCTTCATCTCGTTTCAGATTTTATGGCAATTTAAAGTCACCACGATTCTGTTATCCTGGCATTTTCTTTTTCAATATTTTAATGATTTCTTACAAAAAAGAATACAGAGTACAGGAGGATGTGTATCATATAATCAATTACAATATATCTGAATCATACTTATATTTTCATTACCCCATATTCATGTAAATTAAATTGAATTGTAATATTGAAAAGTAGTAATTTATTATTATACAAAAAAATCTAAACCCACAACCAAAAAAAGCTGTTTGGTAAAGAAAGAAAAAGGAGAAACAATCTTTATTATAAAGTAAAACATATTATTAGCCAACATCTGTACTTGATAACAAATCAAAGATTTTGGACATATTTCAAAAAAGTTCCCCACAATGTTAGAAAGTCTTGTCTTGATTCAGAAATTGAACAACGAACCTTCTCTAAATTTAAGTATGACATAATATCACTTATCCATTGAGCATGAGTAGGCAAAGGAATATCCTTCCAACTAAGCAGCAATGCCCTCCTAGCCATAAGAGAAATAAAAGCCAAAATGTGCAAACCAGGTGTCTCCAAGATAATACCTCTTCCTCCAACAATACCGAATAAGGCAGTCAAAGGGTTTGGTTTAAAATATTCTTTAAAAAGCACAGAAAAGATTTGAAATACTTCCTTCCAGTATTATTCAAGACTTGGACATGTCCAGAACATATGAATTAATGATGCCTCTCCATTGTCACATTTGTCACAATAGGGAGATATATCTGAATAAAAACCAGACAGCTTATCTTTAGTCATGTGGGCCCTATGGACTGGCATTTTCTAAAGGAATCTGGAACCTACACGGACTCTGCAACAAGTTACACTGAAAAATCATTCCTGAGAGGCACAGCAAAAAGATCTGGAAATATAAAGCAGAATAGTAAATTCAATATGAAATTTTATATAGAGGGCAGGCAAAATAAAAAAAAGGGGCAAGAAAAATTAATTAAGGAAGATAAAAGATTAAAAAAATGAAAACAAAATGTTTTATTTTAATTTTAAGTTCCCATTTAAATAAAGTCTAAAGAAATGAAACTGAAGTTGTTGTTTAGTGAAATTAACATTTAATAAACTGTTAAAAATTCATTTAGGTTTGAATGGCTATCCTACTCTTTTCGGCCATTTATCTGGAGCTAAAATCAACCAATTCCTCTGTCTGAATACTGACTCCCTCAGTGCAGTACTAGTGTACTGGAGAATGAGAGCAAACAAAACAGCAACCTCCTAGTTTTCATGTAACTATACCGATTCTGAAAGTAGCTCTCTGATTTACTGCTTAATAAACTGAGTTCTGGTAGCCTCATCATCACCACTACTGCAAAGTCCAGTCCAATGCCACAAAACATACTTGATGCTGACTTATCCTTCAATATTTTCACAAACTGTAGAGAATGGATATTGCTGTTTGTATAAATTTTAACAACCTGCTTTGACAAGTCCCCCAGGAAACTACTGGACAGCATGTCCAAACCTTCATCTCAAAAGTCAGACTTTTCTCTGAAGAAATTTTTTTTTAAAGATCTGAACTGGATTATTGGTGCATTATGCTAAATATACCATATATCTAATTCTAATTCTTCACATTTTGGATAAGCACCTTCATTCACTTTCACTCAGTTAAATCAGGTCTTGTATTTTTTGATGAAGTATTTTAGTTTCTTCTATCAGCTTTCTGAATCAATAGCTGAGTTGCAAATACTTTGGACAAGATTTCATTTCTTCACCAACTGATAATTATCAATTGTCTTGATTATCTGATTTTGCACAGGACATTTTCCATTCATTCTGCTAGTGCCAGGATACCCTCACTAAAAGAAATGCTGTTAACATGCTTTTGCTCACTTTTTTCTTTACTGGAAGTATAATGAAAATTCTTCGGTAATACTTGAGAAGTAATTCTTAAGTATAAAAAAATTAGTGTCATGAAATGGTCCATCGCCAATTCTCTGACAACACTGGCAAGGATTATGATAAAAGTCCATTGGGAGTGTCCCTTGGCATTTTATTTTCGAGTTTTTTTGTTAGTGTAGGGTCTGTGCACAAATGCATATAGATAAATAAAAGCACGCATGTGTGTGATGGCTTTAACTGGTGTATTCACAATGCAACAAGAGAGAGAGAGAACAAGGTGCGTGTGTTGACAGCAGATAGATATGTAGTGCTAGGGGGCAGGGGTCATTACTCTGAAAGAAATAGATCCATACATTACAGCTTCTATTTAATAGTTTTGGTAAGATTTCTCATTGGATTCTTGGTGCCATGCTGATAAGCTTATGTATCTGAATCCAGAAGCCTTGCTGAATTTTCTGAATGCTTGCCTAGTGAAACGCAATTCATTAGTCATAGACGCACAGAACAATACCACACGGATACAGCCCTTTTGGTCCAATGGCCATGATGCCCAACCATCTAGTCCCAGTTTTCATGTTCAGTCCATATCCTTCTAAGCTTTGCTCCTCCATGTACCGAACAAGTACATCTTAAATGATATTGTGGTACTTGCCTCAACCACTTTCTCTCACAGTTAGTTCCATATACTCACCACATCTACGTGAAAATTTTGCCCTCGAGTCCCTTTGAAATTTTTACTCTCTCACTTTAAATCTATGCTCTCTAGCTTTGGACTCCCCTGCCTTAGGGGACAGTAACAGTAAGAATAGTAGTCCTATTAGCAACAGTAGTCCTACGCAGACATGGAAATAAATAAATAACAAATCAATTACAGTAAGTAGATATCTGTACATTAAATAGGTTAAAAGTGCAAAAACAGAAACAATATATATTTAAAAAGCGAGGTAGTGCTCAAGAGTTCAATGTCCATTTTGGAATTGGATGGCAAAGGGGAAGAAGCTGCTCCTGAATCACTCGGTGTGTGCCTTCAAGCTTCTGCACCTCCTTCCTGATGGCAACAATGAGAAGGGAGCACGTCCTAGGTGATGGGGTTCCTTGATAATGGGCGCTGCCTCCCTGAGGCATTGCTCCTTGAAGGTATCTTGGATACTACGGAGGCTAATTCCCAAGATGGAGCTGACTAATCTTACAACTTTCTGTAGTTTCTTTTGATCCTGTGTAATAGCCTTCTCTCCCCATGCCAGGCAGCAATGCAGCCTGTCAGAATGCTCTCCTCAGTACATCTATAGAAGTTCCTGAGAATTTTAGGTGGCAAATAAATCTCTTCAAACTCCTAAAGAAGTATAGCCGCTGTCTTGCCTTCTTTATAGCTGCATTGATATGTTGGGCCAGGTTAGATCCTCAGTGATCTTGACACCCAGGAACTTGAAATTGCTCACTATCTCCCACTTCTGATCCTACTATGTGGTCTAGTATGTGTTCCATCATCTTACCCTTCCTGAAGTCCACAATCGGCTCTTTCATCTTACTGACATTCAGTGCAAGGTTGTTGCTGCGACACCACTCAACTAGCTGATATACCTCATTACTGTACGCCCTCTCGTCACCACCTGAGATTCTACCAACAATGGTTTTATCATCAGAAAATTTATAGGTGGCATTTGAGCTATACCTAGCCACACAGTCATGGGCAGAGGGGGAGTAGAGCAGTGGGCTAAGCACACATGCTTGAGGTGAATGTTGATTGTCAGCGAGGAGGAGATACCATCGTCAATCCACACAGATTGTGGCCTTCAGGTTAGGAAGTCAAGGATCCAATTGCAGAGGGAGGTACAAGTTCTGTAACCTATCAATCAGAACTGTGCAAATGATGGTGTTTAACACTGAGCTATGGTCATCCTGACATGGGTGTTCCTTTTGTCCAGGTGATCTAAGGCCAGTTGAAGAGCCATTGAGATTGCATCTGCCATTGACCTATTGTGGCGAGAGGCAAATTGCAGTGGGTCCAGGTCCTTGCTGAGACAGGAATTCATTTTAGCCATGTTCAACCTCAAAGCATTTCAGCACCATAGATGTGAGTGCTATTGGGCGATAGTTATTAAAACAGCAGACACTACTATTCTTAGACACTGGTATAATTGTTGCCATTTGGAAGCAGGTGGGCACTTCCAGATAAAGCAGTGAGAAGATGAAAAAGTCCTTGAATACTCCTGCCAGTTGTTTAAGTGCAGCAAGGATCCTCACAGCTGTAGTTATATTCTCCTTTTCAAAGCTGGCATAGAAGGCGTTGAGCTCGTCTGGTAGCGAAGCATCGCTGTCATTCACGCTGTTGGATGTCGCTTTATAGGAAGTAATGCCCTCCAAACCCTGCCAGTGTTGACATGCATCTGATGTCACCTCCAACCTCGCTTGGATTTGTTTCTTCACTCTTGAAGTCGTCTTCGGCAAGTCGTACATGGTTTTCTTGTACAGGCATGGGTCACCAGACTTAAGTACCGCAGATCTAGCCCTCAGCAGATGATGAACCTCTTGGTTCATCCACAGCTTTTGGTTTGGGAGTGTACAGCAAGATTTCATTGGCACACACTCATCCACACAGGTTTTAATGAAGTCGGTAACAACTGCAGCATACTCATCCAGATTCGAAGATGAATCCCTGAATACAGTCCAGTCCCCTGATTCAAAGTAAACGCTCCAGTGCTTCCCGTGTCCATAGTTTCTTGGTCCTCACTACGGGTGCTGCTGTCTTCAGTCTCTACTTATACTCAGGAAGTAGTACAGCCAGGTGATCAGACTTTCCAAAGTGTGGACATGGATATCACGGTCAGCATTCTTGCTGGTGGTGTAACAGTGGTCCAGTGTGTTGTTTCCTCTGGAAGTACAAGTGATTTGTTGATGCTAATTATTTTGTGACTTTCTTAAGCTGACCTGGTTCAAATTCCACAAGTGATGGTGAAAGTGTGCTCTTTCGTGCAGGTTGATCCCATTGCTTGGATCATCCAGAGCCTGCTTCACATTGGCCTGAGGTGGGATGTACACTTCTACCAAAATGATCACGGAAATCTCCAGCGGCGAACAAAATGGACAGCACTTATCTGAGAGATATTCCAGGTCTGGTGAGCAGAATTGGGACAACACATTTGTGCCCCAAGAGGAGTTGATCATGAGGCATACACCTCTACCTCTGCTTTCGAGAGATTCAACAGTCCTATCTTGATGGTGTATAGCGAACCAGTCAATCTAAATCACAATATCTGGTATGGAAGCGGTTAACCAGGATTCCCTGAAACAAAATATGCAAGCGGTCCTAATGCCCCTCGATACAGCACCCTAGCTCTGAGATGTTTGATTTGATTTACTAGAGACTATGTTTGCCAGTGTGTTAGTCCAAATCGGGAGTCAGAAACCCCGTTTTATTTTTAAACACACCTCTAGCCCTGACTAGCAGCCACATTTCCTGTGAGAAAGTTTCTTCCAGTGAGAAGTACGACCACAATCAGCACTGCTTCCATCGTTTTTAAGCAGGGATAGATTATTTATTCACATCAAGACGTCTTTATTAACTGTTTAGATGATGGAAGCAGTTGTGATTCTCAGCTGTATCATGCTGAAATGGGAATATTGAATCATATCCATCGACCTGTACGGCATGAAATCGTCATCTTCAAGGCACCCCAGAAGTAAAAATGCTCTTTCCTTTTCCATCACTACCTTAAAATTAATCAAATTCTGGTCACTAGAGCCCAAGTGCTCCTTGACTGCTACTTCAGTTACCTGCCCTGCCTCGCTCCCTGCAACATGGTACAGTACTGCACAGTCCTGAGTAAGGTCCTCCATATATTGATTCAGAAAAGTTTCCTGGACACTCTTCACACATTCCACCCCATCCAGGCCTTTAACACTCTGTGTAATCCAGATAATAGTGAAGAAGTTAAAATTTCCACTAATACAACCCTATTATTCTTAAAACTGGGGTGTATGGGGTGTCCAGGGAGGAGCGGGTGAAGGGGCTGGTTTAGCTCTATTACTTTCCCTCTCCACTAACACTCAGCTCTCACCTGTGGCTCCAGGAAGCTGCATTGTGTCAGCAGTCACGTCCAGGTACACTGCTTTGACAGGCTGGCTAAATCAAGTTAGGGCAGCCCATGGCCTCAGACCTCGGTGAGACATGAACATGCCCGCCCTTGCACGCGAAGTCCGCTCCAGCAAACTGCACGAAGGAGATCTTCAGTGAGACCGAAATGCCAGGAAAGTGGGACTGCAATGCTCTGTGGAGAGCGAGGGTCACGGCAGGGTGCAGGAGTTGTCATGGACATCCGCTGCAACCAAGGAAGACCCCACTTTGTGACTCTCGTTTGTAGCACTGGACCCGGACTTCCGGGATCACAAGAATGGAGCTGCCCCAGTGGAATGGCTCTTCCACTTTAAAAACGCTCCTGCCCTCGCAGGCTTCTTGTCATCGTCGGACATGATGGACAACCACTATCTTAAAACTATGAGCGATATCTCTACACATCTGCTCCTCAATTTCCCGATGAGTATTGGGGTGTGGGGAGGTCTATAATGTGGCCTCATTTGAGAGATCCTCCACTTCTAGTTTCTGCCCAAATGGATTTGATGAATAATCCCCGAAGAATGTTACCTCTAGGTACTCTGTACTGCACTCCCCTATCAAAAAGACATCATCCCATCCAGTAGCATCTGTAGCCTGGCATGCTGAGCTGCCAGACCTGCTCTTCTCTCAGCCATGTTTTTGTTATGTCTATAACACCCCAGTCCTCTCAGCCAATCCATATTCTGAGTTCATCTGCCTTACCTGTTAAACCTTGTGCACTGAACTAAATGCAGTTTAACCGGGGATTCCTTTCTTTGTCTTTGCTGTGCCCCAACTTTCCAGTTTATTAATTTTGCCCTCTTGTGCGTTATCCCATGACTTGTGCCTGCTCAGGCTATGACCGCCATCCCCCCTACCCCGCCAGTCTAGTTTAAATCCTCCCATGAAGCACAAGCAGATCTCCTTGCAAGGATTTTGGTCCCTTGGTCGCCCTGGCCTCTACACCAGAGGAGAACCCAATGGTCCTAGACCCAGAATTGTTGACCCCAGTACCAGATCCTCAGCCACAAATTCATCTGGCGTACCTTTCTGTTACTGACCTTGTCAGCATGTAATCTGGAGATCACTACCCTTGATACCTTGCTGCTTCCCTCACTCCCTCTACTCACTGCGCAGAACCTCATCCCTTGTACTGCCTATGGCACTTACACCAACGTGTACAATGACCTCGATCATTTGCCCTCCAGCTTGAGAAATTTCTGCAGCCGCTCAGAAACATCCTTGATCCTGGAACCCAGGAGGCAACATGCTGTCCTGTCATCCCTTCCACAATCACAGAATTTCCTGTCTGTCCCTATTACTGTCACTCTATCTGACAGCACCCTTTCACTTTGAGCCATAGAGCCCATCACATTGCCAGAGGCAGACTACTGCTGCTCGCCCATGAGAAAATATCCCCCTCAACAGTACCCAAAGTGGTATACCTGTTAATGGGGGAACCGCCACAGAGGAACCCTGAATTGACTCCATACTCCCCTTGCTTTTCAAGCTGGTCATTCACCTATTTGAAGTCTGAACGTTGGCTGTGATCACCTTAATAAATGCCTCGTCTATGAAGCTTTTAGCTTCCTGGATGATCCTGAAATTATCTGAAAACAAGTTTATCTGTGCTGCCAGTGTTGGCAAGCTATTGTTTAAATGATCATTTGTACCCTTACACATTGATGGATACTAAATGACCGAAAAAAAAACCTAAAAAAAAGTCCTTGGTGATTATCTATTGATTTGAATTCAGATCTATCAGTCCCAGTTTTCAACCATGGCTCATTCAGAATGTTACTTGCTTTAACTGGCTCATCTTGTATGTGCAGCATATTCCACTTCTGTTTATCTTTCTGCAAGGCCGGCATAAGACATCATTTGGTGACCTTTGGGGTTTTTTCAGTTCCTTGCTGGCTTTGATATATCTTACCCAATTCAACTTTTCTCTGGGCTTCAATGATAAGCCCTCGCTCAATAGTTTGTTCACCTCAGAAATCACTTCAGGTTATGTGCCTGCAAATCCTTCAGAGAATAGGAGCTTGCAATGACTTCTCGCTTTCTGCTTTAGTTACTTCCCCACATACGATATTGGAAGGTGGGATCTCACAAACACGTTAGATTGAAGGTCTTTGTCATCTGTGCCATTAGCCTCAAGTGAGTAAATTTGACAATAAACTGATCATATAGAGCCATTTACCCTTCATGTGTCTGCCATAACTCAAGTGTTATGTGTCTGTGCCATGTTATGTGTTATGTGCCATGTGTCTGCCATAACTCATAACTTTTTTCAGAATCAGAATCAGGTTTATTATCACCAGAAGGTGACAAGAAATTTGTTAACGTAACAGCAGCAGTTCAATGCAATAAATGATCTAGCAGAAAGAGAGAGAAAAATAAACAAATAAATAAAATCTAATCAGTAAACAAGTAAATCAATTACATATATTGAATAGATTATCTTTTTTTAAATATATAAAAACAGAAATACTGTATACTTAAAAAAGTGAAGTAGTGTCCAAAGCTTCAAATTCCATTTAGGAATCGGATGGCAGAGGGGAAGAAGCTGTTCCTGAATCGCTGAGTGTGTGTCTTCAGACTTCTTTATCTACTTTCTGATGGCAACAGTGAGAAAAGTGCATGCCCTGGGTGCTGGAGGTCTTTAATAATGGACGCTGCCTTTTTGAGACACCGCTCCCTAAAGATGTCCTGGATACTTTGTAGGCTAGTACCCAAGATGGAGCTAACTAGATTTACAACCTTCTGCAGCTTCTTTCGGTCCTGTGCAGTAGCCCCTCCATACCAGACAGTGAGGCAACCTGTCAGAATGCTGTCCACAGTGAAACTATAGACATTTTTGAACATATTTGTTGACATGCCAAATTGCTTCAAACTCCTAATAAAGTATAGCCGCTGTCTTGCCAGGATATTCTAGAATCAGGTCCCAATTTCAACATACACAATCATTGTCCCAATATATATATTACCAATTATTCTTTCGACATTGCTTTCAGTTAGCAAATTTCTGATTTAAGTTTTATTTTCAATTCATTTCAGGCATTTGGACATAACCAGCATTTTCTTCCCATCCTTAATTTCCCTTGAGGCAGTGAGAGCTTCTGCAGTCAGTCTGATAAAAGTATTCCCACGGTGCTTTAGGGCAGGAAGTCGGAATTTAAATCCACACGATATATTCCCCAATCAGCATGGTCTGCAAAGCTCAGGGAAACCTGGTGCTCCCATGCTGCCCACTTCTTGCTAGTAGATATTGTGGTTTTGAGAGACACTGTCAGATTAGACTAGGTAAGTAACAGCAGTGTATTTTACTAAGGCTATACACTGCAGTCACAGTCAACAATGTAGAGGGGAGGTTTAGAGTAGCTGATGGATTTCTTGCTTCTAGATGGTGGAGAGCATCTTGCACATTAATAATAGGGCCACTCTCATGAAGGACAATGGATAATATTTCATCATGCTCCTGATTTGTTCCACATCAGTGGTGTCAAGGTATTGGGATATCACAAGGTCATTCACACACTCAAGGATACCCAATCGTGGAACCAGCTCTTAAACCAAAATTGGACATGAGTGTGCAGGCTTCTTGTGGCTATGTGCCACTTAGTAGCACTGTCAGCGAGGGCTTCTGTCACTTTGCTAGTGATTGAGAGTAGACTGATTGGACAGTGATTAGCCAGATTGGATTTGTTAATGAGATAGACCCGGGCAATTATCCACATGGTTATCTAGATGGTGGTGCAGTAACTGTATGGAGACAGCTTGACTGTCAGGCGTAACTCTAAATCAATTGTATAAACAGACAGCAAATCCTACAGTGTATGAAATTTTCCAGGAGCTTGTGATGCCTGATCAAAAGCAATGAGTAGCGGAGAAAGCACCTGAAAACAGCTGATGGTTTATCACTCGGAAGATCATCCTTGCCTGCAATAGACAGTTATTAATTAACAGTCTGATTCTTCAAATGTTCTTTGCATGAACCTGTTGGTTTATCAACTTCCCCAGATTGCTCTGGAATGCCTAGAATTTAAAACAAAGCAGAGTAATGAAATAGTCCAGCTAGCTGTCAGAAGAAAAATGGATGTTTTTTTATCACTTCTGTTAATACATTAGTTTATTAAAGTTAACAGAATATTGCTGATGGGAAATGGGTTGTTTGCCTGTTTGCTGGAGGAAGCAATTATTAAAGCATCTGATGTATATCCGACCAGACATGGGTTCTCGGAAATTATTCAGCCAATATAAGGTTATTATATTCTCTCTTTGATGATAATGTCCTGTAAAGGGCACTCATGCCAGAACTTAGCAACATAGTCCAAATTGTTTGAGAAACTTGCAGCAGAAGCTTATTCAGACCACAGGGGGTGGGGGACTGTTATAACATTGTTGATATTTCATTTAAAAAAAGGTCCTTTATTCCAATGGGAAAGTGACAAAACAAGTTAATATTATGTTGCAGAGAGGATGGAGGAGAGATTCAAGATTCAAAGAACATTTATTATTGAAGTGTGTGTGCAATAAACAACCCTGAGATTTGTCTTCCCACAGACAGCCATGATACAAAGAAAATCATGGAACCCAATTAAAAAACAGCAAACCCCAATGCTGTTGCGCAAATGGCAAAAAAATGAGTGAAAAATACAGAATATAAAACCATCAAACCACAAAGTCATCAAAACAGTCCAGGAATGTTTAGTTTCAGCTCAGTTCAGTTCAATCTAGCGCTGCATTGTTCATTGACAGCAGGCCGCAGAGCTTATCTGCCCTGATTAAAATCCAACAAAACAACGACAAAAAAGGAACAACGAGAAACATATCATAACATGAACTAGAGTCCAGTCTACAAACAGCATTGATTAAACCTTGCCCAAGTCGCAAGACCCCAGTACCATCCTCCAGCAGAGAGTGAAGGGAGAGAGACACTCGTTGAATGCAGGCAGCTTCCTCCAGCAGCAGAGAGCAAGAGAGAGACTAGTCACCCCCAGGCAGACAGTGCTGAACACCTGCTTGCCTTCCACTCTCATCCTCATTGATTTCAATCCTCCTCAACACTTTAATCATCGAGATTGGCAAGAAAAGGAGGTAAGCATGGGCTCGCGCCTTGACTCCAGGCTTCTTGGCCTCCAGATCGCATATTTCACATGAAATAGCTTCTTCCCTTTTGCCATCTGATTCCTAAATGGACATTGAACCCTTGGACACTACTTCACTTTTTCTTTTAAATATACAATATTTCTTGTTTTTGGTATGATTTTAATCTATTCAATATACATATTCTGTAATTGATTCACTTATTTATTATCATCATTATTTTCTTCTTCTAGATTATGTATTGCATTAAACTGCTGCTGCTAATTTAACAAATTTCCCGTCACATGCTGATGATAATAAACCTGATTCTGATTCTGAATTCTCTCAGAGACAGCTAAGCTCAGGTCACTCACACAGCCTGAAAACACATTATCACAGACTCCAATAGCTGAAAGAAAAAGAAATAAAGAAAATAGGAGATGGACAGGAGAAGAGGAATATGTCCAATGGGGTGAAGCCATGGTCACCCCCACAATTTCAACGTGCATCGAGCTAACCAATTAATAAAATAAAGAGGGAGGTTTGAGAGGGAAGACAAGGGGGCATGCTGAAGATGTGAAAAGTTCAGTAGAGCTTGAAATCAAACAGGGATGCTGAAAGTGTCCAGCAGATCATGTAGCAGCTGTGCAGAGAATCTAAACTGGGTTACTATGGGTCACCTAACAGCAGAATTTGCCAGTTCTGATGCAAACAGGAAAACTGAGGTATTCGAAATTATTGAACTCAGTACTAAATCCCAGAGGCTGCAACATAACTAGACAGAAGATGAGATGATATTCATCAGGTTTACTTTTCACATTATTGGAATAGTGTAGTAGTCCACAGCCACAGAGGGGAGAGCTGAAATGGGCAAAGGATTGTGTTGGGTAAGTAAGAAGTGGAGATGTTTTGAAAAGGTATCACCCAACCAGTATGGAGAAGAGAGGCTCATGACCACTGAATGAAATACATTAGATGGGAACAGAGGTTCTTTCAGCTATAGTAGAGGAGAAGCCATGATTAAGCAAAAGGGATGGCTCTTCAGAGGCATTCAACTGTAGAGTTTCATCAACAGAGCAAATATGATCCAGCTCTCAAAACTGGGAGAATAAAGCAGATTCATTACTTAGGAGGAAACGCAGCATACAAGGACATATAGTTGAGAAAGCTGTGAGATTCAAAGGCCTGTAACAGTCTAACTCTCAGCTATTTGTTCATCACCCCCCGAACTTGAAGCATTTCTCTCACTCAGCAGCAACCCAACAAAATCATCAGCGCACTGAGAGTAGAGATGCTGTTGTCATTGGGCAAAAATACCTCTGTCCTGCAGAGACTAATCTCCTGCTCTCACATTTCTCCTCATACCTCCACCAGGTCCACAACGCTGCCCCCCCCCCACCTTTAAACATATGTACATTGTCTCCCAGTCACTGATTTCATCTTTTTGTGAGACTTGCCCTCCATAAACTCCAACTTCATCATCCTCCAATCCCATATATTTCTCTTCTACCTTCTCCTCAAGTAGGTCTGCCTAGACTCTAGACAGACACATTGTTTCAGCCTCTCTTCGCCCATATTTCCCCCTTCCTTGATGATCAAGAATCTTTGACTTGAAATATTAACTCTGTGGCTCTTTGATGTTGTTCTGCATGCTGAGTATTTCAAGATTTTAAGCATCTGCTGTTCTTTGATTTTAATCAATAAAACATTGCTTTAGGACCATGCCTGACGAAAATGTAGCAATAGCGTTAAGGAAAACTTCACATGTTTCAGAGCATTTATCTACAGCCTAAAAAAAATGTACAGTCCTTTCACAGAAATCTTCAAACCCATTGTCACTCTCTGCACTTTCACAGATCAAATACCTTATTCATGTAGGTAAGACAAATCTCATTATAGAACAGGAGGAAGATATGATCAACAAGAATGAGACAAGATTATTCATCCCAGGGAACATTCGGCCATTATCTCACCTTGTTTTGAACTGAAATGCATTTGAGATTATTGTTAATGTGCAGTCTTTGTGGGTAGATTATTTAATGTGGTAATTATTCAGTTTTAAGTGTGTTTTCTACTTCCTGATATTTTTCCTCTAAGCCAATTTACTTGACCTACCTTTGCAGTAATATTTTTATCTATGCCATTATTGCTTTATATATTTCATTGAAGTACCTAATTAACTTTATCTACAGAAGACAGAATTAAAGCACATGTTTATCTTACATTTGAAATAATTTTTTATTGCTTTTCTCTGCAACCTTCTAATGTGACTGTAGTCTTGGATAATCAAATCTGTACATATATTCCTTCAGGCTTAGACCAACGCATTATAAAACACTGGATCACCTCACTGCATGCATGTTCCACCATTTTATCTGATTTTGCAATTGCTATTCCAATTCCTTTGACATTTAGTGATGGCTCCCAAGCCACTTTCAATATTTCCTCATCCTAATTGTATTCTCTTCATTTTATACCCTAGCTATTCATTTTGTTTTGTTTTTCTACTCTAAAAGATGTAATTTACATCTGCCAGTATCCAAATTAATTTCCATTAGTTTCTCTAATTGCAGAAATGATCTATATTCTTCTACAAATTATTAACATTATCTTCTGACCCTGCTGTTCCCTTTATTTTAATACTGCTGTAAAATTGAGCAATTCAAAATTAGTTTTAACATTCATGTTGTTCATATGGTTGAAAAACAACAGGGTTCCAACACTGACTTCTGTATTATAATCAGTATCCATGTCCAATATTGTAACTGTAATACCAAATCTTGGTTTGCTGTTTTTTTTTTAAATCTAAACCTAATTTGGTTGCATATGGTGTCTTGATTTCCTTTACAAAGATTTTTTTAAATGTAATCATTCCAATCAAGAAGGGAGTGGTGACTTTGAGAATCATAGAGAAATGCAGTACAGAAACAGTGCCTTCAGCCCATCTAGACCATACTGACTGCAGCTGTCAGGGCAATGGAGCAGGGATCCAATCGCAGGCCCAGTACTGTGCACACAGTGATATTAATTGAGTAACAATTCCCAAGGTGCAAACAAAGTCGGTATCAAAGTTCAGGCAGAGATCAAAACATCCAGAGAAATTTGGAAACAGGCAGAGTCGATATTCAGACAGAGAGAGTTCAGACACAAATGCTAGAAAGGCTCAGGAAAACTCACTGGCATAATCTGGCAACAAGCAGGTGAAAACACAGGACTGAAATACACTGAGCAATAAACAGAGAGGCAGATGATAGGTGGAGCACAATGAGTCCCAGGTGGGAGCAATACAGGTGATAATGAAGAACAGGTGAGAGACAGAGCGATCAGTAATACAGGGGCTGGAGTAGAGCAGGAGCAGGGTCAAGACCACATGGCAATACAAAACCACAGACTGACAACTAAGGGGGGGGGGAAACACAAAAAGACAGAGTTCAACTGGAGGTACTGACAGGAGCATTCTTTCTGCTTGACCCAGTTGCCCGCTGTTGGCTCATAACCCTCCAAGTGCTCCACTTCCATGTACCTTCCAAATGCCTTTCAATTGTTACAATTGTACCCACCTTGCCCACTTCCTCTGGCAGGTCTCTTTCATATCTCTCTGCTCTTATCTTGTATTGGTGCCTTCTCATTTTGGATTCCCCACACTGAGAGAAAGACTATGACTATTCCCCCTTTCCATGTCCCTCATGAATTTTTAAACTTATGATGTCACCTCTCATTCTCCTGTGCCCTAGGAATAAAGATCCAGAGAGGTCACTTCTCCCTACAACTCAGGCCCTCTAGTCCAGGCAGTATCCTTGCAAATCTCTTCAGCACCCTCACCAGCTTGCCAATGTCACTCCTATAACAGGGTTGCCAAAACTGAACACAATACTCCAAGTACGATTTAGTCAACGATTTATATAATTGCAACATAATGACCCTACTCCTAAATTCAATAAACACAAAGTACATTGCAGATGCTGTGATCAAATCAAGACGTATAAAAAAGCTGAATGAACTCAACAGGTTGGGCAGCATCCGTTGAAAAAAGCAATCAACGTTTCGGGTCTAGACCCTTCGTCGAGACTCGACCTGACAAAGGGTCTCAACCCGAAATGTTGACTGCTTCTTTCAACGGATGCTGCCCAACCTGTTGAGTTCATCCAGCTTTTTTGTACATCTTAAATTCAATGTCTTCTGTCACAACAACGGATTAGGCAGCGCAGTAGATACAGCAATTCCACTTGTGAATTTCATGTGTCAGCTAGTTGTTACTTAATCGTATTAGTACTTAATTCCATACTTGTCATCACAGTGCTTGTCGAGACTTGGACAGAGCATAGCAACACTTCACAGTTGTTTTGCGTCCAACCTTCCTTGACATATTGGGCTTTCAAGTCAACGGACTCTGAAGACTAGCGGTATTCGGTTAATGTTTAGATTTTCTTTTCAGCTGCAGTGTAGGCTTTGTTTACCATGTGAGAATTTTAGTTAACGACCCTGTTTGGCCTAGCGTTTATTGTTTTATTTTCCATTTAACACTGTTCATATTAAAGTCTGTGAACTATCGACCTGCTTCAGTGTCTCTCACTCCGCACTTAGGCCATATCCAAACCTGGTAACATCTTCAGTGAGAAACTGTAGCATTTAGCTACATGTTATGAAACAAATTTCCCATAAATCTAAGAAGGCAGGATAGAAAATGCTGGTCCTAAAATTGCTGATTGATCTGACTCAATACATGCAGTATCATTTCCAGTCCACAGTAGGATAATTTCTAACTAAACAATATCATAACATATCCTGAGAGCATTATTTAAAATTGTACAAAAAAATGTGTGCTTTAACATGTCTGAAGATGTTGTTTAAAACATGTTTAAATGATTTATATATGTAGTGTTCCATGTAGATAATATATGCATTTTTGATTTCCTTTATGCCTGAATTGTTGCTGATCTTCATTATTGAAGATTGATGATTATTCAAGTATTGGTATGCTATTAAATCAACTCTAATGATTTCAACAATTTAACAACTGCCACTTTACAAAATCATGACAATATAGTATTTTCCCAAAACCTTTGCATCCAATTAAGCAATGTGACCTTTACAATTTTATAATCTTGACATTGAAATGTCACTAAGTAAATTAGAATGGGGAAGGTAATAGCCATTTACTGTCATAAAACATTTTCCTCCCAGTGCTTGGATGAAATAGTCCCTAAGAGAATGTAAAAGCAACTGTGGTGTGTTTGTAAGATTTCATCTACTTCTGGTGTGCTTAGCCATTCTGTCCCTATCACTAAACCTTTATTACTTCCCAAAGAATCTTGAAATCTTGAAGGCAAACATGAGGAAATCTGCAGATGCTGGAAATTCAAGCAACTCACACAAAATGCTGGTGGAACGCAGCAGGCCAGGCAGCATCTATAGGAAGAAGCGCTGTCGAGTTTCGGGCTGAGACCCTTCATCCTGACGAAGGGTCTCGGCCTGAAACGTCGACTGTGCTTCTCCCTATAGATGCTGCTTGGTCTGCTGCGTTCCACCAGCATTTTGTATGTGTTGCTTGAAATCTTGAAATTGACCAAAATGGAGTCTGACAGGAGCCTGAAACAGCTTCTTTCCATCTGCCAGTAGATTTCTGAACAGACAATGAACCCATGAACTCTACCTCACTATACGTTGATTTCTTGTACCACTACTTATTTATTTTAATATATATTTCTTACTATAACATATAGTATATTTTATGTATTGCACTGTACTGCTGCTGAAAAACATCAAATTTCATGGCATACGTCTGTGATAAATTTGATTCTGATTCTTAAACATCCCGTGGATAGTTGTTACGCTAAAAATGCATTAAAAATGAACCCATTATGATGTGAATGGGAACTGCAAGGATTTATTACCACTCCCATGTACTTGCTGAGTTACGCACAAGAAAGTCTAAGGTTCTTAAGGGATGTGACAGACAAGCTGTACAATACAGTCCTGAATCTGTGAGGAAATACAGGACAGAGGAACTGTACTAATTGCCAGCATTGTGCCCCTGATGGAATCCCATGCTACGTGTAGCTCCATGATGGTTTTTTGTAGGCGGATCAGTCAGGAAGACACTGTGGAATGGTACGCCAAGGCGATAAAATTAAAAAGTTGTATATGGAGAGGGAGTGAGAGAAAATGCTTCTGAAAATATTTTGGCAATGAAATATCAATCAATTAGGTGCTTTAGTCAATATAGCAACCTCAAAAGGAAGACCACTTAAATCATGTCCTAGGGATTTCAGCTATGGTACTGTCCTTGTTTGTTTTATTGACATAGGGCATAGAACATAGAAAAATACAGTACAGGAACAGGCCCTTCAGTTCACTGGGCTAAACCAACCGTGATGCCAATCTTACTAATCCCATCTGAATCTATCTATTCCCTACCCCTTCATGTGTCTGTCTAAATGCCTCTTAAGTGTTGCTATTTTATCTGCTACTGCCATCTCCCCTGGCAGTGTATTTTGGGCACCCATTATCCTCTGTGTGGAAAAAAATATTATCTCACAAATTTCTTTCTTAGTGTCTCCATCTCACTGTAAAACTATGCTCCACCCGAGGAAAAGGCTTCTGACTATTTTATCTATCTTATGCATGTCTCACTTAATTTTACTTACTTCTTTCAGGACACCACTCAGCCTCCAAAGTTCCAAGGAAAATAATCCAAGTTTATTCTAGTTGTTCTTGTAATGAATACTCTCCAAAACAGCCAATATCTCAGTGAACCTCCCCTGCGCACACACCAAAGCTTCTACATTCTTCCTGTAGTGTAGTGACCAGAACAATACTCCAAGTATGGATGAACTAAATTTCATTTGATTGCTTCATGACTTCCTGTCTTTTATACTCATTACCATGACTGATGAGAGTAAGTCTGCGTATGCCTTCTATACCTGAATTGTAATTATTCAATAAGGTCATCAAATAGTAAGTAAACATGCCTCATCTAATTTCACAATTTGACCAGGACAATTTAACCCCAATTAAATCAGTTTTATACATAACTACACATAAATCAAAGCAACAGAACCATTCCAAAAATGAGTTCTAGTTAAAAGATAGCACTCATTTTTACTAGGCAAACATGAGGAAATCTGCAGATGCTGGAAATTCAAACAACACACACAAAATGCTGGTGGAACACAGCAGGCCAGGCAGCATCGATAGGGTCTCGGCCCGAAATGTCAATAGCGCTTCTTCCTATCGATGCTGCCTGGCCTGCTGTGCTCCACCAGCATTTTGTGTGTGTTGTTTTTTACCCATTTTTACTACATAGTTTTATTGTGATTCAAAACCATAATGCCAATTTTTCTAGATGTTTCTGCTCAAAACAGAATGGCATCTTCTGAATATGAAATGGTTATACAAAAATCAAAACAGTATTTCCAAGGTCTATATCCAACTTCTGGCAGAGTTGCATGATTTTCTTCAGCTTTTGAAATTCAGTTGTAAAAATACAAAATCTGTGTACTTAAGATAGAATTGACATTGTATGACAAATACCATTGCAGTTAAATGGAGACTTATGCATTATTGGATCAAAGGTACAGGAAAACATTTTGCATCAGGTATAAGACAAACATTGTTGGGATATAGATGCTAGAAATAATTTGGAAAGTGTTGATGATTGGGTTGAATCTCAGCAATTTACTTGTACGAGGAGATATCATCAATGTGCTGTTAATAAAGACCAAGCATCTGGAAGACACACTACAATTAACAGCACGCCAATGACATCTCCTCGTATGATGACAAAAGGCTTGCAACTAAATTTCCAAGATCGGAGATCAATTCAACCCAGCCATATGGATGCTACTTGCAAGAGCAGGGACACTTCTTCCCATCCCAGTAAACATATGAATGGTCAGTTTTTTTTTCACAGAGTGTAGGAGAGAACTTAAAGGCGAGCTGAGTAGTTTTTTGTGCATGTTGTATGCTGGGTATTTCCAATGAGCTACCAAAGAAAGTGGTAGAGACAGGTACATTGACAGCATTTAAAAGACATCCGGACACCTACATGGATAGAAAATGTTTAGAAGGATATGGGCCAAACACAGACTAGTGGAACTGTTCAGGTAAGTTACCTGTTCAGTGTGAATGAGTTGGGTTGAAAGGCTTGTTTCCATGTTGTACAGCCCTACGATTCTCTGATTCTATTAAAACTGAAAAAGTGGTAATAAGCCAACTTATGTATATGCTAAAGGTACTAGCACATTGCTCTTGAGTGAAATGCTACAACATTTTCACTTACAATGATTAGAGCAATACACCTTCCATCTAGATATGTCCATACATGGCCTCCTCTACTGCCATGATGAGGCCAAACTCAGGTTGGAGGAGCAACACCTCATCTACCATCTGGGTAGCCTCCAGCCTGGTGGTATGAACATTGAATTCTCCAATTTCCGGTAATTCCCTCCCCCTCTCCTTATCCCAGGTCCCTCTCTGTCTCTCTCCCCTTTCAACTTTCTGCTTCTTTATCTCTACAGTTCTCTCATGCTTATCCCCTCCCTCCTTTATCTTTCCTCTGATTGGTTTTCCACCTGGCGCCCCTACGCCCTACCCCCTCCCCAATCTCTATTACTGGGCTTCAGCCCTTTCTTCCCTCCCATTCCTGATGAAAGGTCTCGGCCCGAGACGTTGGCTGCTCTTTTCTCATGGATGCTGCCTAACCTGCTGAGTTCTCCCAGCATTGTGTACCTATTGCACCTTCCATTCAAATTGGTATAACATGGGACATAGAGACATGGATTGGGGATTTGGAGGTGATGGCGTTCCAATGTACCCCTTTGCCCCTTTCTTGTTAACCAGAAGAAGTTATTTAATGACAACCCTAAAAAATATTTTGAGCATTATCTGAATTAAGTGTATCAATCAGAATACCTTCCTGCAGCTGATAGTCCTACTAACAATGAATTTGACATAGGAATCAGTAATGAATGATAAAACTTTGGAAATAATGAACTCCAAGAATTGCCAACACTGTTCTGGAAACCTTGAAGGTTGTGGAATGTAATAGCAAAGTCATCATTAATGTGGACAAGGATACACTTCAAATTCATTTTTGGAAGGTAGTAATAATAGATAGCTATGTTGTTTAATGGTAGGAGACAAGGCTAGAGGTTTTGGTGGCATTATCATACAAAGATATAAGTATGATTCAATGAATGTATCCTCAAATGCTATATTTTCTTCATACTTAACTGCTGCACTCAAGTCTCAAACATTGCTAAATTGACTTACTAATTCAGTCGCCATTCACTCACTAATAAACTTCATCCTCACAACTTGCATACAATGCCAAATATGCAACCAAGATGTTCACGTTCTGCAACTGATTGCAGAAATTCATGAGCATGAAACAAACAACGTATAACCAAGCAACGCCAGGATGTAATAGAAGAGGGACAAGTATATCTGGGTGTCCTTATAGGAGAGAGCACGATCCTAATAGTGGGATCCCCACCCCATTGTGACCCCAGCAGCGAACTGAAGCTAAAGAAAATAGACAAGTTAGAGTTTGACATAGAGAGTAGATCTTCACCATGGGCCTACATTCACTGGAATTCAGAAAAGTGAGGAATGACCTAATTGAAACCTATCGAATGGTGAAAGGCCTTGATAGAGTGGATGTGGAGAGGATGTTTCCAACGGTGGGAGAGTCTAAGACCAGAGGACATGGCAGAATAGAGGGGGGTCCTTTTAGAATGGAGATGAGGAGGAGTTTCTTTAGCCAAGGAGAGATGAATCTTTGGAATTCTTTGCCACAGGCAGCTGTGGAGGCCAAGTCTTTATGTATATTATGTATACGTCCTCTTTTGGAAAAGGACAGCGAGGCTTTGAGAGGAAGTGTGGCTGCGGCCATTTTCAAATTGTCCAATTGCGTCTCAGATCGGAGTTCTGAGAGGCGGGACTGCGCAGGCGCGTGAAGGAGGTCTGGGAAGGCGGGAAGATATAAAAAGGAGAAGACTGAGTGAGGTAGTTCTCTTTTGGAAGAGGACAGCGAGGTTTTGAGAGGAAGTGCGGCGGCGGCCATTTTCAAATTGTCCAATTGCGTCTCAGATCGGAGTTCTGAGAGGCGGGACTGCGCAGGCGCGTGAAGGAGGCCTGGGAAGGTGGAAAGATATAAAAAGAACGCAGCCTTAAAAAGCGGGCAGCTTCGTTTGCGGGCAGCGGAGTGCGCCGGGAGCAGAGTGTAGGGCTTGGGCTCAGGGGGCTTAGGCGGAAGAGGGCACAGTAGGCTTATCTTTTAGTTCTTGTTATTTTCAGTTATTTGGGGAGTATGAGTGTGAGGGCAGCTTGTTGTTCTCGGTGTCGGATGTGGGAGGTCCTGGAGTCTCCGAGCCTCCCGGACGTCCACATCTGCGCCAGGTGCACCGAACTGCAGCTCCTGAAGGACCGAGTTAGGGAACTGGAGCTGCAGCTTGATGACCTTCGCCTGGTCAGGGAGAGTGAGGAGGTGATAGAGAGGAGTTACAGGCAGGTGGTCACTCCAGGGCCACGGGAGGCAGATAGGTGGGTCACGGTCAGGAAGGGGAAGAGGCAGGTACTAGAGAGTACCCCAGTGGCTGTACGCCTTGACAATAAGTACTCATGTTTGAGTACTGTTGGGGAGGACAGCCTACCTGGAGGAAGTGACAGTGGCCGGGCCTCCGGCACAGAGGACGACCCTGTAGCTCAGAAGGGTAGGGATAGAAGAAAGAGGACGATAGTAATAGGGGACTCGATAGTCAGGGGTTCAGACAGGCGGTTCTGTGGAGGTGATTGGGAGTCCTGGATGGTAATTTGCCTCCCTGGTGCCAGGGTTTGGGACGTTTCTGATCGCGTCCAAGATATTCTGAAGTGGGAGGGTGAGGAGCCAGAGGTCGTGGTACATGTAGGTACCAATGACATAGGTAGGAAAGGGGAAGAGGTCCTGAAATGAGAGTATAGGGAGTTAGGAAGGCAGTTAAGAAGAAGGACCGCAAAGGTAGTAATCTCAGGATTACTGCCTGTGCCACGCGACAGTGAGAGTAGAAATGGAATTAGGTGGAGGATGAATGCGTGGCTGTGGAATTGGAGCATGGGGCAGGGATTCAAGTTTCTGGATCATTGGGACCTCTTCTGGGGCAGGCGTGACCTGTTCAAGAAGGACAGGTTACACTTGAATCCTGAGGGGACCAATATCCTAGCGGGGAGGTTTGCTAGGGCTACAGGGCAGACTTTAAACTAGTAAGATGGGGGGGGGGGGAGGGGCGGGAATCAATTTGAGGAAACTATGGGAGGGGAGGTTAGTTCACCAGTAGAGCAAGTAAAGAGACAGTGTGTGAGGGAGGAAAGGCAGGTGATGGAGAAGGGATACGCTCAGCCCAAAGATGTAGGGGAGAAGAAAGAAAAGGATAATAAATTTGAATGCATTGTTAGGGATGAAAAGAGAGGAGGAGGTGGAGAGTATCTTAAATGTATCTATTTTAATGCTAGGAGCATTGTAAGAAAGGTGGATGAGCTTAAAGTGTGGATTGATACCTGGAATTATGATGTTATAGCTATTAGTGAAACATGGTTGCAGGAAGGGTGTGATTGGCAACTAAATATTCCTGGATTTAGTTGCTTCAAGTGTGATAGAGTAGGAGGGGCCAGGGGAGGAGGTGTTGCATTGCTTGTCTGAGAAAATCTTATGGCGGTGCTTTGGAAGGATATATTAGAGAGCTCCTCTAGGGAGGCTATTTGGGTGGAGTTGAGGAATGGGAAAGGTGTAGTAACACTGATAGGAGTGTTTTATAGGCCACCTAATGGGGAGCGTGAGTTGGAAGAGCAAATGTGTAAGAAGATAGCAGATATTTGTAGTAAACACAAGGTGGTGATTGTGGAAGATTTTAATTTTCCACACGTAGACTGGGAAGCTCATTCTGTAAAAGGGCTGGATGGTTTAGAGTTTGTGAAATGTGCGCAGGATAGTTTTTTGCAACAATACATAGAAGTACCGACTAGAGATGGGGCAGTTTTGGATCTCCTGTTAGGGAATGCGATAGGTCAGCTGACAGATGTATGTGTTGGGGAGCACTTTGGGTCCAGTGATCACAATAGCATTAGCTTCAATATAATTATGGAGAAGGACAGGACAGGACCTAGAGTTGAGATTTTTGATTGGAGAAAGGCTAACTTTGAGGAGATGCGAAGGGATTTAGGGAGAGTGGATTGGGTCAAGTTGTTTTATGGGAAGGATGTAATAGAGAAATGGAGGTCATTTAAGGGTGAAATTATGAGGGTACAGAATCTTTATGTTCCTGTTAGGTTGAAAGGAAAGGTTAAAGGTTTGAAAGCACCATGGTTTTCAAGGGATATTAGAAATTTGGTTTGGAAAAAGAGGGATGTCTACAATAGATATAGGCAGCATGGAGTAAAGGAATTGCTCGAGGAATATAAAGAATGTAAAAGGAATCTTAAGAAAGAGATTAGAAAAGCTAAAAGAAGATACGAGGTTGGTTTGGCAAATAAGGTGAAAGTAAATCCGAAAGGTTTCTACAGTTATATTAAAAGCAAGAGGATAGTGAGGGATAAAATTGGCCCCTTAGAGAATCAGAGTGGTCAGCTATGTGTGGAGCCGAGGGAGATGGGAGAGATTTTGAACGATTTCTTCTCTTCGGTATTCACTAAGGAGAAGGATATTGAATTGTGTAAGGTGTGGGAAACAAGTAAGGAAGTTATGGAACCTATGACAATTAAAGAGGTGGAAGTACTGGCGCTTTTAAGAAATTTAAAAATGGTTAAATCTCCGGATCCTGACAGGATATTCCCCAGGACCTTGAGGGAAGTTTGTGTAGAAATAGCAGGAGCTCTGACGGATGTCATTAGAAACGGGGATTGTGCCGGAGGATTGGCGTATTGCTCATGTGGTTCCATTGTTTAAAAAGGGTTCTAGAAGTAAGCCTAGCAATTATAGACCTGTCAGTTTGACATCAGTGGTGAGTAAATTAATGGAAAGTACTCTTACAGATAGTATTAATAATTATCTGGATAGACAGGATCTGATTAGGAGTAGCCAGCATGGATTTGTGCGTGGAAGGTCATGTTTGACAAACCTTATTTTATTTTTTGAAGAAGTTACGAGGAATGTTGACGAGGGTAAGGCAGTGGACGTAGTCTATATGGACTTAAGCAAAGCCTTTGACAAAGTTCCACATGGAAGGTTAGTTAAGAAGGTTCAGTCGTTAGGTATTAATGCTGGAGTAATAAAATGGATTCAACAGTGGCTAGATGGGAGATGCCAGAGAGTAGTGGTGGATAATTGTTTATCAGGATGGAGGCCGGTGACTAGCGGGGTGCCTCAGGGATCTGTTTTGGGCCCAATGTCATTTGTAATATACATAAATGATCTGGATGATGGGGTGGTAAATTGGATTAGTAAGTATGCCGATGATACTAAGGTAGGAGGTGTTGTGGATAATGAGGTGAGTTTTCAAAGCTTGCAGAGAGATTTATGCTGGTTAGAAGAATGGGCTGATCGTTGGCAGATGGAGTTTAATGCTGAGAAGTGTGAGGTTCTACATTTTGGCAGGAATAATCCAAATAGAACATACAGGGTAAATGGTAGGGCATTGAGGAATGCAGAGGAACAGAGTGATCTAGGAATAACAGTGCAAAGTTCCCTGAAGGTGGAGTCTCATGCAGATAGGGTGGTGAAGAAGGCTTTTGGAATGCTGGCCTTTATAAATCAAAGCATTGAGTACAGAAGTTGGAATGTAATGTTAAAATTGTACAAGGCATTGGTAAGGCCAAATTTAGAATATTGTGTGCAGTTCTGGTCACTGAATAATAGGAAAGATATCAATAAATTAGAGAGAGTGCAGAGACGATTTACTAGGATGTTACCTGGGTTTCAGCAGTTAAGTTACAGAGAAAGGTTGAACAAGTTAGGTCTCTATTCATTGGAGCGTAGAAGGTTGAGGGGGGATTTGATCGAGGTATTTAAAATTTTGAGAGGGATAGATAGAGTTGACGTGAATAGGCTGTTTCCATTGAGAGTAGGGGAGATTCAAATGAGAGGACATGATTTGAGAGTTAGGGGGCAGAAGTTTAAGGGAAACATGAGAGGGTATTTCTTTACTCAGAGAGTGATAGCTGTGTGGAATGAGCTTCCTGTAGAAGTAGTAGAGGCCAGTTCAGTTGTGTCATTTAAGGTAAAATTGGATAGGTATATGGACAGGAAAGGAGTGGAGGGTTATGGGCTGAGTGCGGGTAGGTGGGACTAGGTGAGATTAAGAGTTCGGCACGGACTAAGAGGGCCGAGTTGGCCTGTTTCTGTGCTGTGATTGTTATATCGTTATATGGTTATTTAAGGCAAACATTGATAGATTCTTGATTGGTCAGGGCATGAAGGGATACAGGGAGAAGGCAGGAGATTGGGGATGAGAGGAAAATGGATCAGTCATGATGAAATGGCAGAGCAGACTCGATGAGCCAAATGGATTAATTCTGCTCTTATATCTTATAGTCTTATTAAAGGACTGGAAGCATGAGCATTGAACAAGGCTAGTTTAAGTACAAATTCATTGGAGAGCACGGTTCGCAAAAGCCCTGCCGCAGGGAACTCAGAAATGTACTTAACTAGACCAGGCTCCAGAAGGCTGATACTTGAGTAGGCTCTGCAAGATGTCCGGTGCATTGTCAGGAGGCTTGCGCACAATATCAGGGAACATGAAAAACAGATCAGCAACTGAGTCCAACTTGGGACAAATCTGTATTCCTCTGCAGCTAAACTTAATACAGCTTCTCAATGCTGACATGGTACCTTTCATCGGAGGGTAAATAGCAACCACTCCTCATTGGAAGTTTGGTCTGCTGCATTTAACTTTTAATTAGTTTATTATTGTCAAATGTACCTAGATACAGTGAAAAGCTTTGTCATCCAGACAGATCTTTCCAAACATAATGACATCGAGGTAGTATAAATGTGAAAAGCAAGAACAGAATGCGGAACGTAGTGTTACAATTACAGAGAAAATTCAGTGCAGGTAGAAAATGATGAACAAGAGCCACAACATGGAAGACAGAGAAAACGATATTTCCTCTTCATTGTACAGGAGTTCGGGTACTGCCGTCCTCACAATTGTAGACAAAGGGAACTGAAGGCTGTCACAGTAAACCGGGAAGAATCAGTCTTCCAGATGATACGAGGATTTGCTTCATGGAAGATAAATATGCCATCTTCTCACCGAAAGACTGTGATCTTTTCTGCCTTTGTCTTGCCTAGAAGTTCCATCAACCAACCATCCCAGACTTCTGGAGGCTGAGAAGCTGCCAGTAGAAGCAACAGACACAAAGCGCTGGAGGAATTCAGCAGACATCTATGGAAAGGAGTACGGTCGGCGTTTCGAGCCGAGACCTTTCTTCAGGGCTAGGAAAAGCGTGAGGAGTCGGAGTAAGAAAGTAGGGTGAGGGGAGGAAGAAGCACAAGGTGATAGGTGAAACCAGGAGGGGGGAGTGGTGAAGTAAAGAGCTGGGAAATTGATCGGTGAAAGAAATAGAGCGCTGGAGAAGGAGGAACATAATAGGAGAGGACAGAAGGCCATAGAAGAAAGCATAGGGGGAAGAGCACCAGAGGTAGGTGATAGGCAAATAAGGAGATAAGGTGAGAGAGGGAAATAGGAATGGGGAATAGTGAAGGTGGGAGGGGGACATTACTAAAAGTTCGAGCAATCGACATTCATGCCATCAGGTTGGAAACTACCCAGATGGAATATAAGGTGTTGCTCCTCCAACCTGAGTGTGGCCTCATTGTGACAGTAGAGGAGGCCATGGATTGACATGTTGGAATGGGAATGAGAAGTGGAGTTAAAATGGGTGGTCACTGGGAGATCCTGCTTTTTCTAGGTGCTCGGTGAAGCAGTCTCCCAATCTACATCGGGCCTTACCGATATACAAGAGGTCATACTGGCTGCAGTAGATGACCCCAACTGGCTCACAGATGAAGTGTTGCCTCACATGGAAGGACTGTTTAGTGCCCTGGACTGTAGTAAGAGAAGAAGTGTAGGGACTGGTGTAGCAGTTGTTCCACTTGCTAGGATAATTGTCAGGACGGAGATCAGTGGGGGATGTATGAATGGACAAGGGAGTCGTGTAGGGAGCGATTCCTTTGAAAAGCAGAATGTGTGGGGGAAGGAAAGATGTTCTTGATGGTGGGATCCTACCAGAGATCCACTATCTCTGAGAATTATGCGCTGAATGCAGAGGCTGATGTGATGGTAGGTAAGGACAAGAGGAACTATACCCCTGGAGGGGTGATGAGAGATGGGGTGAGGGCAGACATGCATGGAATGGAAGGTATGTGGTTGAGAGCAGCGTTGATGGTGGAGGAAGGGTGGTTATTAGCACAAACCAAGATTCCTTGGCCTACTGCAGTTTGAGACTGCAATCTGTGAATCCAACAGCAACCCACAAGAGGGTTATGACAACTGGGATAGCATCTGTCTCAGATATTAAGTGAATGCAGAGGAATGATTAGCTAACATTTGTAAGGAATTTATCATTGTTTCATTTATAAACGAGACTTGGATTTTCATTTCATGGTGGTTTTTATTGCCTAGTGGATATTATTCTGAATCATGCCAGTGGGAATGTAAGATGCAGTGCTCTCAGTTCATGGACATGTTTGCTGATGTTGGTGTTATTTATTTCAATTCTTATTTCAATTCTTCTTGAATAATTCAAGTTACCTTGTCCTGTCAGGTATGACAATGTATATGGATAGTTGGCCCTTAGATGTGGCATTGTTTGTAAAATGAGACATTATTAATTTGTTTGAGAAATAGTTATAAAAAAAATCTTCTGGTTCAGAAGACCTTTTCAAATCTAGGGAAGATCAGTAGATTAATTAATTGATTGGCAGGAGGCAAAGAGTGAGAATAAAGGGAGCTTTTTCTGATAAGGAAGTACAGACACTTAATCATTCAGGAACAGCTTCTTCCCCTCTGCCATCCTATTACTGGATGGTCATGGAATCCACGAACACCACCTCACTACTTTTTTATTTATATTTATTGTGCACTACTCATTTAATTTAACTATTAAATATATATATTCATACTGTAATTCACCATTTTTCTATCTATTATTATGTATTGTATTGTTCTACTGCCGCAAAGTTAACAAATTTCACAAGATACCAAACTGGATTCTGATTCTGAAATTGTGTGTGTTGCACACACCATAGCTGGTCCAATTCAACTGAGCAGAGTTAATCACAGTAACTGCTAAAAACCAATAGCAGGATTAATGAACCTGTGGTTCTGTTTACTGAATCAGTAGCTGGAAAACAATTTCACAAGCTTCTCAAAAATGTATAAGGGACCAATTTTCAATGCACTAATTGAAAACATAGTCATTGCAAATTCATATCATTAAAATCCTCTTTTCCTTTTCATATTTTGTATCATTTCTCTATTTCTTTCAATCACCCTATTTTCCAATGAATGAATGATATTTCTGTCCATATCTGAAGTGCACATTGTTATTAAAAAAAACACAGTTAAACAACATGAGAAGCAATCTTTCCCCTCCTCTACTATTTTCAAATTTTTACTCTGGTAAATATTGTCACTATACTCAACGCTAGCTTCAATGGGTTTCTTACAATATTGCAATCAATATTGGCCTACCTAGTTCCTCACACACCCTTAAAAAGGTATGATAGTCCTCTGTCAAAACTGCGAGAATTTGAAAACCCCTTTCACCTGTCCAGAATATAAATGACTTGCTATTGACTAGTTATCTGTACACTGCCTGACCCAAGTTGTTTTACTCGCTACATTTTGTGTTAAATTCTTTACAATTTTTTCACACATCAGTGGAGCTCCACTCTCCAGGGGACTCGTGTTCAATGTTCAGAGAACGTGAGCTGGCGAATTGTGATTCTATCATCATTGAACCCAGTTCCAGTGGAATCCCTATCTGTCTTTAAAACTGAATTTACAAAAACACGGGAAACAAGGAGCAGGAGTGGAACAACAATCCTTTCAAGTCTGCCTGGTCATTCAATACAATTACATCTGATCAATTCTGGCATCAATTCCTTTTCTATGCCAGTTCCCCACAACCTCAGTTCCTTAACCTTTCAAATATATTTTCCATCGCCGTCTTCTGTGTTGACTCCTGTCTTCAGAATTTACCCTCTATGCAGTGTGAGCAGGGCTGTGCTCCTGATGAAGAAATGTGTTAATTAGTCAGTGGCAGCAAGAAGTCCCTGTTGCTACAGAACAGAGCTGAGCTCACGAGTGGAGTGAACAAAGAACTTGCAGCTGACATGCAGACTCTCTCCATTCATGGATAACAGCTACCAGCTGTCTTGGGATATCACTATGGTTTGGGGCAATTGTCAGCCAGCAGAAGAAAGGACTAGGGTTCATCTGCCATGACCACATTGAACGGTAGTGCAAATCTAAAAGGTCTAGTGGCCTACTCCTGATCTTTTTCTTTGTTTTCTTATGAGTGGCATTCCCGAGGACAATGATATACTCCCTGATGATGCTGCCCTGCTCAGTAAAGACATCAAGCTTTCTTCTCACAGTTGTTCCTTTAGAGATTCAGGCTAGATGCCCCTTTGAGTCTATGCTGACCCTCAACGTAACCCCTGCTTATTTTCCTGTTCCCTCTCCTTTTACACCACATTGACTCTCTTACCTTCTGCCAGAGAAGTTAATTAATCCACCTATCAGTACAGTGGGACTGAGAGGAAACTGGAAGTCTCAGTAGAAAGACACACAGTGATTAGGAGAAAGTCACACATCACACGCGGACAGCACCGCAGATCAGAATTGACCCTGCAACATTAGGGCTATGAAACAGCATGCTCCTTTTGAAAGATTGTGCCATTTGTAGTCTCCTGGCTCTGTTCAATCTCCTCTGAAAGCTTCCACCTTCGTCTTCGTCTTCCCTGTGACACTCTCATTCACTCACACATCTTGTATATCTGGATCAGGCTTGATGTGAAGACATCCCAGTTGCTTCCCTCACCTTGATCCTCTGGGCCATGATTTATGTGTGGATCCGGCCATCCAATCAGCCCCTGCCCCATTTTCCTGAGACTTTACCCCAGGCTGCAACCTATCAATACATAGTATTTCTCCCATGATATATGTCCCTCCAACCTAATTTATAGATCCCCCACTATGCTGATGATACCCTGTGATATAAGAACAATGATGTCTGTGCTTATTATTACCATCCCTCTTCCTGTTGGTCCTGTGTCCTGATGCTGATTTGGGGAGAAAATAAGGCATTCTCCATATACCCTGCAAAGATAAAACTGAAGAGAATGCCGCAGAACACACTGATATAAAACTGTCAAGGGTAAGTAAATTTGTAAGAAATATACTAATCACATTGAAACAACGTTAATGAAAGAAAGTGAACTGATTTAGTGGTGTGCAACTCCACTTCTAAATGGAAAATACACAAATACCAATTTTTACTTGGTTTTACATGATTTTGAGTGGAACTTGAATTGGCATTTAATACAGTAGTTATTTAACACATCAAAGCCAATTTCTCAATACTAAATGTCAACACCATGGCCTAGTTTACCAAAGTGGAAGCTCTCTTCCCAGACAGGCTCGGTGACACGGTAACGGCTTTTCAAATATACAATTTACCTGGAGACAAATGACCTCATTAACTGGGTTAACAATCATACTCGCAAGTTACAGGAAAACCAACAAGCCATGGGACATTTTTTCTTAATGTCTATGTTAAGTGAGTTGTGAAGAGGTGTTGCATTTCTGAATGAAGAAGGCAAGCAATTATACCATGAATGATGTATTATTATGAGCTTAACATTTAGTATTGATGTGCTGAACCACAAAAATAGCTGGAAGTAAACAGAATTAATAAATATTATTAGGATTGGGAATTGCTGTTACTAAACCACCACAAAATAAGATATTATTTTTGAAGTTTGCATAGATAAATGGGATCCTCTTGGTGTTGGAATCCCAGCAATAAAATTTATTGAAAAGTTAGTGACACAGAGTTCTGACTAATGTGTATTCATAGGGATGTTGAGGGATCATTTTTATGTTCATTATTTTATTGGTGAATTATATGGACAGGTTAATGAATGTCAGAATTATTTAGCATAGAGCAGATCCCTATTGTATGTATTATGGATAGATGGATGATCTGCTGATGAGAAATCAAGAATCCCATTGTTTTGGGAGATGCAATCAACTCCTTTCAATGTAATTTATTGGCAGGTTGTATGTGGAAGACCTATTGATAGTTAAATGCTAATTTTATCATGATTTATTCATAAATCAACATTAATCTTGAGATGCTCTTCAGTTATTATTTAATTTATTGCTTACTTCTAAGGATTGCAAGAAAACAGTGATTTTTTTCTATGTATTTTAAAGAATTGATCCTTGTCATACAAGACCAACAATTTTCAATTGCATATCCTCACGTCTACAGCTTCGCAGGCATTCACAGTAGAACAAGGAAATAGATTGGAATTAATGAAAAGCTAAAGAACACACCATTCAGTTTATTACTAAAAGGTACTCTGCTTTACATCCCCCTCCACACTGACTCACCCTTCAACGTTCTGACTGAATATCTACTTCATGCATTATTTATAGTCAATGAATAAAACTGTTCAAACAACACACACAAAATGCTGGTGGAACGCAGCAGGCCAGGCAGCATCTATAGGGAAAAGCACTGTCGACTTTTCAGGCCGAGACCCTTCGTCAGGATTCAAATAAAACTGTTCCCTTGATTTTCTACTAAAATTCATTTTCTCATGAGACTCGTTGCACTTCTCCTGAAGTTGAATTTAAGGTCATTTCCATATCAGCATCTTTTATACTTTCAACTTATTTTAATTTTTATAAGAACAACTCCTATTCCTGGACTTGAAAGATCATTTTACCTCAGTTCTTCCTCAAAAGCTGGATCTCTGAAATGAGAAATCAAAATCTTAACTGTCTTGAGTGCTCACTGCTTCTTTAAGTACAATGACTACATAAGATTGTAATTTCATTGGAGCACTCTATCATTTGATCACTATCTCATTTGATTTACAGTCTATTTTTTGGGCAATTTAACTCAATATTTTATTAGTTTTGTTAATTGCTTGTTCTGGGTTGTTTGGGTATGTTGAACAACAACAGCTTGTAATCATTATTACACAATTAGCGGTGCAAGATGCCCTAAGGCATTCATAGCAGCATCATCAAACAGAATTCAAAACCAAACCTTTGAAGGAGACATCTCTGTCAAACAGGTATCTATTCAGACTGTCTCAAAAGAGGAGAAGGTAGAGAGATGATGAGGTTTAAGAAGGGAGTTTCTGACAGCAGAAGGCAAAAATGTAAGTGTTGAAGCTATTAAAATCATGATGAAGTCCAAACTGAAAGATCAAATTACTCTGTAGACTTACAGAATAGGGAGGGTTGCAACCACAGATGAATTTGAAAACAGGTATGAGAATTTTAAAATCAAGACACTTATCCACAAGAATAATGAGTGAAGAGAGCAGGTTTAGTTTTTCTGAGTGGATTGAATTTGGTCAATGGTATCACAATAGTCAGGTTTGTCAGTAACAGGGTTGTGGGAAGGAGCTACAGCAGGAGTGACCTGAGACATGGCTGAACAGGATGATGTTACAGAGGCAGGGGATTGGTTCTCACATGGGATGAAAACATCTTGAACTGTTTCAGTTCTTCCAGAACTTCTTCAAAATTTATATCACTTTATTTGGAATTGGAATTGTTTAGGGGAAGTAATTTTTTGTGGTAAGGTATTTATGTTCTGAACAGATCTGCTGCTTTAAGCCAGCTGTGTTTTTTTTTCTCTATTTTGACTCTGACTACTCTACAGTATGTTTCTGGAATTGGACTTGATGTTTAGCCTTTGTATTGGAGATCTTGAATAGAGTAGCAGATCACTCTACGATCGCTTTATCTAAGATATGAAATGCCTTTGCTTCCCAAGCAAACTGACAAACATAATGTAACAGCTGTCTTTTCCTTGTGCACTCCATTCTTCCTAATTGTTCTCTACTCTATAATACTATGCTTCTTTTCCATCCCCTAGCAGTATTCATGTTTCTGAAATCTACGCTGCATGACAATTTACTGTAATCATAATCGTTTCTAGTTTTGCCATTTCCTTGCTAAACGTACTTGCATTCAATATTTTGTTTTGTGTTGAAATTCTCTTCAAAGTTAGTAACATCTGAAATTTGTTGTTAGAAAGGAAGAAATATGAATATGGATGTTTTAGGACAACAGAGGTGTAAATACTGTTGAATATTCTTGTCAGTAATCACACTCACTGTCACAGATATTCAAGGCATTTGTAAAATGAGAGGGAAAATATCAAGTTAAACCAACAGGCAGCTGTCACAGGTAACCTTAATTTGGAATGGGGTCCAGAATTGACTCTATGAACTGTGCTGCTATTAAGAGAGAGAGAGGGAGGCGTCCAGCGCAATGAGAGAGAGAGACAGAAACTGCTCGAAAGATTGATGTTATGGTTTCTCTGCAAACTGTTTACCTTTCCCCCAGGTCACTTGCCTGCCTGTAAACTTCCTGCAGAAAGAGGTGAGCAGAGCAGGTTGATGAATAGCCGGTGTCCAAAATGTGGAGATAAAAACCAGGTCCGCTGGGACACACCACGAGACACACAGTGCGGACACTGAACGAGCTTTGCTGCACCCTCAAGAAGGTGGGGTTTTGGAGGATCGATTCGGGGGAATCGATCAGTGGCTCACAGTGTGAGAAGGTGTGACCGGTGGGGAATTATCTGTGTGTCCATCCTTGCCTGGGTGATAATTCCACCACTGAAGAACGGTCGTACATAACATGGTCATAGTTGGTGACTGCAACAGGACTTTGGAAGACAACGGGAAGATCAACTGCATCACCTCTCACCTCTCTCTCTCTCTCCAACGTTACTCAACTAACTACTCGAACTGAACTGAACTCTCTTCATTGCATCGTAAGTCTGTACCTGTTTACCCCTAGTTTGAAAGAGCCTAGTTTTGTTCCTATTTCCACACACACATATATATATATATATATATACACCATAAATTCCGGACTATAAGCCGCTACTTTTTTCCCACGCTTTGAAAACTGCGGCAACACTGCGGCCTATACTACGGTGCGGCTAATGCATGTTTTTTTTTATGCCGTCAAAAACATTTTGCCTCGTAACATTAGACCAATAAAATTGATGAGTAGTTCACAGAGGTCCAATGAAATTGTATGATAAATCAAGCGCACTTTCACAATTAAATTATTGTAAATCAGTCATTTGTACTCACCCTCATCAACATGGAAAACACTCGAAGAAAAGCATATGATGCAGCTTTTAAGTTAAAGGCGATCAATCTGGCGGTTGAAGAAGGAAATCGAGCTGCTGCACATAATCTTGGCATAAATGAATCGATGGTGAGACGGTGGAGACGCCAGCGTGAAGAACTGAGTCAATGCAAAAAGACAACAAAAGCTTTCAGAGGTAATCATAGCAGATGGCCCGAACTTGAAAACTTTCTTGAAGACTGGGTTAACACACAGAGAGCAGGCGGCCGCGGTGTTTCCACCGTGCAGATCAGACTGAAGGCTAAAGCAATCGCCACCAAAATGAAAATCGAAGATTTTAGAGGTGGGCCATCGTGGTGTTTTAGATTTATGAGACGAAAAGGCCTGTCCGTCAGGGTACGCACGACTCTGTGTCAGCAGCTCCCTCCCGACACCACAAGGAACAACTTGCTAACTTCCGCACATTCACTCAAACAAAGATAGCGGAGAATTCCATCGGGCCAGATGATATCATAAATATGGATGAAGTGCCTTTGACGTTTGACCTGCCTCTCACTCGGACTGTTAATAAAAAAGGTGACTCGTCCATCACACTGAAAACAAGTGGCCATGAGAGAACGCATTTTACTTGTGTTCTGAGCTGCACAGCATCCGGACTAAAGCTTCCACCGATGGTAATTTTTAAGCGGCTGACAATGAAAGTTCAGTGAAAGCTGCCATCAAGAGTACAAACTCAATTTCAGCTGTGATTCCTAGGGGCACCACGAAGTATTTGCAGCCACTGGACATCAGCGTGAACCGGGCATTTAAAGTGGCGCTGCGTGTTGAGTGGGAGGCTTGGATGACGAGCGGCGAGAAATCCTTTACCAAAACAGGCCGCATGCGAAGAGCATCTTTAACTCAAGTCTGCCAGTGGATCCTAAATGCGTGGAGCTGTGTCACAACATCCACCATCACCAGCGGGTTTCGAAAGGCTGGACTGCTGCGTGATGAAGAGGACTGCGTGCGCTCAAGTGAGAGCGACAACGAAGAGACTGAAGTGAGTGACGAGATCCTGAGGTTGTTCAATTCGGACACTGAAGGACTTTGATGGTTTTAGTGCGCAGGAGGAAGGTGAAGAAGGTGATCAATAACTTTTCCTGGTAGGCTGCAGTATATATATTTTTTCTACCAGTTGTTAGGAGATATTGGAATGTTGTTCGTGCACTGTTCAGTAAAAAAGTATACGCAACGTAATTTGTGTGTTACCGATGCGTATGTATATTTAAAAGTAGCTGTGTTACAGGCACTGTTCGAAAAAAAGCATTTGCAATATGTATTTGTTTATGTTACCATACGGATTTAATTAAAAGTTAAAAAATCCTCACGTGTAATATCTTTCTGTGTAAATATCTCATATTACAATGTGGGACACCTGCAGCTTAAAATCCGATGCAGCCTGTACAAGTACAAAATTGATTTTCTTTCTAAAATTAGAGCGTGCGGCTTTTAATCAGGTGTGCTCTGTAGTCCGGAATCTACGGTAGTTGATAACCTGTTCATTATATTTGCATTTATATTACTGTGGTGAACTACATATACCTGTCTGGACACGCCCCTCTGCAGACTGCTCCTGTGGCTCCTCCCACAGACCCCTGGATAAAGGCGATTGGAGGCACTGCTCCTCCCTCAGTCTCCAGGATGTTGTGTGGTGGTCTCTTGCGGCTAATCGTGGTCTCTTGCAGCTAATAAAAGCCTATCGCTCGCCTCCCGTCTCCGAGAGTTATTGATGGTGCATCAATTTTATTAGCTGCAATTTTAAAACATGGAGAGCATTTTACGACAAGACAAATTGGACATTGATCCACAAGCTCCCGAATCAGCCATTGCCTTTGAATTCTGGCTTGCATGCTTCCGATCGGACCTGGAGGAGATTTGTGTGATTGAGCCTGCTATCATGCACAGAGTTCTCCTCTCCAGAGTCAGTCCACGGGTGTACTCCCTCATCAGAGACCTGCCGACCTACCAAGGGGCACTGAACACCCTCAAAAGACAGTACCTGCGGCCGGTGAACACCGTCTACACAAGACATTGCTTAGCAACACGGCAGCAGCGGGCCGGAGAGTCGGGCGCTGAGTTTGTCCGGGCCCCACAGACACTCGTGCGGGCCTGCGACTGCAGGGGACTGATGGCGGAACAGCATGCGGAGCTCCTGGTACGAGACGCCTTCAGTACGGGGATCAGGTCAGTGTACGTGCGCCAGCGGCTGCTGGAAAACACCGATTTTACCTACAGTCGGCGAACGAGCTGGCCGATGCGCTGGAAGCTGCTCTGCACAACGCTGATGCTGTCCAGCCGCGCAATCTCCTGCCGGTCCAATGGACGCTGCGGACCCCACAACCCATCGGTGAATCAACCACAGCTGCTGCCACTCGTGAGTCCATGAACTCCCCGCAACCCTCTGGTGAATCGACCACAGCTGCTGCCAGTCGCAAGTCTGCGCAGTGTTACTTCTGCGGACTTGAAAAGCACCCCCAAAAATGCTGCCTGGCCCGAGAATCTAACTGCTCCAGCTAAGGAAAGAAGGGCCACTTTGCCAAGGCCTGTAAGTCTAAACCATGAGCAGGGTCAAGCAGTGCCGCATGCGAGGCGTGGGGGTCGCCATCTTGGTCGCCGCCATCTTGCCTGCCCACCTCGTGCGAGGCATGGGGGTGGCCATCTTTGTCGGCACCACCTCACCCCACCTCTGACCCACGGGTGCTTACCAGGCACCAAGATGGCGATTCAACTCTGGTCTCCATAACCCTAAACCAAAGCGCTCCACACCAGCTTGCACGGTCAATGATGGATATCCTGGTGAAGGGGCACAGGACTAGCTGCCTGCTTGACATGGGCAGCACTGAGAGTTTTATTCACCCAGACACGGTGCAACACTGCGGACTCGTGACACAGCCGGTAAGCCAGAGGGTCACCATGACATCTGGATCGTATTCCACAGACATCCGGGTGGGTTGTGTAGCAACATTGGTGGTGCAGGGCACAGAATATCAGAACTTTGCGTTACTGGTAATGCCTCAACTGTGTGCGCCTGTGCTATTGGGGCTCGACTTCCAGAGCCACCTGAAAAGTGTGACAATGGAGTATGATGGGCCCCTCCCACCACTCACTGTCAGAAATCCTCAGTTTTGTGGGGCTTCGTCATATACCCCGCTACTGACCACACACACACACCGACCCACACACCCCACCCAGCACCATGCCAACAGCTGCGCTATTGACACCACTTGCAGCCTCTCCACCCTCAAGATCCCTCCCCCACTGTTGTTCGCCAACCTGACTCCCGACTGTAAACATGTGGCAGCTAAAAGCAGGAGGTACAGTGCGGGGGACAGGGCCTTCATCCAGTCAGAGGTGCAGCGGCTGCTCGGGGAGGGGATCATTGAGCCAAACCCAAGCCCTTGGAGGGCCCAGGTGGTCGTTGTTCAGACTGGGCAGAAAAATAGGATGGTCGTGGACTATAGCCAGACCATCAATAGGTTCACACAGCTTGACGCGTACCCCCTACCCCGCATCGCGGATATGGTCAACCAGATAGCTCAGTACAAGGTGTACTCGACCATAGACCTGAAATCCGCTTACCATCAGCTCCCCATCCGCCCAGAGGACTGCCCCTACACCGCCTTCGAGGCGGGTGGCAGGCTCTATCACTTCCTGCGCGTCCCCTTTGGTGTCACAAATGGTGTCTGTCTTCCAGAAGGAAATGGACCGGATAGTGGACCAGTGCCAACTGAAGGCCATGTTCCCATATCTGGATAACATCACCATCTGCGGTCACGACTGGCAGGATCATGACACTAACCTCCAACGATTTTTCCAAGTGGCCAAAGCTCTGAACCTTGCCTATAACAGGGACAAGTGTGTGTTCGGAACCACCTGACTTGCTCTTCTTGGGTATGTCGTGGAGAATGGGGTCATTGGCCCTGACCCCAACTGTATGCACCCCCTGTTGGAACTCCCTCTTCCCACCACCCTCAGAGCCTTCAAACAGTGCCTGGGCTTCTTTTCCTATTACGCCCAATGGGTCCCTCACTGTGCAGACAAGGCCCGCCCCCTGGTCAAGTCCACCGCATTTCCCCTCTCTGCTGAGGACCGAGTGGCCTTCAGCTGCATTAAAGGAGACATTGCCAAAGCAACGATGTATGCGGTGGACAAGACCATTCCCATCCATGTAGGGAATGATGCCTCCAACTTCGTGCTGGCTGCTACCCTCAATCAGGCAGGCAGGCCAGTAGCATTCTTCTCTCATACCCTTCAAGGCTCTGAAATTCGGCACTCCATGGTGGAGAAAGAAGCCCAGGCCATAGTGGAAGCTCTTAGGCACTGGAGGCACTATCTCGCCGGCAAAAGGTTCACCTTGGTGACCGACCAGCGCTCAGTTGCGTTCATGTTCAGCAACCAACAGCGGGGCAAAATCAAAAATGATAAAATTTTGCGGTGGAGAATCGAACTCTCCACCTACAACTATGATATCCTGTACCGGCCTGGAAGGCTCAATGAGCCCCCTGATGCCCTATCCCGGGCAGCTTGTGCCAGCACGCAACTCGATCAGCTATACGCCCTCCATGCAGATCTTTGCCACCCGGGGGTCACCCGATTTTACCATTTCGTGAAAGCCCTGAACCTGCCTTACTCCCTTGAAGACATCAGGAAGATGACTAGGGACTGCCAAGTCTGCGCTGAGTGCAAAACCGCACTTCTACCGTCCTGAAAAGGCGCAACTTGTCAAGGCCACCCACCCCTTTGAGCGACTGAGTGTCGACTTTCAGGGCCCCCTTCCCTCCACCAACCGCAATGTCTACTTTCTCAGCATAATCGACGAGTCAGCACAACCACCGTCTCCGGTGCAATCACCACCGGCACTGGTGCAATCACAGCCGGTGCTACGCAGATCGCAGCGACAGATTCGACCACCTGATAGACTTAACCTGTAAATATACTTGTAAGAAACTTTGCCCCATGGGGACTCTCTTTTAAAACAAAGGGGGGGATGAATGTAGTGAACTACATATACCTGTCTGGACACGCCCCCACTGCTGACTGCTCCCGTAGCTCCTCCCACTGACCCCTGTATAAAGGCAATTGGAGGCACTGCTCCTCCCTCAGTCTCCAGGATGTTGTGTGGTGGTCTCTTGTGGCTAATCGTGGTCTCTTGCAGCTAATAAAAGCCTATTGTCCGCCTGCCATCTCCGAGAGTTATTGACGGTACATCAATTACTGTATTGTTTAGTTACTAATAAACACTATTAGTTTATAGCAATACCAGACTCCAAAGTGTTTTCCATTACTGCTGATTCTTTAACCCGTCACGGGGTACATGACACAGCTAAAATCATTAACGTGACAATTATCTCAGTTTGAAGGTTTATAGAGAAGAAACCTTACCATCATCAAATGCCATTCAGATCTTCTTTTAGATTTACATTTTCAATTGTCCTGCAACATTTCTGGAAGCAGAAATAAAAATAGAAATATTGGAAAAATTTACAGGAAATTTGGTTAGCTACATGCATGGGAGGCGCTGGATGGCTTTAGTCTGGGTGAAGATTAATGTGACTAAGCAGGATAGTTCAGCATGAACCAGATGGACCAAAACGCCATTTCTGTGCTGTCGTGTACCTATGACTCTATAACTGATTCAGCTAGTCAAGTGTCTGTGTCTGACATTTCATCTTGAACACCCTTCATCAGAAACGATGAGGAAATTGTAGAGGCAGGTACTTAAGTAATACCTCAGAATTACTTTGATGAACACTTTAAGTACCATGGTATCCAAGACTATGGACCGAGAGCTGAAAAATTTGGATTTTGAAGGCTGTTTAAGTCATTGTCATAGAGTTCTACAGCATGAAAACAGTTCACATGCTGCCCTAGATGGCTGTCTGAGCTAGTCCTTTTTGCCTTGTTTGGCTTGAATCCTGCTAAACCTTTGCTATGTCTGTACCTGTCTAATTGTCTTTTAGAAGTTGTAATTGTACCCACGTTTACCACTTCTTCTGGCGGTTTATTTCATATACCCACTGTTGTCCAAGGGAAAACTCTGCCCTATTTAATATTTTCCCTCTCAACTTAACCTTATGCCTTTAGGAGTTAGATGCCCTACCCTGGGAAAAAATTTGTGCCCCTCAGCTTCCAACACTCCAGAGAAAACAGCCCCATTCTATCCAGTCCCTCCTTATAACTTAATCAATCCAATTCCACGAACATCCGTGGGAAATGCTCAGAACTTTCCTCTAAACCCAAAAATATTCTGAAGTTCTCTACTCCTTAATAAATAAATGCAGTTTCAATAGTTACAATTACAGTTTACAGTCGTCCCTCCTTCCCAGCGAGGGACCTCTTGTGGATGCCAAAAAATGCGGATGCTCAAGTCCCTTTTTTAACTTGGTTCAGTGCGGTGGATCTTAGGACCCAGCGGAACCCCAGATCTTATTTAACCTGTCTGAGTGTGGTGGACATTAGGACCTGGCGGTAGAGCTCTGAATTCATAGTGTTTCTGTTCACGAAAATAATCATGATTGCGATTGAAAATAAAGTGGAAATAATAAAGCAATCGCAAAGAGGTGAAATGCCATCGGTCATTGGAAAAGCGTTAGGCTACAGTCGGTCAACAATTGGGACAATTTCAAAGGATAAAGTGAGAAAGGCCCTGCCCCAAGTGGAAGCTACAATTATTACTAAGCAATGCAGTGGTTTAATTATTGAGTTTTGGGGTTTTGGGTTTTTAATCCTCCACATCAACCTGGCACGGATAGAGAGTGCACTCGGAGTGATCTGTCACTGGATCGAACTCGGAAACTTCCGTTCCTGAGCCCGGCGCTGAAACATACATTGTTAAGTGTTTTACATGCATAGAAAGGTAAAATATATACCATATACTAAGACAAACGTTTGACTAACTGAAGCTAAATAATACTAGATGTACCTGTTCAGAATTACCTAGTAAGAGAACTTCCGATTTTTTTCAATCCCGATCCACGATAACCCACGCACATCCTCCCGTATACTTTAAATCACCTCTAGATCATCTACTTATAATACCAAATACAATGTAAATGCAATGTAAAATAATTGTTATACTGCATTGTTTTGGGAATAATGACAAGAAAAGAAAGTCTGTATATGCTCAAACAACAAGTGCTGGAAGAGCACTTCCAGATTTTCTCGATTCGCAGTTGGTTGAATTCATGGATGCGGATGAGGAGGGCCAACTGTACTTCACAGTTTTTGGTGTAGTCATATCGACACACACTCAGTTGCCACATTATCAGTTACACGTGTCCACCTGCTTGTTTACGCAAATATCTAATCAACCAGTCAAGTGGCAGCAGCTCAATGCATGAAAGTTTGCAGACATGGTCAAAAGGTTCCGTTGTTGATCAGACCAAACCACAGAATGGGGAAGAAATATTATTTAAGTGACCATGACCTTGGAATGATTGTCAGTGCCAGACAAGGTACTTTGAGTACCTCGGCTACTGCTGACCGCCTGTAATTTTCAGACACAATGGTCTCCAGAATTTACAGAGAATGGTGCAAAAAAAACAAAAACCGTGCAGTGAGTGGCAGTCGTGTTGGTGAAAATGCTTCGTTAGTGAAAGAGAAATCAGAGGAGAGCGGGCAGACAAGCTGACAGGAAGGTGACAGTAATTCAAAGAGCCACGTGTTACAACAGTGGTGTGCAGAAGAGCACCTCTGAATGCACAACACGCTGAACCCTGAAGTGGATGGGCTACAGCAGCAAAAGAACATGAACATACACTCAGTAGCCACTTTGCTATGTACAGAGGGAACATAATAAAGCCATTGCATGTAATTTCATTGAGAGCAGATCTCAACTGACAATAACTCATTTACATTAAGAACTGAAGCCAGGTTCTTGTTTGAATTAATATCTGCTATATTCACAAAACTCCAGAATACTCCCTAACAATCCCATCAGAGTTGTTTGAATACATCTAGAGGAGTCATTGTCATTCAAACCTGAACCAGGCGTCAATTCTTATTGTAAATGTTCAGGAAGCTTGCAATTACCCTTCAGCTCTTCCTGTAAATTGCAAGAAGTAAATTGAAGTTAAATTGGCTCACAGTCTTAGAGCTTGCATGTGCAAGAGCAAAACGTTGAAACAATGAGGTTATGTAAATCAGCTTGTATCAGAATCAGAATCAGGGTCATAATCAGGTTTAAAATCACCAGGATATGTCATGAAATTTGTTAACTTAGTGGTAGCACAATACATGATAAATATAGAAATCAATGAATCAATTACAGTTAGTGTAAATATATATATATTTGATTAAATTGTTAAATTAAAAATAGTGCAAAAAGAGAAATAATAAAAAAGTGAGTTCACGGGTTCAATGTCCATTTAGAAATCAAATTCAGAGGGGAAGAAGACGTTCCTGACTCACTGAATGTGTGGCTTCAGGCTTCTGTACCTCCTTCCTGATGTTAACAATGAGAAGATGGTGTGTCCTGGGTGAAGGAGATCCTTAATAATTTTCTGCGCTACCGCACCTTGAAGATGTCTTGGAAACTACCGAGGCTACTACCCATGATGGAGCTGGCTAAGTTCACAACTTTCTGTAGCTTCTTTTGATCTAGTGCAGTAGCCTGCGCCCCCACCCCCCACCATACCAGACAGTGATGCAGCTTGCCAGAACGCTCTCCAAATCACATCCATCAAAGTTTTCAAGTGTTTTAGGTGACAAACCAAGTCTCCGCAAACTCTTAATGAACTGAGCTGCTGTTTTGCCTTCTTTATAGCTGCGTCAATATGTTGGGGCCAGATTAGATTCTCAGAGAGGTTGACAGCCAGGAACTTGAAACTTGCTCACTCTCTCTACTTCTGATCCTTCTGAGAGGATTGAGACCCCATCTTACCCTTACTGAAGTCTTTTGGTCATACTGACATTGAGTGCAAGGTTGTTGCTGTGGTGTCACTCAACTAACTGGTATTATCATGCTCCTGTACACCCTCTCATCTCCATCCAAGATTCTGCCAATAATGGTTATATCATCTGTAAATTTCTAGATGGCATTTGAGCTGTGCCCAGCCACACAGTCATAGGTGTAGAGCGAGTAGAGCAGAGGGCCAAGCACACATCCCTGAGGTGCACCAGTGTTGATTATCAGCGAGGAGGAGATGTTATTACCAATCTGTACAGATTGTGGTCTTCCGGTTAGGAGTCAAGGATGCAATTGCAGTGGGAAGTACAGAGGCCCAAGCTCTGTAGCTTTTTGATCAGAACTGTAGGAATGCTTGTGTTAAAAGCTGAGCTGCAGTCAATGAGTGCCATCCTGACAAAGGTGCTTGTATTGTTCAGGTGATCTAAGGCTGCATGATGAGCCATTCAGATTGCATCTGCCGTAGACCTATTGTGGTGGTAAGCAATTTGCAGGGGGTCCAGGTTCTTACTGAGGCAAGAGTACGTTCTAGCCATGACCAACTTCTCAAAGCATTTCATTACCATGGATGTGAGTGTGTCAGCACGGTTCGGATACGGACCAAGTGCAGAGTGTGAAACACTGAAGCAGGTCGATAGTTCACAGACTTTAATACGAACAGTGTTAAAGGGAAAATAAAAGAATAAACACTAGGCCAAACAGGGCCATTAACCAAAACTCTCAAAGGAAAACAAAGCCTACGCTGTGGCTGAAAAGAACATGAAACATTAAACGAGTACCGCTAGTCTTCAGAGCCAGTTGATTTGAAAGCCCAAGGTCTCAGGGAAGGCCGAATGCAAAACAACAGTGAAGTGTTGCTATACTCTGTCCAAGTCTGACAAGCACTATGATGCCAGGAATGGAGTTAAATACTATCATGATTAAATAACGATTGCCTGACCCGTGTAAATTCACAAGTACAATTGCCATATCTACTGTGCTGCTGAATCTGTGGTTGTGACAGGGCCCCCCTCTCTATGTGCAGCCCCTGAGGCACCACAGACCTGAGTCCGCCGGAAGTCCCGGATCAGCGACTTGTCCAAGGTGTCCTTCGCTGGGATCCAGGTACATTCTTCTGGGCCGTACCCTTCCCAGTCCTCAAGGTCCTGGACTTTACCACGTACCCAGTGAGATGCCAGGAGGCGCCACACGGTATAAACAAGGGAACCATCTACCAGGCCAGGAGGAGGGGGAGGTGGGTGACCGGGACCAGGGAAGAGGTAGTAACCGGATTGAGCTGGGAAACATGGAATACTGAGTGAATTTTTAGTGATGCTGGTAGTCACAATCTATTGGACACCTTGTTGACTGCCTCCTCCATTACAAACAGTCCCACGCAGCGCGGTGCCTATTCCCAGTTCTCGACTTTCAGAAGATCCCTCGTTGCCAGCCAGACCTCCTCTCCTGGCTAGAATGGCCTTACCTGTCAATGGAGTCGATCAGCCTGCCAGGAATGCTCCTACAAGAGAGCAGAAAGCCTTCCCAAAGCAGGAAGTGAACTGTGATCCACGATCAGACACTATGTCTTGAGGAAAGCCATGGAGCCTGAGCTCATGCTGAACCATGAGGGTGGCAGTCTCACGAGCCGATGGGAGCTTGGGGAGGGCAATGAAGTAGGCAGCCTTGGAAAATCGATCCACAACGACCAAAATGGTGGTGCTTCCATTAGCCAGAGGCAGACCAGTAATGAAATCTACTGAGAGGTGGGACCAGTGTCGGTGGGGTACAGGCAGTGGGCTTAACGGACCTTCTGGATGCTGGCCTGATGTCTTGTTCCGAGCACAGGTGGGACAGACAGATACAAAGTCATGGACATCATGGGATATAGATGGCCACCAAAATTGGCTCTTTATAAACTTTTGAGTCAGTTGAACTCCTGAATGTCCAGCCAGATGGGAGGAATGACCCCATAAGTGCAATCCGACAAATAAGTGAGGACGAAATTGAACCATGTGAAGAAGAGAGCCCACTGGGCTTGACGAGAGTTGAGTCTCTTAGCATCCTGAATACAGGAGAGGTTCATGTGACCTGTCCAGACCAAGAATGGATGCTCTGCTTCCTCCAGCCAGTGCCGCCATTCCTCCAGCCAGTGTCGCCATTCCTCCAGCCAGTGCCGCCATTCCTCCAGCCAGTGCCGCCATTCCTCCAGCCAGTGCCGCCATTCCTCCAGCCAGTGCCGCCATTCCTCCAGCCAGTGCCGCCATTCCTCCAGCCAGTGCCGCCATTCCTCCAGGGCCTTCTTGACAGCCAGAAGTTTCTGGTTCCTGATGTTGTAGTTCCTCTCGGCCGGAGTCAAGCGACATGAAAGAAAGGCACAGGGGTGCAGCCGGCTATCCGCGGATGAGCAGTGACAGAGGACAGATCCAATGCCTACATCGGATGCATCCACCTCGACAATGAATGGTTGAGATGGGTCTGGGTCCATTTTTGTAGTCGAGACTACGGTTCGGATATGGCCCAAGTGCAGAGTGAGAGGCACTGAGGCAGATCGATAGTTCACAGACTTTAGTACGAACAGTGTAAAGGGAAAATAAAACAATGAATGCTAGGCCAAACAGGACAGTTAACTAAAACTCTCAAAGGAAAACAAAACCTACACTGTGTCCAAAAGAACATCAGAACATTAAGCAAATACCACTAGTCTTCAGAACCAGTTTGAAAGTCCAATAACTCAGGGAAGGCCGAATACAAAACAGCAGTGAAGCATTGCTATGCTCTGTCCAAGTTTTGACAAGTACTACGATGACAGGAATGGAGTTAAATACAATCATGATTAAATAACAATTACCTGACATGTGCAAATTCACAAACACAATTGCCGTAACTACTGTGCTGTCGAATCCATGGTTGTGACATGGTTGCTGCATGATAGTCATTGAGACAGCTCACACTACTATTTTTGGGCACTGGTATAATTGTTGCCCTTTTGAAGCCGATGGGAACTTCCGATCGTAGCAGTGAGAAAATGAAAATGTCTTAGTATACACCTGCCAGTTGGTTGCCACAAGTTTTACCAGCTACTCCATCAAAGCCTGCCACCCAGCAAGGTTTCTTTAAAGATAGTCTAACATCGGCCTCCGAGTCAGAGATCACAGGGTGACCAGGTGCAGCAGGGATCTTCACAGCTGTAGTTATCCGGGATCAAATATGAATCCCTGAATGTAGTCCATTGTGAAAATGATTGCTGAAATCTCCCATGGCAAATGAAATGGATGACACTTCATTGCCAAGTATCCCAGGTCTGGTGAGCAGGATTGGGACATTACTGACACACTTGTGCCCCAAGAGGAGCTGATCATGAGGTATACACCTCCACCTCTGCTTTTGAGAGATTCAACAGTCCTATCTTGACAGTGTATAGTGAACCCATCAATCTTAATCACTGTGTCCATTATGGAAGGAGTTAACCAGGATTGAAATAAAGCAACATAGACTAAGTTATTTGTACCATAGCCTCACTTTTATGATTTCGTTTTTGCACTATTTTAAATTTACCTATTTAATATACACACAATTACTTAATGTAATTGATTTTCTTATATTATGTATTGCATTGTACTGCTGCCACGAAGTTAACAAATTCCACGACACATGCCGGTGATATTGAACCTGATACTGATTTTGATTCTGATTCAGATTCCATTGTGGCTGTGTTCAAGCTGGCAGACCAGATGGGTTTTGTCACTTAGCATATCAAACATTGTCACAGGTATAGGCAATCAATAGATTTTTGTGTACTTATGATATTTGTGTACCCAGAGACAGCCTGATAACATTAATTTTGTGTGGGTGAGATTTCTACCCCCAGAAGCTTTTAGACTATCTGTGTGAATTACTTCATGATAAAGACGTTTGAAACCTTTTCATAATGGCTCAATATCCAATATTTATGGTATGTTGTTGGGAATAAGAGAGACTCGTTTAGACAAAATTAAAAATGCCTGGGAACAAGATTTACAGATTTCAATTTCTGAGGAGTCTTGGAATGAAATTTTTAAATTGGTTAACACTTCATCACTATGTGCTCGCCACTCCCTCCTACAATTTAAAGTGGTCCACAGGGCCACATGTCCAAAGACATGCTATCTTGTTTTTATCCAGATATATCTCCCTATTGTGATAGATGTAACAAGGGCGAGGATTCACTAATCCATATGTTTTGGCCATGTCTGAGTCTTGAGAAATACTGGAAGGAAGTATTCCGAACTTTTTCTGTACTTTTTAAAGTAAATTTTAAGTCTAACCCTTTGACTGCCTTGTTTGGTATTGTTGGAGAAAAAGGCATAACTTTGGAGACATCTGATGTGCATATATTGGCTTTTATTTCTCTTACAGCTAGGAGGGCAGTGTTGCTTAAATGGAAGGATGTTGCTCCACCTACTCATGCTCAATAGTTACGTGATGTTATGTCATGCTTAAATTTAGAGAAGATCCGTTGTTCAATTTCTGATTCTAACCAAGACTTTCAAACATTGTGGGGACCATTTTTGAACTACTTTCAAAACCTTTGATTTGGTGTTAAAGTACAGATGTTGGCTAATAACATAAATCACTATGAGACAAGGAATTTTTTTCATCTTTCTTTCTTTACCAAACAGCTTCGATCTTGGTAGTGGGTTTAGATTCTTTTTTTCTAATAAAATTATTACAATTCAAATTACAATTTAATTAATGTACCTACTTGTTTGATAATGAATATAGGGTACTGCGATTGCAAGTGTGATTTAAATATAATGTATTCAGTACTATTCTATCCTTTTGTTGATTCATAACATATATATCCCCATGTACTCTATTTTTCTATGTGAAAATTAATAAAAATATTGAAAAAGAAAGATGTTTGAACATTCGGGGTGTCTTGGTGCCTTGTCATTGTAAATATGTAATTCAAAGGAAGCAAGTTAACCAAACAAAAAGGAAATGATGTCACTGTAACTACTGGAATTGTATTGTATCAGCTACTGTTAGCTTTGATCTTAAGGGTATTAAAATGTGATGTATTTTTGTGTTTGTGAGCCTCTAGTGAGAGTGTCTCTGGAATGATGTCTGCTTGTTGTGATGAATAAAGCCTTCTATATCACCAACTTCAAGTGTCTCTGGTGACTTTGATCACTGTTACAACAGGACAAAGTAAGTCACATGGATATCTAAAAGCTTCTGAAGACAGAGATCAAAATCACTTAAAATAAGTGTTACATGACTGGCTTTGGATATGTAAATACCAATTATCATGGCTCTATAAGCCCCTCTGTTTGGCCAAAACATACAAGAATGTCTAGTGATCTTAAGCATCGAATTCGCTAACATCTGGTAATGAGTTCCTTCTGTCCTTTTTGCCCTTCTGTTTTTCACCCTGGCTCCCTTCACCCTATTTCTTCCCCACCACCCTCTCCACTAATTTGTTGCTCACAGTTTCCTTCCCCACCTTCTTGCTTTTATTCACGTTCCATTTTCCTCCCCCACCTGATTCCATCTTCTTCACTTTGTCACTTCCACCTATCAAAACCCAGCTTCATATATAAATTCCACTGTCCTCCAAACTCCCCCCACCTCGATCCACCCTGTCCATACTTGCTTGACTCCTTTCCCCTCCCTTTTTATACATGCTTCCCCCTTTGTCCTTTCCAGTACTGATGAAGGGTCTCAACCTAAAACATTGTCCATCATTTCCATCCATAGATGCTGACTGACCCCCAGAGTTCCAGCAGCACATATCATGTTGCTCCAGTCTTCTTAGGTCTGTCTTTGCAGTCACGTTAGCTTACAAATCATACCTGTTAGCAGCCTCCTGCTGTGAGCCAGCAGCCAGTTCTCTCCAGACAGGTGCAGCTGTGCTTTTAATTTCAAAACCAATTACTACTTGGAATTTCTATAACGCTATGTATGGTTCTCCTCTACATTAATGTCTACTGCACCTTAAACTTTATTCGCTAACTTGGGTACCTCACCCTGATAGCCACCAATGCGGCAACCATTGCTGAGACCATGTACAGCAAGATGTTCGTGGGCATGCATGATAAAATCCTTGATTCACTGAGAAACCTGAGTTGACTGTCAAGGAGCTGAAGATTCAAAACACAAAATTCAAGATTGTTTAGTGTCATTTCTAGTCTACAAGTATAAAGGAGAATGAAATAATAGTGACTCTGGATCCAACGTGGCAGAAAAAAATACACAATAAGAGAAAGGATGCAATAATAAAAAAGCACAATAAATATAAACACATTTGATAGCTTACATACATATGCTGATTCATGGAGTAACGCTAGGCATGGGAGTGCCTGTATGTAAGGTGGCTGACAGGAATTGATGAATTAGTGGTGGGGGTGTGGAGAATTGAAGAAGGAAATCCAGCACTGATTGGAAGGAGCTGGATGCCGGATTTCCAGAGCAGAATAAACAGGTTGGCAAGTTTAAACATTTGCATGGAAGAAATGTGGTTGACTACTGTTGTGGCTGTGGGTGAGCCACACAGAGACATCTTAACAGCCACCGTATAATGTCAGTGAGTTGCTGTCATTGCAGTTTCTCCTTCCCATGGACTGGTGAAGTATAGTGAGTGAAGAAACTCACTGTAGATGGCATCAAGCAGTGATGTCTGTTGGGTATGTGGTCAAACTTAGTCCTTCAGGTTTGTAGCCATGGATTTTGGGGACAGAATGGGAAACTGGGAGTCAGATTAGGGGTAGAGACAGGGATGAAGATACTGAGCAGTCACAAGCAGTAAGTAAGCTCACTTCTGTCTGGGGGAGCAGCCTTCAGCCCCACCAACTGGATAATCAGCCTGTGTAGATTCCACCCCCCCAAATAACAGACAGTACACCATATGCGAGGTAAATGATTACACTTTATAGATCTTACTGGAACTATGTACATAATAGAGATACAATTTAAAAGGGAAAGTAAAAGGCGCCAAACTTATTAAAGTCCAACCACTTCGTGCATACCTGTTGGAGCTCAGCTAACGAAGTCTTCTTGCCACCATTCAATCCTCTCCGACCTCCTTGATCCGCCACCTGGGACCAACAACGGTGGTTGACCAGACACTCCACACAAATTCATCCTCGTCTCCTCTCCTCGCCAAAACCCTGGGCCTCGGACCCCCGCTCGAGGCCGTTCCATCACCCATCTTACAACATCACGTCTTCTCCCTCTCTCTCCCAAGGTCCGCGCAACACTAGCTTACAGACTCACAAGAAAGAATAACCTCTATCCCAATTAGTTAACAAATGAATACAATTCTCATTATCAGTAGTTATAACCCAAACAAGCTTCAAGAGAAAGCACTCTCTCACCTGTTAGCATAACAAAGAAGCATTTTTTACTTTTAACAAACATAGAAGCCATTTTGATTAACGCATGCAGTAACATAAAGAAAGAAGAAACCCCCTTACACAAAGAAAAAATCCCCTCACAAAGAAGAAACCCCCTTACATACTTCTGCGTAGGCTCTACACCGTAACCTACACAAGCGACCTATGCCGTTGTGAGCATTTATACTTGTGCGTTAGTGTGTCTGCGTTGCTCTGCAATTCACTGCCAAAATGCTTGTTGGCTCTGGGGTTTCTATGCTACTGTGTAGAGTTTTTTCATGTACTTCAAACAATGGCGACTGAAACTTGAGTGCTTCATGTTGGAGTTGGAGCTAATAAATGTTGAACAAGAGTTACTTTTATTGAAACTACTGCAACGCAGAAAAGAGAGAAGACGCAGGAGGAGATGGTGTGTATGGTGGCAGAAGGAGGGTGAAGTTTCTGTGCTTGTCTGGCCACTGAGGGACATGGACGAGGAAACGCATCTCAAATATTGGCGGAGGAGAAGAAGCAACTGGAAATGTGTAGGAGGAAATGTGATGCTACCAAGTGGGCCAGTCACAGTTGTTGCGACCTGTGTCGCCACGACGCGTAGTTACATTTTTGGGAAGGTACCTGTCAGGCTACAGCGTTGGTTACGCGGCTACGCTGTACCTACAACGTAGATTTGACGCAGAGTATAAATTGACCTTTAGGGGGAGGAGCTGGAAGTCAGAGTTCAGGTCAGAGTGCACCAAGGTTGAAGGCCAGCAGGCCCAAGAAGGACTGGTGATCCCCAAGGTCAGCAAGTGTCAGAATTGGGGCCTCGAGATCAGCTGGCAGGTCCTGAGGCTGGAGGCTTATGATCAGCATGTCCTGGAGCAAAGCCAGAGATTGGTGAGTTTGTGACCCTGAGATGTGTTAAGCCTGGAGCTAGAAGCCTGATGTCTGTGAGTCCAGAGCCACGGTCTGGAAATGACAGGCCTGGAGGCGACCTGTCCTAGGGTTGCAGGCACATCTGTATATGTGGGTGGGAAAGGGGCTGCTTTTTGCAGTTACTTGTTATATGCTAGTTTACCTGTTTTTCTGCTGAACATTGTGACATGCTATGCAGGCACCGGAATGGTGTTGACACTTGCAGACTGCCCCCAGCACATCCCCAGATTGTGTTAGCTGTTAACGCAAACAACACATTTCACTGTTTGTGCCATTATTAAATAAATATAATCTGATCTAACTCCAAGGCTGGTAATGAAAGATTAAACAACATCTCTCAGTTCCATCGCACAGTTTAACTGTTGGCTACGTGAGATAGCGGCCGCTTTCCAGTTAAAAGCTGAGTCCTGACAAGTGTGGCTTGCCTCCTTACTACTCTGAAATGGTGCCACCATTTCACGCCAGTGGCTGCGGTGTGGCCAGTGAGACACACAGATCTGCAGATACACTGGCAGAATGCTCTTATACAAAGCTACCGTGGCCTGTGTTGGTAGCACTTTAAGGTAGCATAACAAAAATCTGAACTTCCATTATAGATTATAGATTCAATTATAGATCCCATTATAGATGATAGATTCCATTATAGATTCAATCTTTGGATGGCTTTTGCAGCAGAGCTTTTGCCACTGTTGGGTCTGCAAGTGTGTAAACAAGCTGATCATCAATTCTATTCTGGAAAGGTTAAGTTTCAGGATTTGCACATCCTGAAGAAGAGTCTCTGCTCGAAACTTCAACTGTTTATTCATTTCCATCGATGCTGCTTGATCTGCCGAGTTCCTGCAGCATTTTGTGTGTGTTCAGGATTTGCACAAATCTGTGTACTGACTTCTCCCACAAAGCTGTGACATTTTACGGACAGCTCTTTCAATGTCCCAAGTGTTCTGTTGTGCCAACGCATCAGCCTTTGTTTATAGGGTGTCCTGTTGAATTCCTCATCTGAGCGGATAATGAACCAATGGACACAGGCTTGTCTGACCGTTGTTGATAAAGCTTATGTGTAATCTTCCTCTGCGAGAGAGAGAGAGAGATCTGTTATTGCTTTATGTTGTAATGTCTTTAGGTGAAATGTTTGTTATATTGGAAAATCAGCAGTGACTTGGAAGTTGCAAGAAATATATGCGAGTTTCAGGCTCTAGGCAACTCTTAAGGATGTAGTGAAATATATGAACCTAAGAGAGAAATAGTTTTAAGCAATGGCATTTAAAGAGTAGGGCAAGATGAATGAATAAGAGAAATACAGATGGCAAAAGATTTGTCCTTAGCCTGTGCTAAATGTGCCTTTCCTCTGAATTCTATTCCAGTGCTGAAATTTGATTCCAGTGACTTCGACAGAACCAAATTTCTAAGAGAAAGTGCAATTACGTCTGATATTAAATTGCAGAGTACAATATAGACAATACAAGGCACTAAACTGCAGAATTAGTACTCCCACCCAAGGACAAATTCCTCCGACATTTTTGACTGAACATGAGCCACACCACTGGAAATCCCCTAATCTAAATTACAAATTGTAGTATATTTCAGAGATGCAATGAATCTTGGAGTTGAAGCCTTTATTAATTACTTTGTGGTATATAACAACTTTAACATTCACCTATTAAACTGTAAGCAGACTCAGAATTGCATGAATTGTTAAGCAGTGCCCTATCACTATGAACTGCCAGCAGGGTTCAATTATTTGTTGCCTCCAGCTATGCCCTGTTGGTATAACTTATTTTGAGTTATTCTTACTTGTCATATGATTCTAAGTAACTATTATCCTGCAAGCATTTTATGGTGACATGATATGAACAATGTTCTTGGTCTCTTAGAAACAGCAAAAAAAAATAAATTGAGGCTGAAAGAAGAATGCATTCCAAAGAATAAAATTTAGGTAGCAGTAGGAACATTAATAATAGCATATTAGTAATCCTGCAAATCTACAATAAGTAATCTAGATATGTAAAAACACTGTTCATTTGAACTTTCTACATCTCAACAGCTTCTGCTAACATGGTGTCAGTTAGAAAGCCAAGACCTTGTGTTTTAAAGCCTACTACAATTAATTGCCTGGATTAAGTCAAACTAAATGCACCTTTCTGATGCTTTAGTTGCATTCCCTATAAGTATAAATACAGCCGCCTAAAAATCTCCTGAGCCTGCATTCTGTCCACAAAAGATTTATTGCTCCATTTAACTTTCCTGGTTTACCACGCCATTGTTGTAAAAAAAATGCAAATTACAAAGGGGATCGCTGTTACTTTCAGTCTTCTTCCAGGATTTTTGATTGACGAAGTAAATGTAAAAAATTACAGCAATTTGAAATACAAAAAAGGAATTACATTTTCTATTGCTAATTTTATTTAGCTTGTGGTTTGTCAGCTATTCACACAGCTGCCTATTAAAGATAGGGTAAAATGAAATCCTTTAGATTAAGGATCATGGCAACACAGTAACGTAGCTGTTAACGTAATGCTCTTACTGCGTCAGCAAGACAGGTTCCATTCCCTCTGCTGTCTGCAAAGAGTTTATACGTTCTCCTCGTGACTATTTGGGATTCCTCCAGGTGCTCCTGTTTCTTCTCACATTCCAGAAGACGTACGAGTCAGGTTAATTGGTCACATGGGTGTATCACTGAGCCAGAGGACCTGATACAGGGTGGCATCTCTAAATAAATATAGAAGTGGTTGGGGCAGAGGAAGATGACGGCAATGTGAGGAAGGAGGAGGGAGAAAATAAAACTTTAAAAAATGCAGGAGGTACCAAGTTTTCAAAAGTTATTAATGGGGCAATACAGCTTCAAAGAGAGAGTCAGAGTCCCTGAAGATGCTGAGCAGGATGGCAGTGGTAGATTGATGGAGCTTTCATCCACTGACACCATCCAGTAAAGTGATGAAAGAGAGGATTTGGACACATTGTTGAGCGGCTCCCGAACGGGGAGGGTGTGGGGGGGAAAAGTCATGGCACTTGATTCAAGTTCAAATGAATATTAGAAATGTGGATTAGTCACAGATTTCACAGCAATGAAGGGAAGTGGTAAAATTGATCATATAAATCTATGTACAAAGAAAAAACAAAGCCTTGATTTGCATCACTTTCCACGACCTCAAACTGTCTGAAAGCACTTTCACAGCTAATGGTTTTCTTCTGAAGTTTAGCTACTCTTGACAAGTAGAAAATTCACAGCAAATCTATTCACAACTGTCTTTAAAATGTAATGTGATATTGATCATATAGTCTGTTTTAGTGATGTTGATTGAGAGATTAATACCAGTTAAGAACTGGAATAAGCCATGGGTTTTTTTTAGTAATACCTGAGGGGGCTCTATATTGTATCAAATAAAGTTTGGAATTTGCAGACAACATCTTCCTAACTTCTAACTTGACCTGATCAGTAAACTAGGAAACATCCTATCTACAATAAATTAGATGCTCTTTCAAGTAAATCAGCAACACAGAGCTCTATGCATTTTAAACCATGAAAGCAATAAGCTGTAGACAAACCTAAATGATCCAAACGATCAAATCAAACCCTTACAATTCTGCTGCTTCCATTTATGAATGTTAGTTAATAAACAATGAATGGAGGAGGTGGCTCCCTGAGCATCAAGGATGGTCGGACCAGTAGATCATTACATACAACAGAGTGTAATATTTGCAGTCAACTTCAAACAGAAGTCACAAATGTCTGATTCACCATGGACATCTCCACTGCCCTGACTATCATTTTTCTCAAAACATGCAGCATCCACTTCCAGCATCTGAATTCTCTTACATTGTCAAGGAATGGTTAAGTGCACCAGCTGTGAGCATTGAAACATCTCTGTTGAACCACTGAAAGTGTGCTTCAGGATTAGCTGTGCCTCAACTTAGCTATTACTGCATAGCAACAATACTTTCATGTAGGATTTTGTGCACAGGTTAAATTCAAAGTGGTAAATTACTTTCCCGACAAGCTCCTTTCAGGTGACAAATTGATAGCAGGAGCTGTCAAGAACAGTTACAAGTGGTACTTATTCATTAAAGTTGCTTCCATCTATTATGTCCAAAAGTGGAAATGTTTATTGATCATTTCCATCCATTCACCCTATGGACGGAAATATACATACACAGTGGTGTTAGAAAGTTTGTGAACCCTGTAGAATTTTCTCTATTGCTGCATAAGTATGACTTGAATGTGATTAGATCTTCATGTAACTCCTAAAACTAGATAAAGAGAACCCAATTAAATAAATAATATTTAAAAGATTATACGTTCGTTTATGCAGAAATAGACCTCCAACCCCACACCTCCAATGTCATCTCATTGATTGGAACTCATGACTCCAAATAGCTTTTGTAGAAGCAATACCTTGGAGGTTCACACACACTTACAAACAAATGCATGTAATATTGGATCATTTTTCTCAAAAAATAGATGAATAAGTATAATGTTTTTGCATTATTTATTGAATTGGGTTCTCTTTATCTGCTTTTAGGACTTAGGTAAAGATCTGATCACATGTTAAGTTATATTTATGCAGAAATAGAGAAAATTCTACATGGTTCACAACTTTCTAATATACACACACACACACACACACACACACACACACACACAATGGTGATTGATAAGTTCATGGCCTAAGGTAGAAGGAGTCAATTTTAGAAAACCTAGCACATTTAGTTTTCAACATGGTCCCCTCCTACATGCACACACTTAGTCCAGCAATTGTGGAGCATACGGATCCCTTCTTTGTAGAAGTGGTCCACAGTAGGGTGATTGATAAGTTTGTGGCCCAAGGTAGAAGGAGATGAGTAATACAGCTCTCATTACATGTACATGCAATTCAACTCTGAGTGAAAATACAGAAGGTTTGAAGTTAATAACTCACCTCCTACTTTAGGCCATGAATTTATCAATCACCCCATGCTGTGGACCACTTCTGGAGGTCCAAGGTGCCGATTTCTACAAAGAAGGGATCCGTATGCTCCACGACCACTGGACTAAGTGTGTAAGTGTAGGAAAAATAAATGCACACCAGTGCCTATAAAAAGCATTCCCCCCATCCTTCCACCCCCCAGAAGTTTTCATGTTTTATTGTTTTACAACATGAAATCACAGTGGATTTAATTTGGCTTTTTTGACACTGATCAATGGAAATAGACTCTTTTGTGTCAAGGTGAAAACAGTTCTCCTCAAAGTGATTTAAATTAATTACAAATATAAAACACATAATACCTGATTGCATAAGTATTCACCCCCTTTCGAGTCAGTATTTAGTAGATGCACTTTTGGCAGCAATTACAGCCTTGAGTCTGTGTGGATAGGTTTCCATCAGCTTTGTAGATCTGGACACTGCAATTTTTCCACATTCTTCTTTATAGAATCTCTCAACCTCTGTCAGATTACATGGGGTTCGTGAGTGAACAGCCCTTTTCAAGTTCAGCCACAAATTCTCAATTGGATTGAGGTCTGAATTCTGAATTGTCCACTCCAGGACATTAACTTTGTTGTTTTTAAGCCATTTCTGTGCAGCTTTGTCTTTATGCTTGGGGTCATTGTCTTGCTGGAAAACAAATCTTCTCCCAAATTACATTTCTCTTGCAGAGAGAATCAGGTTTTCCTCCAGGATTTCCCTGTATTTTGCTGCTTTCATTTTACCCTCTACCTTCACAGACCTCCCAGGTCCTGCTGCAGTGAAGCATCCCCACAGCATGATGCAGCCTCCACCGTGCTTCATGGTACGGATGGTATGTTTTTGATGATGTACAATGTTTAGCTTATGTCAAACACAGCATTTCATCTGATGGCCAAAAAGCTCAATTTTGTTTTCTTCCTTCGTCCAGCTGATTTCAGAGTCCCACATGCCTTCTGGCAAACTCTAGCTGATATTGCATGTGAGTTTTTTTTTTAAACAGTGGCTTTCTCTTTGCCAGTCTTCGGTAAAGCTGTGACTGGTGAAGAACCCGGGCAACAGTTATTGCATGTGCCGTCTCCCATCTCAGCCACTGAAGCTTGTAACGCCTCTAGAGTTGTCATAGGTCTCTTGGTGGCCTCCCTCACTAGTCCCCTTCTTGCACGGTTACTCAGTTTTTGAGGATGGCCTACTCTAGACAGAATTACATCTATGTCATATTCTTTCCATTTCTTCATGACTGACTTAACTATACTCCAAGGGATATTCAGTGACTTGGAAGTTTTCTTGTATCCATCTCCTGACTTTTGCTTTTCAATAACCTTTTTCTCAGAGTTGCCTGGAGTGTTCTTTTCTCTTCAGGGTGTGGCTTTTGCCAGGATACTGACTCACCAACAGTTAGACCTTCCAGATACAGGAGTATTTTTACTACAATCAATTGAAACACCTTGGCTGCACCCAGGTGTCTCTCTCTCTCTCTCTCTCCATCTTGTTTTACGGCAGTTGGCACCCAGCTTAATGGTGCATTACCAACTCCTTCTGTTCTGGAGTATGTGATGGACTCACATTCTAAATCCCTTCACCCAATCGCACACATACCCTAACCTACACCTTATTCTCCCCATCCTAGTACCCTATTTCTGCTTATCCATCATATCCTATAAAAAACCCCTGTACCCCTTAAGAAAGCTAAAAATACCCTGACCTGTGTTCTCTCACCCATGCCCAGCAACCCTTTTTATGTGAATTCCTGCACTCCCAATTCCCTTAGATTAATTCTCATCATCTCTCTCTGTATCCCACACTTCCTGCAACTCCGAACTACATGTTCTACTGACTCCTCTTCCTGACATTCTGCACACAATCCTGTCTGGTGTTTCCCTATCAATTTCAATGTTTGGTTTAGTGCACAGTGCCCCAGCCTTAACCTAGTCCACACAATTTCCTCTCTTCTGTATCTACTTCCTGCCCTAGTACCTGCAACACTTTTTATATTTGATATAAATGCCTCCCTTTCCCCTCCCCATCTTTCTTGCCACATTTGGTTAATTTTTCCCCAGATTACACACTTAACCTCTGCTTTACTGATACTAATGTGCATTTCTATATTTATTACCCTCTTTGCCAACTCATCCACCCTTTCATTGCCCTTCACCCCTACATGAGCTGGAACCCATAGAAATTTAACCTGACCTCCCTGATTTGCAACTCTTGTGACTGACTGAAGGATTTCATGAAGTACATCTTGCCGGCTGTTTGAGTGAGAAGACCTTAAACTTGCTAGTACTGAAGATGAATCTGAGCATATCAACACTTTGACTCGTTTAGTTTTCTCCACCCAACGCAACCAACACTGTCATCATCTCCACTGTATACACCGCTAACTTATCAGATGTTCTTCTGCTGATTGCAATTACTTTTGCTGGTATAGCCACCCCAAACCCTGTCACTCCTGTCTCAGGTTCCTTAGCACCATCTGTATAGACCTGAGTATAATCACTATACTTTTCCATCACATGACAGTTAAATGCACTTACCAAATCAGTTTTATACTTTCCTTTCCTTTTTACCTCTAACAAATGCCAGTCTATGTCAGGCCATACCAGCTTCCATGGAGCTACAACCAGATAAACTACTTATCCTTAGATCAAACACTCCACATGATCTAGCAATATCATTCCCTACCCGACTAAAGTTTTCCCTCTGAAACCTCCCATTTTCCCACGACTCCTGCAACACTCCTTTAGCAGGGTGAGAATCATTGTGTCCCTGCAAATTAACCCAGTAGTTTGCCATCAATTGCATCCTTCTTAATTCCAAAGGCATTACTCCCATTTCTACCTGCAGGGCTGATACTGGTGATGTTTTAAAAGCCCCACTGCACACCCTCAAAACCTGAGCCTGAATCACATCCAGTTTCCTTATAAGAGACCTAGCTGCTGATCCATATGCTACACTTCCATAGTCCAACACAGATCTTACTAAAACAACTTGCTCCCCATTCCCTACCAGTCAAACATCTCATCACGTTTATTACTTTTTTACATTTCTCCTCAACTTTCCTGATATGCCCATGTTAACCGTGAATCAAATATAACTCCCAGAAATGTAAATGATCCAACCCTTTCTAATTCAATCCCATACATCCTTAACTTCTTCCCTACTTCAATTCTTTTCCTAGTGAAAAATACAGTTTGAGTTTTTTCCACTGAAAATCTACATTCCCAATCATAACCCCACTCTACCACTTCATCAATTGCTCCTTGTAGTTTCCTGATTATATGCTCCGTGTTCCTGCCTCTTTTCCACAAGGCCCCATCATCTGCAAACAGTGACCTACCTACATCCACTGGTACCTTTGTGAAGACATCATTGATCATAATGCTGAAAAGTAACGGGCTAATCACACTACCTTAGGTGTGCCATTTCCCACTATGTACTGTTTTGATCATTCTGATCCAATCCGAACTTGAATTTTTCTACCAAACAAAAAATCTTTAATCCAATTAAAAACTCCACCCCAACCCCCATCTTGTGCAGTTTAATTAATAATCCTTCCTTCCACATCATATCATAGGCTTTTTCAATGTCAAAAAACATTGCAGTTACTGATTCTTTCTTTGCCTGGGCCTTTCTTATTTCAGGCTCTAACCTTATCACTGAGTCCATGGAATTCCTTCCCTTCCGAAAACCACTCTGATAACTTGCCAGCATTCCTCTCTTCTCAAGATCATTTGATAACCTTTCAGTTATCATCCATTTCATTACCTTACATATATTTGATGTTAGTGCTATTGGCCTGTAGCTAGTGGGTTTTGATGGATCCTTGCCAGGTTTCCTTATTGGAATTACTACTGCTTCTTTCCATGCACTTGGTAATCTTCCCTCCTCCCACACTCTGTTATAATAATGCAGTAACTTCAAGAGCGCTCCTTCTCCTAGATTTTTTAGCATAAAATAGCATATTAGATCTTTCCCTGGGGAGGTTGGTCTCAATCTCTTTATTGCTCTCACCATTTCTGCCAAAGTAAATGGATCATCAATTATATCATCTGTTTCTTCCCTCCTGTTTAACACACCTGGGTATTGACTCATTGTTCTTTCCCTTCTCCTTCTCCAGACAAGTTTTCTGAACTATGTTACTTTACAAATGACTTGGCCATGATCTCAGCCTTATCCCTGCTGGAGACTGCTGTTTCCTCCTCAGATATCATTACTGGACACTCCCAATCCCTTCTATCTCCCCCCATCCTCTTAATCATTCCCCATACCTCTCCCACAGGCATTGTTCTTCCTATTTTGTTGCAAAAACTCCTCCAACTTGCCCTTTTAGCTTGACGTATAGTTCTTCTCACCACTGCCTGTGCCTTCTTATATTGAATCAAATGCTGCATATTATGGGTTCTCTTAACTAGCCTGAATGCTCTATTTCTGTTTTTTACAGCCTGACAACATCCCTCTGTCCACCATGGCACTAGTTTTCTATTCACCCAGGTCTCCAAAAGCAGATCTCCATTTAACTAATTATGAGTCTTTGAAAACCAATTGGTTGCACCAGTGTTGATTTGTTGTGTCATATTAAATAAGGAGTGGGCTGAATACTTGTGCAATCAATTATGTTGTAATTAATTTAGATCACTCTGTAGAGATCTATTTTCATTTTGACACAAAAGAATCTTCTGTTAATCAGTGTCAAAAAAGGCAAATTACATTCATCGTGTTCAATGTTGTAAAACAATAAAACATGAATGTTTCCAAGGGATATATTTAAATAAACTTTATTTAAATATATAAATTTCATTCCCACATGCAACAAGATTGAATCAAAAGCTGGGCTGATGAAGGACAAGAAATATTTGTGCTGCACTATCCCCAACAGGGAAGAGTCTAATAACCTATCTAATAATCATCAGTGGTATTTTCACTGTGTTCCCACTGTGTTCCTGCACCCATAAGGTTGAAGCGTTGAAGAGGTGATAGTCACTGCCTAGAAAATGCAACTCCCAAGCATGTGTTCTGACCACAGAAATGGGTCAGCATCTTGTTGTTCAGTAGCATGTAACTCACCTTATGCCTCCTAATAGCTCTTCCGCTCTCTGTAATATACAACTGAAAAAAACTGATAGGTGAATGGAGCTCCAACACTCAGGAAAATCATCATTGTCCTGTCCATTCCCTCCATCACCAGGTTACTATTGTTTCAATGTCATTATCTAAAATGTAATAGGAGTAATCGTGAATTATCGCATGGAAACAGTCCTTCTACCGTGAAGAAAACCAACCATTAAGACATTTTTACATCAATCCTAGACTAATCCCTTTTTTTTTCTCCAGACATTCTCAGCAATTTCCTTCAGTTCTAGTAGTCACTCAAAATAATGGATAGTTTACAGTGGTCAAGTAACCTACAAAATGGTCTCTTTTGAAAATTGTGGAAACAGGAACACCAAGAGCAAACCCATGAGGTCACAGGAAGGGTGTCAACACTCCATGCAAACAGCACCAGAGACTAGGATCGAACCAGGTCACTGATGTTCTGAGACAAGCTGTGATGCTATGCCATCTAAAAGCGTTTTGTAATAACTTGCCAAAAATCCTTCATCAAGACTTCACAAACTACAATCTGAATCATTAGATTATCAGACTCATGACAACAGTAAAACCCACAAGGCCTAGATACTTCCTCAGCAATGACTCTTACCTCTACAATTAATCTCTATATTCATCCTACACGCAGAAGATAACTAATTCCCTTGCATCAAATTTGCCAACCTATTTTCACACAAACTCTCCTCCCTTTTAAATTTGCTCTTCTCTCTATTGACCTGCTTCTTCTCCTGTTGTCAAGATTATATTGGTCATTTGCTCATCTCTTGCATCATCCAAAGAACTCGACATTTCATTTTATTGCATTTTCATTTATGAAAAACTAGATTTTACTCAAAGCAGCTCTTCATTTAAAACAACCCATCCTTCCATTCCAGTGGAGAGTTTCAAAGCTCAAAGTGAATTTATTATCACTATATACTACCCTGAGATTCATTTTTTGCAGGTATTCACAGCAAATACAAAGGAACACCATAGAACCAATGAAGAATCTCACAGAACAAGATGGACAAGCAACAAATGTCCAAAAGAACAACAAACTGTGCATATAAAAAGACTAAATAATAATAAAAAAATCAATAAATATCGAGAACATAAGAAATAGGAGCAGGAGTAGGCCATCTGGCCCATTGAGCCTGCTCCACCATTCAATAAGATCATGGCTGATCTGACCATGGACTCATCTCCACCTACCTGCCTTTTCCCCATAACCCTTAATTCCTCTACTATGCAAAAATCTATCCAACCTTGTCTTAAATATATTAACTGAGGTAGCTCCCACTGCTTCATTGGGCACAGAATTCCACAGATTCCTCACTCCCTGGGATAAGCAGTTCCTCCTCATTTCCATCCTAAATCTATTTCCCCCCCCCCCCAGCATCTTGAGGCTATGTCCCCTAGTTCTAGTCTCACCTACCAGTGAAAACAACTTTCCTGCCTCTATCTTATTTATCCCTTTCATAATTTTATATGTTTCTATATGATCTTCTCTCATTCTTCTGAATTCCAGTGAGTACAGTCCCAGGTGACTCAATTTCTCCTCATAGTCAAACCCCCTCATCTTTGGAATCAACCTGGTGAACCTCCTCTGCACCACCTCCAAAGCCAATATATCCTTCCTCAAGTAAGGAGACCAGAACTGCACACGGTACTCCAGGTACGGGCTCACTAGTACCCTGTACAGTGCAGCATAACCTCCGTGCTCTTAAATTCAATCCCTCTAGAAATGAAGGCCAACATTCCATTTGCCTTCTTGGTGGCCTGCTGCGTCTGCAAACTAACCTTTTATAACTCATGCGCCAAGCACTCCCAAGTCCCTCTGCACAGCAGCATGCTGCAATTTTTTACCATTTAAATAACAATCTACTCTTTCATTTTTCCTTCCAACGTGGATGAACTCGCATTTACCAACATTGTACTCCATCTGCCAGATCCTTGACCACTCATATAACCTATCTATCTCTCTGCAGACTCTCCGTATCTTGTGCACAATTTGCTTTTCCTCTCAATTTAGTATCATCATCAAACTTAGATACACTGCACTCGGTCCCCTCTTCCAGATCATTAATGTATATCACAGAAACATAAAAAACCTACAGCACAATATAGGCCCTTCGGCCCACAAAGTAGTGCCGAACATGTCCCTACCTTAGAAATTACTAGGCTTACCCATAGCCCTCTATTTTTCTAAGCTCTACGTACCTCTCCAAAAATCTCTTAAAAGACCCTATTCTATCCGCCTCCACCACCATTGCCAGCAGCCCATTCCACACACTCACCGCTCTCTGCGTGAAAAACTTAACCCTGACATCTCCTCTGTACCTACTCCCAGCACCTTAAACCTGTGCCCTCTTGTGGCAGCCATTTCAGCCCTGGGAAAAAGCCTCTGACTATCCACACATATCTGACTGTCTGACTATCATAAATGGTTGTGGGCCCAGCACAGGTCACTGTGACACACCACTCACCACTGACTGCCAACCAGAGTAACACCCATGTATCCCAACTCTCCGCTTTCTATTGTTTAACCAATCCTCTATCCATGCTAATACATCACCCCCAACTCTATGCATCCTTATCTTATGTACGCCTTTTATATGGCACCTTATTGAACGCCTTCTGGAAATCCAAGTTCCCCTCTATCCACTGTGGTCAGTATATCCTCAAAGAACTCCAGTATGTTTGTCAAACATGACCTGCCTTTTCCGAATCCATGAAAACGAGATGAAAAATCATTGAAAGTGATTGTGGGAACGGTTCAGTGTTAGGATAAGTAAGGTTATCCCCTCTCGTTCAAGAGCCAGATGGTTGAGGGATAATAACTGTTCCTGAACCCAGAAGTATGCATTCTGAGGCTTTCTGAAGGCAGTAGTAAGAAGAGAACAGCTTGAGTGTTTGGCGTCCTTGATGATGGATGCTGCTTTCCTACAGCACTTCTTGTGGACGAGCTCAAATGATGGGGAGGGCTTTACGTGAGATAGACTGGGCCGTATCCAGTACTTTCTGTAGGCTTTTCCATTCAAAGACATTAGTGTTTCCATGCCAGGCTGTGATGCAACCAGTCAGTATACTCTCCATTACATAGCTATAGAAGATTCTTTGCAAACTTCTAAGAAAGCAGAGTGACTGCAATGCTTCTTTTGAGCTGATCCTCTGAAATGATAATGGTGAGGAATTTAAAGTTGCTGACCCTCTCCACCTCTGATCCCCCAATGAGGACTGGCTCATTACAGGTTTCTTCCTCCCAAATTCAGTAATCATCTCTTTGACTGTGCTGACATTGAGTGAGAGGTAATTGCTGTGGCATCACTCAGCCAGATTTTCAGTCTCACTCCTTTTTGCTGACTCATCACTTTGATCTGGGCAATGACAGTGGTGTCATCAGCAAACTTAAATATGGTCTTGGAGCTATGCATTGTCTCACAGTCGTAAGTATAGAGTGAGTAAAACAGTGGGCTGATATGGTGAAGGAGATGCTGTTGCCTATAATGACTAGAGTCTGCAAGTGACAAAATTGAGGATCCAGTTGCACAGGGAGGCATTGAGGCAAGCTTTTGGAGCTTATTGATTAGTTTTGAGAAGATTATAGTATTGAATGCAGAGCTGTAGTCAATGAAGAGCATCCTGATGTTTGCATCTTCACTGTTCAGATGTTCCACAGTTGAGTGAAGAGCCAATGAAATAGCATCTGCTGTTGACCTGTAGCACTGATAGGCAAACTAGAGCAGATTTAAGTCACTCCTCAGACAGAAGAATACATGTTTCATCACCAACCTCTCAAAGGACTTCATTATAGTGGATTAGTGCTACTAGACAATAGTCATTGAGGCAGGGTACCAGGTTCTTCTTGGGCAGTAGTATAACTGAAGCCTGCTTGATGTAAATGGGTACCTCAGACTACCAAAGCAAGAGGTTAAAAATATCAGTAAACTCTCCAGGCAGTTGCAGCCAGCTACCCCGTCTGGTAGCTTTCCATGGTTGCAACCTCCTGAAGGATATTCTCACATCACACTCTGAGACTGAAATCACAGGGCCAGTGCAGGCTATTGGGGTTTGTGAAGGTCGTGGTGTTCACATTAGAGCAAAGAAATACGATAGAATCAATGAAAAATTATACACAAACAAAGCCTGACAAAGAGCCAAGGTACAAAATATGTAAATACAAAACTATAATAATAAATTAATATAAATAAATTATATTGAGAACATAAGTTGTAGAATCCTTGATAGTGAGTCTGTAGCTTGTGGAATCAGCTCAATGCTGAAGTGAGAGAAGTTATCTCCACTGGTTCAGAAGCTTAATAGTTAAAAGGTAATATTTATTCCTGAACCTGGTGATATGGGAACAAAGTACCTACTTTCAAATGGCAGCAGTGGTCTTCATGCTGGGAATCCTTGAAAAGGGATGCTGCATTCGTGTGGTAGCACTCCATGCAGATGTTCTCAAAGGTGGTGCGGATTCTCTTGTGAAGAACTGAGCTCTGTCTCCAAATTACTGGGGCAGGTCCCACTTGAATTTATTGAAATGAGTCCTCTTGGTAACGTTACTTAAGCTTTCTTCCTATCCTTCCCTCTAACAAACTTAAACCTTGAGATGCTCTTCCATTGTATTTTCTGCTCGATCCAAGTCATTTCTTAAGACTAGATCCATTTCTGCCTGATTTGTTACTGTGCAGTTGGATATCAAGATATTGTGTTATAAAGCAGAACCAAGGTGTCCAAAAGACATTGATGAATTTCCTAAAAATTCCACCTCCGTTGAATGCCACCCACTATCAGTATGGTGGATTATGCAGCAGTTTTCTCCCGTGTATATATTTAGCCTCTTATCGCTATCTGCTGATTTATAATATAAACACAACAACAGAAAAATTTCCTTGTTTCTTAATTCCAACTAAATAGATTCAATCTTAGATCCCTCAGAGATGTTGTATGTTCCCTTTCTGTAGCTTTATACTTTCCTTAGTCAACACTGTTACACACCTCCTTTTCCTTTCCCTGGTTTGTTATCTTGTACCTGTGAAGATTAAATAATGAACTGACCATCTTTTGAGCTGGGACTCACTAAATCACCTCTATCTCCTGTTTCAATTTTGCCCTATTATTAGACATATGTTGTTTAGTTATGCTCAAGCACTCTAAGTCTAATGTGTATGCTTTTATGAATCATCGCACCTAATTTTGTTATTCTCATCATAATTGCCTCTCCCATATTCTGTACTCCTGGTATTTGCTTTTTTCAGTAAAAAAAAATAACACCCAACCCCGCCCCCGGTGTTTAAATTAACTTTGAAATTAAGGAGGATATAACTCTGTTTATATGTGTATCTCGTTAACATTGATCATGTTTCCTATTACAAATGTCCATATTTAGTGAAAAAGGATCTAGTGCTTTCCCAGCATATATGACAAATAAACTCTTCTTGGACTTCCAGCCGGGTACAGGTATCGATTTTAACTGAGGTTTCAATGACAAGCTCTGCCGTCTTCATCAAGGATGAAGCCTGGGCACATCTAGTCCAGTGGTACATATATCCCTATTGTCTATCCCTCCTGATTGGGTATTCCTCATCCAATCAGGTTGCTGCTGCCCCACCTTGTTTATATTCGAATTCCAGTTCTATCAGATCCTTCCAGTACCTATTCCTGCGCTGCTGAGTTGGTCATTGTTAAACAATGAGTTTAATTACCAGAACTAACTTGGAAAATGAGACTAAGTTCTTTTTACGATGCTGCTAAGAATGAGTATCCACTACAAACAAGGTTTTTTTTTGTATTTTCAATAATAATTATAATCTGAAGAACTGAGACTCCACATATGTAGAAGTTAGTTCTCATAGTCATTGAGGTTACTATGAAAAATGCACTCACAGGACCTAATATTTTGTGGTCTTAGTGTTGTAGATCTATACAGCACAGAAAAAAGGCTCTTTGGTTCAACTCATCTGTGCCAAGCAAGTTGACTAACAGACTGAATCATCTTTGCCTGCATTTGACCTGTATGCCTTGAAATTTTTCCTATAAATGTAACAGAAAAATTATCTTTTAAATAGTGTAATTGTACCTGACTCAGCCACTTCTTCTGGCACCTCATTCCATATACTAATCTCTTTCTGTGAGCATAAGTTGCCCCGTTCAGGTTCTTTATTAATCCTTCTCTTCTCACTTTAAGCCTCTCGTTTTGGACTCCCCTACCTTGGGGAAAAGGCTTTGAATATTCACATTAATAATGCTCCTCAAGAATTTATTAACCTCTATAGGCTCACCCATCAACTTTCTACACTCTCAGGTTAAAAAAATCCCTAGCTTATCCAACCTCTCCTTGTAACCTCCTTAACACAGTGGTGTCAAGAAAACAACCTCTTCCTCAATGTCGCAAAAACAAAGAAGCTGGTTATGGATTACAGGAGGAATGGAGACAGTCTAACCCTTATTGACATCAATGGATCTGGGATTGAGAGGGTAAACAGCTTCGAGTTCCTCAGCATCCACATCACCAAGGATCTCACATGGTCAGTACACACCAGCTGTGTGGTGAAAAAGGCACAACAGCGCCTCTTTCACCTTGGACGCTTAAAGAAGTTTGGTATGGGCCCTCAAATCCTAAGAACTTTATGCAGGGGGACAATTGAGAGCATCCTGACTGGCTGCATCACTGCCTGTTATGGGAACTGTACTTCCCTCAATCGCAGGATTCTGCAGAGAGTGATGCGGACAGCCCAGCACATCTGTAATTGTGAACTTCCCACCATTCAGGACATTTACAAAGACAGGTGTGTAAAAAGGGCCTGAAGGATAATTGGGGACCCGAGTCTCCTCAACCACAATCTATTCCAGCTGCTACCATCTAGGAAACAGTACCGCAGCATAAAAGCCAGGACCAACAGGCTCCAGAACAGCTTCTTCCACCAGGCCATCAGACTGATCAACTTATGCTGATTTGAGAGTACTCTATATTACATTGACTGTTCTAATTATTATAAATTACTATGACTGCACACTGCACATTTAGATGGAGATGTAATGTAAAGATTTTTACATGTACGTGAAGGATTTAAGAAATAAAGTCAATTCAATTCCTCATAAATATTTTTGCACTTTCATTTAGTTTAATGATAGGATCTTTTTGTAGGATGGCCAGGAAAGTACAGAGTATCCCATCGGTAGTCTTACTTATGTCTTCCATAGCTGTAAAGCTGAATATGAAGCTTCAGATGCATTCATTGGATGAACAACACACACAATCAGCAATGTCATGCTGCTCCATGAATCCCACCTGGGCAAGCATAAGTTGCTTAGAAGCTTCTTACATTCCAGCTTTCTATCCTTAGTATTAATGCAGAAAGTGTCTTATTGGCAATATACAGTCTACTCTATCTTGGGCTCAACCCCAGCTACCTAATGTCTGACAGTGAAATTCTCCAGAAATTTGGTAGGGCTGGAGAGTATGTCTGACCCTGATTGTGACCCCCTCCGTGTGCGCATAGACTGGGGAAGACCCTTATAACCACTATGCACTCCAATAGTGTACTTTTGCATTGACTTGGGTCTGTAATGTATTTGGGCAGGGTGACAATGGGCTATTTGATACTATTGGTTAATTTAGAACACCTTGGGCAAAATCAGACTCTGCACCCGACCACTAGGGTGTGAGCATTACTCACTAAGACGTGGCATCTCTTAATGTGCTAGAACAAATGTGAAGGGAAATAAAATATAATGTAACTCATACAATGAATGAAATTAAGCAACAAAACATAACATATGCAATGGAAAAATAATAGTTAATGTGGAAGTGATTATGTTAAAAGATGCCCTAATTCAACTATCTTTGTGATAAACTCCATTTTATTCAACTGTGATACCTCAAGGGTACAATATATCAAATGTTGTGCTATAGATCATAAACACTAGAATGTTACTCATGAGAATCAGATAAATTACATAAGTCTTTTTATTGTTCTCACAAAAGAACTCCCACTGTGCATTGATTTTTATGTAAGCAAACAACAATAATCTGAATCGGGAATATTATTTTCCTTGCAAGGGTTTGCTTGACTACTTAATTTATTTTTGTTTCAATGGCATGTATTTTTAAATTATTGAATTGCTTTGGAATGATTGCATATCAAACTGATTTGTAATAATTAGTTGCCTTCTGAGTGTTGCTGGCATGAGTGCAGGTTATTTCCAAGGCTCTTTGATATCACTGAAGAGGTTCAGCCTTGAATACACAGCTTCATCCTCCATGACCCTCCTTTCTAAACATGCACTCCATTTACTTAAAGCATTTCCGATTCAGAAAGAATCTTAAGTTATATCTAAACACAAGGAAGTCTGCAGACGCTGCAAATCCAGAGCAACACACACAAAATGCAAGAAGAATCAGCAGGTCAGGCAGCTTCTATGAATAAACGGTCACTGTTTCAGGCTGAGACCCTTCTTCAGGACTGAAAAGGAAGGGGGAAGACACCAGAATAAAAAGGTGGGAGGAGGGGAAGGAGGCTAGCTGGAAGGTGATAGGCAAGGCTAGGTGTGTGGAAAAGGTAAAGGGCTGGAGAAGAAGGAATCTGATAGGAGAGGAGAGTAGACCATAGGAGAAAGAGAAGGAGGCATTGACCCAAGGGGAAGTGATAGGCAGATGAGAAGAGGAAAAAGGACAGAGTGGGAAATGGAGAAAGTAGGGAGAGGAAGGGAATTTTTTTTATTGGAAGAAGAAATCAATGTTCATGCCATCAGGTTGGAGGCTACACAGACGGAATATAAGGTGTTGCTCCTCTACTCTGAGGATGGTCTCATCTTGACACAAAAGGAGGCCAAGGACCAACATGTCATAATGGGAACTGGAATCTATTACAGCTCAGGAAGAACGATCATTATTAAAGTGTTCCCACTCTCTCATATATGGAAGCACCAACATTCTGCATAATAAAATCTAACAAAAGCTACCTGCAATAGGCATGATTTATTCAGGTAGTAATACAGCTGGGTTCCTGTTTGTGATTAACGAGCCCATTGGGTCATGCATAATTAGCTGTTTGCTAACCACAGGATTGAGCGTGAGAGCATACAGGTACAAGAGAATCAAAACAGCAGAATTCTTAATAGATCCAGCAAAAGGCTAATTACATCTGATTCCTGAAAATCATTAACTTCATGAACACCAAATTTAATAATGTAAGCACACTAAACTTAACACCATAATATTCGTCATTCATTTGTGATGTCAACTGCCTGATATAATATTAAAATAAATTAGTGTGAAACTGCTTGACACATCTATTGTTGTGAATTTACAAAATTATGGCACTGATTTTAATTGAACTTGTCAAGTAATTAGACAACTGTGCAGGCTTAATCCTGGAAAATGTCATTTTTAATAGCCATCAGCTACAGGTTATATACGGAGAAAAAAAATCATCTTTTATTGTACATTTGGTAATCACCCATATCTCTAGTAGATTACGTTACAGATTTATTCTTCCTTTTGCATAGAACTCACAAGATAACCAAAGTATTTTGACTGCAGCAATCAATTAAAGCTTGATACTAATGACTATTTTGATAAACTCGATTTGAATTCACAGATTTGGGATATTAGACAGTGGAATGGAATGAGTCCAATGTAAAGCTAATACAGATATCACAGCATGGAAGGGCAGAGTACAACTATCTGCATTTGTAATATTAGAATAGCTCTTGCCTAAAATCTATCTACATTTTCACAAATGCAGATAGTAGGAAAATTAATACAGCAATGTTGAGGAATTTAAATGTCTTTGAGAAATTTAAAACCAATAACAATTTTGAACATAATATAACGACATATCTACCAGTTATGTTGTGCAAAACAAAAGTATCAGATACGATGTACAGGTATAGCATATTTGGAGTATTTTTCAGCCCCATATCTTGAAAGGATGTGCTGGCATTGGAGAGGGTCCAAAGGAAGGTTTTGAGATTCAAGGTTTAAGATTGTTTAATGTTATTTCCTATACATAAGTGGAAAGGAGAACAAAATAATTGTTACTCTGGATCGTTGCAGCACAAAAAAACACAAAAGATAAAGAACACAATACTAATTAAAAACACAATAAGTAGAATAAATACATAATATAGCATATACACAGACATCAAGTGAGATATAATGGTTATATGAGCACCAACAGGCAAATATCAACTGGAGCACCACAGGGCTCGGTTATCTCACCAGCCTTGTTCACATTGTACACAGACGACTGCAGAAGCTCACACCCAGGCATGCAGTACATCAAGTACTCAGATGACACAGTCATCATTGACACTACCAACTCTGATCACTGCATCATTGAGGGAATCAATAAATTTGCCGGATGGTGCACAACTATCTGGACCCGAACCCCAGTAAAACTAAGGAAATGGTAGTGGACTTCAGAAAACAACAGCAAGCTGCCCCAACCCTGGAAATAAGTGGCCAGTCAACAGAGAATGTTGGAGAATACAAGTACCTCGGCACAACTATAGACAACAAAATCACTTTTAAGACCAATGGTGGGGTGATATTCTCCCAGTGCCAATAACGATTAGTTTTCCTTAGGAAGATGCTGAAACTACAGGTCCAGCCATCGATTTTCCAGGCATTTTATAAATCCTTCATCAGATCAACATTAACCTACAACATGATGGCATGGTTCAGAGTAATGAGTGCTATCAATGTCAGCCCACTCAGCAGAATTGTCACAGTAGGTAGTAAAACCATTGACCAAGAATCACCAGCAGCATCCATAATAGATGGACCATAAAGAAGCTCAACAAATAGTAGAGGACATTACACATACACTTCACACATATCACACTCTCATGCCATCTGGATGCTGCTACAGCTCCCTGCCCATCAGCGCCAAAAGAACCTTAACCAGGTTTGTGCTTTCCTCATTCCCCTCAACACCCAAATTTGAATATACAATAAAAACAGTCAGGTTTATTATGTGTATTTGTATTTTAAATCACATGCATTAATTCTCAGTATTTATTATCTATTGTGAGTATTTTATATTGTGCTTAACTGTATGCAGTGTGGTGTTGTATATCTTAAGCTTTTGTGATGTTGTCCTTACCACTACACAAACAAAGTTCCTCATGAAAAATAAAGTGAATGGAACTGAATTGAATTGAATATGTCCATAAAGTGATGCTTGATGGACATACAGTCTGTAAAGCATCACTGTATGGAGTGATCTCAGGAATGAAAGAATTAGCATATGAAGAGCATTTAATGGTCTGGGCCTGTACTCACTGGAGTTTAGAAAAATAAAGGGGGGGGATTTCATCGAAACCTATTGAATACTGAAAGGCCTTATGGAGTGGATGTGGAGAGCATGCCTCCAAAAGAGACCAGAGAGTATCCCAACAGAATAGAAGGATGTCCATTTAGAACCGAGATCAGGTGGGATTTCCTTAGCAAGAGAGTGGTGAATCTGTGGAATTCATTATCAGAAACAGCTGTGGAGACCAAGTCATTGGGTATATCTAATGTGAAGGTTGATGGATTCTTGATTAGTAATTGTGTTAAAGGTTAAGAGGAGAAGGAAGGAGAATGGGGATGAGAGGTATAATAAATGAGCCATGATCAAATGGCTGATGTTATATATAATGCAAAGAAGAGAGTAAGAATAATATAAATATACAGCTCCTCTTGGATATTTGGTGTAACCTGACACAGAGAATGAATGACATTTTAAATCACATTTCTCTAGTCATGAAAGTAAAGCAGGACATTTGTATAAATAGACTTATTGGGCAATCATCTGTTCCATCTGCTCATCATTATTTTGCCGTTCTAAAGCCAAAGTATCCTTCATCAAAGTTGTAATCCACATTAATTTTAACTGCAATGTCTACATAGAAATGCAAAACTCATTCCTCACTCCAACCTCCAACTCCAGAGCCCAGCTTAGGACATATTAGGGCAGGGGTGAATCAGTTCAAGAAATAAATTTGTCTCGTGGTCTCAACACTTTTCCTTGGCCACATTTCAATGTAGGCATGGCTTAAATATGAGGAATCAGTGGCACTATGATGAGGCTCTAAATACATCCAGAGCATTTAGAATAAATCTCTGAGTACTGCATTTGAAATTGCATGCCTAGACTGATCAGACCCCATTTCTTAAGACAAATGGAAGTGGAACTTAGGTTTGTGAAAATATACTAGTGATAAAGGCTGAATATAACAATCCAGCATGAACATGATTTAATAATTCTCCTATCAATTAAGCTTGGTGACCATATTACCATAAGTGAGTGAGGCTGATTTAATGTGCATAATTTATGTGTGACTATGAGAATCAGGATCAGTTTATTATTTCTGACAAATGTTGCTTTATGGCAACAATACATTGGAAAGCATAAAGAAAACTACAAAGGTGCAGTAGAGGTCTGTGTAAGTAGTAAGGTCTGTGGACCATTCAGAAATCTGATGGTAGAGTGAAAGAAGCTCTTCCTAAAACATTGAGCACAGCTCTTCAGGCTCCTGTACTTCCTACCTGATGGTAATAATGAAAAGAGTGCATGTCTTGGATGCTGAGGGTCCTTACTGAATGATGCCACCTTCATGTCCTCAATGGTGGGGAGGGTTGTGCTTGTGATGGAGGTGACAGGGTCTTTAACTCTTTGCAGCCTCTCTCGATGCTGTGCATTCATTCACTAACATTTGCTAGAGAAATTATCCTACCTTTACTGAGAGGAGGTGCTCTTGTTAAGTTCTTGCTTTGCTCTTTATATAGACAACCATCTCAGTAAACTAGCTTAGGTGGCTGTGGGATGGAGTGTTTCTCACAAGTCATATACCGAAGCCTATTCCCTACAAATCCTTTGACTAATGTTGGTAAAGTATGCTTAGAAATAAGAGAGAAAGATCATTTGGCTCACTTGAGCACATATTCCACTCCCAACTGAAGTTCAGTTCTGTGGCATTCAAAATGAGTGACATTGGCCTGTACGGGAAATCTCGGTAGGACTTCTGTAAAGATATGAGGTAATATTACAGTAATATTTGAGTAATATTGTAAACATATTCTTTGAATAAGCATTCTTTATTTGTTTACCTAATTCATGATGGGTTATATGTAAGAAGCACACAAAGGGCCTATATCATTATGCCACCATGTTATATGCGAATGCCTTGCTAAAGTAAAATGAACACAACACATTTTCCCAGGCTCCTGTGTTTTTCTTTCAATTAATTTCTGGAGTTACAAAATGTAACAGTAGTGACGAGGAAGTTTCACGTACGTAGTCCTCTTAGATTTTTTTTTAAACGTCCTTCATCTCCACTGTTATGTCGAATGTTTTCTCTTTTCCATAAATGCTGCCTGGCCTGCTGAGTTCACCCAGCATTTTGTGTGTGTTGCTTGGATTTCCAGCATCTGCAGATTTTCTCATGTTTGGGATTCTTTCCAAGGTTGATTAGAGCCCCTGGGCAATGCCAATGGTCCCAGTAGGCAAGAAGGATGGGTCTGTGAGGATCTGTGCTGGTTTTAAGGTCACCATCACCCCAGGTCTGAAAGTAGATTGATATCCTCTGCCCTGTATAGAGGATACCTTTACAAATCTTTCTGGACAATTACACTTCAGCAAAGAGGACTTAGCTGAGGCCTACCTACAGATGGAGATGGAAGAAGAGTCCAAAGTGTTTCTCACCATAAACACTTACTAAGGGCGTTATCACTATAATAGCCTTACTTTTGGAGAAGCATCTACACATGCACTCTGTCAGAAAACTATGAATGAGGTGCTGTAAGGCTGCCCAGGCACTCGGTGTTACCTGGATGACAACATTGTTACTGGTGAGGATGACAAAGAACATCTCCAAAATCTCATGATTGTGTTAAAATGATAAGATTATTGACAGAGTATGATGCAACAAGTGTGAATTCTTTAAACCAAGCATCACTTACTGTGGTCACAGCATTGGTGTACAAGAATTGCAAAAGTGTGCTGAGAAAATTCAAACTGTTGTGGATGCTCCAAGGCCAAAGGACATGCCACAGTTGCGATCCTGTTTAGGATTTGTAATTGCTATAAGTTCCTGCCAAACCTGGCTACTACGCTCCACCCCTTGAATTCATTACTACAGATCAGAAAGAAATGGCAAAGGACAAAGCAGTGTGAGGTGGCTTTCCAAAAGGCAAAGGGAATAGTGACATCAGACACTGTACTCACACATTATGATCCACATGGTCCAGTGAAGCTTGCCTGTGACGTTTCACTTTATGGTCTAGGTGCAGTTATGTCATATGTTATGAGTGATGGAACTGAAGGAACCTTTGCATCATGTTCCCTTACCACTGCAGAGAAAAATTATGCACAGTTTGATAGAGAGGCCTTGGGTCTGGTTTAGGGTGTAGAATGTCTCAGCCAGTACATGTGGGAGAGAGATTACCCTCGTTACGGATCATCAACCATTATTGTCCATTTTCAATTCGCAGAAAGGTGTTCCACTACAGCAGCACCTGAAATGCAGAAATGTACTCTGTTTCCTGGGAGACTAAATTACAAGATCAAACTCAAGAGGACAACTGATCATGAAAATGATATATTGTCCTGTTTACTTTTGGGAAAAGGAAATATCTGAAAAATTTACAAGAACACTCCTCTTGATGTATTCTATTCAATACAAATCAAAAGTCACACTTTTAAGGCAGAGATGATCCAAAGGGAAACTAGAAAAGATCCCACACTGTCCCAGGTCTATTTGGTCACCCAAATTGACTGGAATGAGCAAAAGAAATTCCACCTCTCCCCTTTTTACTTGTGGCAGGATGAACTTGGCCTTATTGGGGGTCACCTTATGTGGTGATTGGGAGTTGTACCGCCCAAGCTGTGAGCTAAAACATTAGAAGAGCTACATACCTGATATTTGGGTGTGGTCAAATGAAAGCATTGGCTCGAAGCTTTGTCTGGTGGCCTGAGATAGATCAACAGGTCGAACAGTTTGCCATACACTGTTGGGGATGCCAATATGTCCAGAAGATGCCAGGAGCAGCACCTCTCTATCCCTGGGGATCACTTCACTGTCCTGGCAGAGGATTCATGTGGATTTTGCCAGATCATTCATGGGCACAAATTTCTTGGTAGTAGCGGATGCAGCTACAAAGTGGCCAGAAATGTTCCCAATAGCATCTGCTACAGCCCTGCACACTGTTGATGGGTTGAGAAGCCTCTTCTCAAAGATTGGTGTTCCAGAACACATAGTCAGTGACAATTGACCACAGTTTGTTGCAAAACAGTCATTCCTGAAAATGTATAGAATAAGACATATTACATCTGCACCGTACCACGTAGCTACAAATGACTTGGCAGAAAGGTTTATCCAGAATCTAAAGACTGCGAGTAATGTCAGCTGAACACACTACACCGGCACTGAACCAGAAGCTCACTAATTTCCTCCTTGCCTATCACAATCCAGTTCACTCCACAACCAAAAACTCAGCAGCTCTGCTGTTCCTGGGTCATCCCTTGCATTTGTGCTCAAACCTGTTCTCAGAAGGAGTACAGTCAGCCCTCCTTATTCGCAGGGAATTGGTTCCGGGACCCCCCTGCGGATACCAAAATTTCAGACGGTCAAGTCGGTGGACTTTAGGACCCAGCAGAGCTTGGGACCCACTAGCCGCAGTGTTTCTGTTCCGGAAAATGATCACAATTGAAAATAAAGTGGAAATAATAAAGCGATCAGCAAGAGGTGAAACACCACTGGTCATTGGAAAAGCATTAGGCTGCAGTCGGTCAACGATCAGAACAATTTTAAAGGATAAAGTGAGAATAAAGGAGCATGTGAAGGCCCTGCCCCGATGAAAGCTACAATTATTATTAAGCAATGCAATGGTTTAATTATTGAAATACATAGGTTTCATAAGTGTTTTATATGCATAGAAAGGTAAGATATATACTATATACTAAGACAAACGTTTGACTAACTGACGCTAAATAATACCGGATGTACTTGTTCTGACTTAGAAAACTTACATTTTTTTTTCGATTCCCAGTCGATGGTAACCTATGCACGTCCTCACATATACTTTAAATCATCTCTAGATTACCTATAATACCTAATACAATGTAAATGCTATGTAAATAGTTGTTACACTGTACTGTTTAGGGAATAATGACAAGAAAAAAAGTCTGTACATGCTCAAACAACAAGTGCTAGAGAAAGAACTTTGGGTTTTCCCGATCCTTGGTTGGTTGAATCCATGCATGCGGAACCCGCAGATAAGGAGGGCCAACTGTATACAGAACAAATAACTGAGACAAATTGAAGGCTCCTTAAACAAGAAGGTTCAAAATTCCACTCCTGGATAAGTAGACCTGGCAAAGGACTACAGAGGTGATCTAAAGTAGGTACTTGGAAAGATTAAGGAGACAGAACCGGACCATCTCTTACACAGTGGAGATTGTGTCGATCAGCTGGGGAGAGCAGGCTCAACTGTAATAGAAGGAAGGTGTCCACAGCTGTCAAAGCCACTTCCTCCAGATCTGGAGTCAGAACCACAACAGAGGCAGCCTCAGAACCTGAGATTGTTTCACACCAGCTAAGCACAGTGAAGCTTCTTGTCAAGAAAGACCTTCTCCCAAGAGAGTAAGAAATCCTCGACAGCAATTAAATCTTTAGGCCTGAGTGGGACAATTTAAAATTTACTATGCTGTGATGTCTATATAGTAGTTGTATAGTATAACATGTATACAGAGAGTAATACAAGTTGGAGTTTATAAGTAAGCAGGGTGGAGTGTAATGTATTTAATATTACAATAATATTTGAATAATATTGTAAATCTATTGTTTGAATAAGCATTCCTTTGTTTGCAAAATCCATTACTGGTTATATGCAAGAAGTACATGAAGGTCATTTATTATTATGCTACCATGTTATATGTGAATGCCTCACTAAAGTAAAATAAACTAGAAATGTATTCCCAACTTCCTGTGTTTTTCTTTTGCTTCTTTTCTGGAGTTACAAAACAAAATAGCAGGTTCGCCAAGAGGCAATACCAAACCAAACTGAAGACCCTGACCAGCTGTCATTGTATGAAGGTTTGCATGCTAAAATGGGCTACAAAATGAAGCTCCCTAGTGAACTCAAGTAATTCTATGCAGGTTTTGAACAGGAGGTCTCTGAAGGGACAGCACTCTCTCTGACGGACTCTGATTCATCCTCAAACCCCTACTTTACTCATCTATATACACAATTGTGTGGCTAAACTCTGCTCTGACTCCCTCTACAAATTCACAGGCGGCAACACTGTAGTGATTGCTGATCTCAAGCAACAATTTGACAGAGCACAGGAAGGAGGTAGGAAGGCAAAAGGCATGGTGTTAACACAAAATCCTAACCCACAGTATCAGCGAAACAAAGAGCTGGTTATTGACTTCAGGAAGCAGGCAGATTATTGCCGTATCAGTGCAGCCAAAGTGGAGATGTTTGAGAGTTTCAAGTTTCTAGGTGTAAATATCACCGATAACTTGTCCTAGTCCAGCCACTTAGATGCTAGAGTAGACTGGTGGCTCTACTTCCTCAGAAGGTTAAGAATATTCAGTGTGTCCCAACAAGCCTAAGCAATATTTACATATGCAGCACAGAAAACATCCGGTTTGGATGCATCATAGCTCATTATGGCAGCTACTCTGCCCAAGACCACAAGACATTGCAGAGTTGTGAACACATGTCAATCTATCCACATAGCCTCCCCTCCATTGCCTCTGAGTACAATTCCCACTGCCTCTGGAAAATAGACTACATAATCAAAGGCTGCTCCTGCCCTGTTCATTTTCCCTTCTCCCCCCATCCACCAGGCACAGCTTCTATCCTGCTGTTGAATGAACCTTTCGTATGATAAAAATTAACTCTTTATCTCTCAGTCTACATCACCATGACCCTTACACCTCATTTGTAAACCTACACTGCACTTTCTCTATAACTGTAAGGCTACATTCTGCACCTAGTTATTGTTTTTCCTTTCATTATTCCTCAGTGTAGTTATAGGCATAGAAAAATACAGCACATAACAGGCCCTTTGACCCATCGAGTCCATGCCAAACCATTTAAACTGCCTACTCCCTTCTATCCGCACCTGGGCCATATCCCTCCATAGCCCTACAATCCATGTACTTATCCAAGCTTCTCTTAAACATAGAAATCAAGCTTGCATATACCACTTACACTGGCAGCTCATTCCACTCTCTCACAACCCTCTGAGAGAAGAAGTACTCCTCATGTTCCCCTTGGACTTTTCACCTTTCAACCTTCACCCATGACCTCTAGTTGTAGTCCCACCCAACCTCAGTGGAAAAAGCCTGGTTGCATTTACCCTATCAATCTCCCTCATAATTTTGTATACCTCTAACAAATCTCCCCTCAGTCTTTCACATTCCAAGGAATAAACTCCTAACCTATTAATTTTTTCCTTATAACTCATAACCTCCAGTCCCATCAAGGTCCTTGTAATTTTTTTCTGTACATAGTCAACCTTATTTGCATCTTTCCTGTAGGTTGGAGGCCAAAACTGCACACGTCCTTCAAATTAGGGCTCACCAACTTCTTGTACAACTTCAACACCGTCCCATCTCCTGTACTTAATACATTGTTTTATGAAGGCCAATGTACCAAAAGTTTTCTTTACTGCCCTATCTACCTATGCTGCCACTCTCACCGGAGTTATAGACCTGTATTCCCAGATCTCTTTCTTCTACCACACTCCTCAGTGCTCTACTGTTCATTGTGTAAGATCTACCCTGGTTGGTCCCACCGAAGTGCAACACCTCACACCTGTCTACATTAAGTTCCATCTACAATTTTATAACCCATTTTCCAGATGGTCCAGATCCCACTGCAAGCTCTGATAGTCCTCCTTGTTGTTCATTACAGTCCCAGTCTTGGTGTCATCTGCAAATTTGTTAGTCACATTATCATTCAGAATGTTGAAATAGAAGACAAACAACAAAGGACCCAGCACTAATCCTTGCAGCGCTCCACTAGTCATAGGCTCCGGTCAGAGAAGCAACCCTCTACTACCTCTCTCTGATTCTCCCACAAAGTCAATGTCTAATCCATTTTACTCCTTCATCTTGAATGCTGAGTGACTGAACCTAGTCAAATGCTTTGCAAAGTCCATCTGGACAACTTCCACTGCCTTGCCTTCATCAACTTTCTTTGTAACTTTCTCAAAAAACTCTGTAAGGCTGGTTAGACACGATCTACCATACACAAAGCTAAGCCAACTATCCCTAATCAGTCCAGGAATATCCAAATACTCCCATGCCCTGTCTCCTAGAGCATCTCCCAATAATTGTCCAATTACTGTTGTCAGGCTCACCAGCATATAATTTTCTGATTTATTTTTAGAACATTTCTTAAACAGCAGAACAACATTGCCTATCCTCCAATCCTCCGGTATCTGACCTGCCGCTAAGGGTAATTTACATATCTCTGCTAGGGCCCCTGTCATTTCTGCACTTGCATCCCACAGGGTCCAAGGGAGCAACTTTTCAGGTCTTGGGAGGTTTTCCATCCTAACCTGCCTCAAGAGAACAAACAACTTCTCCTCTGTAATCTGCATAGGATCCATGACCTCATTGCTGCTTTGCCTCACTCCTTCTCCCAAGTAAATACAGATGTAAAAGTCTATTTAAGATCTCCCTCATCTCCTTTGGCTCCATGCATAGATTACCTTACTGATCTTATAGAGGACCAATTTTGCTCCTTGCAATCCTTTTGCTCTTAACTTATCTGTAGAATCCCTTAGGATTCTCCTTCACCTAGTCTGCTAGGGCAACCTCATACCTTCTTTTAGCCCTCCTGATTTCTTCCTTAAGTCTTCTCTTGCACTTCTTATACTCCATAAGTACCTCATGTGTTCCTACTTGCCTATACCTGCTATGCACCTCTTTTGTATTCTTAACCAAGGCCTCAATATCTCTTGAAAATCAATGTTCTCTAAACCTGTTATCTTCACCTTTTAATCTGACAGTCCTATACAAGCTTTGTACTCTCAAACTTCCACTTAGGAGGGCCTCCCACTTACCAAGTACACCTTTGCCCGAAAGCAGCCTGTCTCAATTCACATTTGCCAGATCCTTTCTGATACCATCAAAATTGGCCTTTCTCCACCTTAGAATCTCAACATGAGGACCAGACCTTTCCATGACGAGTAACATCACCCCTTCCCTTTTAATCCCTCCCGCTTTGTCACATCTAAAGCAGTGAAAGCACGGAATATTGACAAGTCAGTCCTGATCCTCCTGCATCCAAGTCTCACCAACAGCTACAATATCACAATTCCATGCTATTCCTAAAACACCTCTTGCACTGAAGTATATGCAGCTCAGGACATTAGTCAAACAACCTTTTGATTCCTGATTTTGTCTGAGGTCTTAACAACATCTGCCTCCATAACCCACAGCCTCTCCACTATCTGTTCAGGCACTTTTGTTCCTATCCCCCTGCAACTCTAGCTTAAACCATCCCCTCCCACCGTAAGCACTAGTAAACTTTCCCCTTGGTTAATAGTTCCCCTCCAGCTCAGGTTCAAATTGTCTTTTCAGTACAGGCCCTTCCTTCCCTGAAGAGAATCCATGATCCAAAAATCTGATATCCTCCCTTCTACACCAAGTGTATGGCTTCTTATTTCTGGGCTCACTAACACGTAGCATGGGCAGCAATTGTGAGATCACAACCCCGGAGGTCCTGCCCTTTAACTTAGCACCTAAATCCCTTAATTCACTTTGCAGAACCTCATCACTATTCCTACCTATGTCATTGGTACCTGCATGGACCATGACCTCTGGCTGCTCACCCTCCAGCTTATGAATGCTGAGGACTCAATCCAAGAAATCCCAGAACCTAGCACCCAGGAGGGTCTTGTTCTGGTACTAGTCCATAGAACCTCCTTTTGTTCCCTAAGCTAAAGAATCCCCTAAAAATTGCCTCTTCTCTCCCTTCCCTTCTGAGCCACAGAGCCAGGCTCAGTGCCAGAGAACTGACTTTCTTCTGCACCTCTTCCATCAGTATCCGAAGTGATATACCTGTTGCTGAGGGGGATGGTCACAGGAGTACTATGCACATTTCCCCTTCCTGACGGTCACCCAATTTCCTGTCTGCTGCACCTTGGATGTAACTAACTCCATATGTCCTATCTATCAGACCCTCAACCCCCTGAACGATCCGGAATTCATCCACTTCCAGCTCCAACTCCTTTAAAAAATGCAACTCCTTAGAAGATGCAGCTGGATGCACTTCTTGCAGGTGTAATTTTCAGAGACACTAGGGGTCTCCCTGCTTCCCTACATCCGCAAAGAGGAGCATTCATCTATCCTCCCTGGTATCTCTACTGTTCTAACTCTGCAAATATTATGCAGGGGAAAAAATCTACCTACAGCTTTTATGTCTTCTCTCATACAAGCCTGTCCTTGCTGAAGCCTCAAAGAGCTAAAGGCTTAAATAACCACTCTAACGCTGTCCATCCCACAATGGCAGGTCCAACAATAGCCCCTCCACTTACTTCTGCCATATTTGAATTTCTTCTTGCCAATCAATCCAGATTGCTGATTTGCTGCTTTTCAAACACCAAACTGCTGCGAATCTTTGCCTTATGTACTCAGTCGGCAAACCTGAGTGAGCAGAGGGTACCTGTATATGAAATGACCTATCTGGGTGACATGCAAAGCAAAACTTTTCACTAAACCTCAATAAATGTGACAGTAATAAACCAATTACCAAATATCATTCCAAATTTGTCATGTTACTTTTCTTTATTGTCACCGAACAATTGATACTAGAGCGTACAATCATCACAGTGATATTTGATTCTGCACTTCGTGCTCCCTGGAGTACAAATCAAAGTAAATATAATTTTAAAAATTTAGTTATCAATCATAATTAGAAAATAGAAAAGGGAAAGTAAGGTAATGCAAAAAGAAACCAGGAGACAGGTCCGGATATTTGGAAGGTATGGCCCAGATCCGGATCAGGATCCATTCAGCAGCCTTATCACAGTTGGAAAGAAGCTGTTCCCAAATCTGGCCAGACAAATCTTCAAGCTCCTGAACCTTCTCCTGGAGGGAAGAGGGACAAAAGGTGTGTTGGCTGGGTGGGTCATGTCCTTGATTATCCTGGCAGCACTGCTCTGACAGTGTGCGGTGTAAAGTGAGTCCAAGGATGGAAGATTGGTTTGTGTGATGTGCTGGGCTGTGTTCATGATCTTCTGCAGCTTCTTCTGATCTTGGACAGGACAACTTCCATACCAGGTTGTGATGCACCCGAGAAGAATGCTTTCTACGATGCATCTATAAAAATTAGTGAGGGTTTTAGGTGACAGGCCAAATTTCTTCAGCTTTCTCAGGAAATAAAGGTGCTGGTTGGCCTTCTTGGCAATGGACTCTGCTTGGTTAGACCAAGTCAGGTCATTTGTGATATTCACCCTGAGGAACTTAAAGCTTTTGACCTGTTCCACCTGAGCACCACCGATGTAGACGGGGTTGTGCGGTCCGCTTCTCCTTCTGAAGTCAACAACCAATTGTTTCATCTTGCTGGCGTTGAGGGATAGGTTATTGTCTTTGCACCATGCCACCAGGTTCTTAATTTCCTCTCTGTACTCAGACTCATCATTACCCAAGATACGGCCTATAATTGTAGTGTCATCAGCAAACTTATATATTGAGTTTGATGGAAACTTGGCTACACAATCATGGGTGTACAGTGAGTACAGCAGGGGGCTAAGTACACAGCCTTGTGGGGTACCGGTGCTCAGAGTGATTGTAGAGGAGAGCTTGTCCCCTATTTTTACAGCCTGGGTCCTGTCTGTGAGGAAGCTGCAAATCTGAGAGCTAAGACCCAGGTTCCGGAGCTTAGGAATCAGTTTGTTTGGAATGATGGTATTAAAGGTTAGTTGCTAAAATTCACTGTGTCCACTAAATTCTGATTTATAGTATCAATGTTGAGGATTTTAGGTACTTAACTGGTTCTAAGATGTTGGGCAATGGATATATTCCTCTGCCAAATCTCTCCTGCCACCATATTGGAATAGTGTAAGCAACAGCATTGCAAAAACACGCAAGATGCATGGAGAGTACTCAGATCAGTTGGCAATGACCATACAATGTTAACATTGTCAAACTGAGCACTATCTTCACGCAGCTGAACATGCATTCAGTAGGAAGCAAAACATACACGCACTATTTAAAGAGGTAATATTTAATATTTCTTTTTTCTTTCTGTAATTCAGCAAAGTTTTTATACTCTCCAAAATCCTTTAAAACAATTCAGTTACCTCAATGGCTTTGTGAGGGGTAGGTCAAGCCTCACTTGCCTGAGTTAATTCTTAGAGGATGTGACGAAGTTCATTGATGAAGGTAGAGCAGTGGATGTAGTGTATATGGATTTTAGTAAGGCATTTGATAAGGTTCTCCACGGAAGACTGCTTCAGAAAGTTAAGAGGCATGGGATCCAAGGGAACTTGGCTGAGTGCATTCACTATTGGCTTGCCCAGAGAAGGCAGAGGGTAGTTGTAGACGGAATGTATTTTGCTTTGAGATTGGTGACCAGTGGTGTTCCAAGGGCATTTGTTCTGCCCTTGTAATTTTTATCACTTGATGAAGCGGGTGCAACAGCAAATGACACCAAGGTTGCAGAAGTTGTAGATAGTGTAGAAATTTGTTCTAGGTTACAACAGGATATTGAAAGAATGCAGAGCTGGGCTGAGAAGTTACAGATGGAGTTTGACCCAGAGAATCATGATGTAATTAATTTTGGATGGTCAAATTTGAATGCAGCTCTATAAAACCCTGGTTAGAGCATACTTGGAACGCTGTGCTTAGTTCTGTTCACCTCAGAGGAAAACTGTAAAAGCTTTGGAGAGGATGCAGAGGATATTTAGCAGGATGCTTACTGGATTCAAGAGCAGGTTTCATCAAAATAGACTGAGCAAGCTAGGGCTTTTCTCTTTGGAGGGAAGGAGGGTGAGAGGTAACTTGGTAAAGGTGTACAAAAGAGAACATAGAATGAATGGATAGACAGAGGCATTTTCCCAGGGTGAAAATAGCTAATACAAGGAGGTATAATTTTAAGGTGATTAGAGGAAAGTGCAGAAAGTTGGGATGTTCTTTACACAGAGAGTGGTGAGTGCCTAGAATGTCTTGCTAGGATTGATGGCAGTGGTAGATATCTTATGAGCATTTAAGAAACTCTTAGATAGGCACATGGATAATCGTAAAATGGAGGCTACATGGAAGTGAAGAGTTAGATTGATCTTATAGTCAGTTAAAAGGTCAGCACAACTCCATGTGCAAAAGGACCTTTACTGTGATGTAGTGTCTATGTTTAATCTGAGCAATGATTTATGACTGAGTCATCCAATGTTGAGCAATTGCAAACTCAGGAAAAGTGTGAGCTAACTTGCCAATGATGGCTCAGATTACTGAAGAGGTGAGTTTGTCGGTATCAAGATTGCTTCAAGTTGATTGTAGAGATACCTGCAACATCTCATAGCTCGCTGTCCTACAATAAATCTGGAAGATCTCTCATAGTATTAAATGGGTATTGTATAGACAGGGTAAGTGCAAGCAAGCATTTGTCCCCTGAGAAAATCTAGATGTCATAGATTAAGGGCAAAAAGTTAAACATTTGAGGGAAACATTAGGGGGATCATTTTCACTCAGAAGGTAGTGAGAGTGTTGGATGAGCTGCCAGCAAAAGCAGTGGTTTCAGGTTCAATGTCAGCACTTAAGAGAAATTTGGATAAGAACAGTGGGTGGGAGGGGTGTGAAGGGTTATAGTTCAGGAGCAGGTCAATGGGTCTAGGCAGAGAGATAGATAGGCATGCTCTAGGTAGACCAAAGGGCCTGTTTTGTGCTATAGTACTCCATGACTCTATGGTTGCTATAAAAAGAGAACTGGCTACTTGCTCTTCCTTCTTGCCAGAGACAAATAGGTAAGGTTAATATGTAGCTTTTGGGGACTGCAAGGCGAGACTAAATGTTGAAGAACAATTTGATAGATTACAAAGTCACGGCGAACACTAACGTTCTTAACCATGATGGCAGGAGTTTACGCTTAGAAAGTAAATGTGTCTCAAATATGTCTGAACTTCCACTGCAAAACCAGGATGCTTTTGACATCTGCCTGTGGTACAATGAAAGCTGAAACTTCAGTGTCAGATGCTGAGTTATGCTGTCAATGGACATGTTCATCACTTCTGAGCTGTTAAGTTTGAATTCCTTGGCTTGTGGGAAGTTATTTCCAAGCCTAGGACAGAAATTTTCCAGGCTACTTGAATTGGATGCAGACTTTTGGACACTATTCCCAATGCACCAGACATTTTACTTTGTATTCCCTTCTGATTTCTTCCATCAGCTGCCAAGCTGTTCTCATTTAAACCCCCCTGCAGCAGAACTTGGGTACAACGTTGCCCATCAGGGAAAGAGTACATTCTGCATTTTCTATCTCCACCTTGTCTAGAGTCCAGTATGTTTACTTTCTCACCAGATGTAGATCTCACCTTGGCCAATTCGCACATAATAATGGCACGACAAGGTTGATGATGTTTCAGTGATATTTATAACTTTCCTCTATTCACATTCATCCACCATTATCTAGTCAGTGGTAGTTCTTGGCTGTAAATGGAAAAAGGCAGTAGGGTCGTTTTATGGTGTGGAGTTACAGTAAAGAGGTAGAAGTTCTTTATTGTGCCATTTATGCACTTTCTTGAGGCTGAGAGGCTTATTGCTAAACTTAGCTTTCTGGGACAGCTACATAACCTTTCTAAAGTGTCAGAGTTGTTGGTGATAAACTTTTAAAAAATATCCTTTGCTCAGCTTTTTATTGTAAACAAAAGCCAGGGAATAGTTCTTAATGTAAATAGTAGGCAGCGATCATTTTTAAGTTGGAGACACAGCTTTGCAAAGTAATTTGAATGCATAGCCAAACACAAGGCAATGAGGTTTTGCCTCGTAGTTTCAAGTTGGGTTTTTGTGTACTCAGAGGATCAACCCTCACAGTATTATCCATGTGTGTTTGGGATCTCATTTGCCAGAAACTTCTGAGACTATCTATGTGAGTTACTTTGTCCTGGCAAAGGTATCTGGAAAACATCACATGCAGATAATGTAATTTAGTAGAAAATAGTATAAATATCAGTAGGGTTATACATTATTAGGAATGACAAGGAGAACAGCAGAAAGATGGAGTTACAGCAAGAACTAAAATTCATTCCTCAACCTGTGGTTTCTGTTACAAACAACTCATTGGACTGCAAATCCTTGGTATGTTCTCCTAGTTCATAACTGTACCTGTGTTTGGAAACCCTATGTAGTTTGTAAATGTTTTGAAATTCAGAAATCTTATAAATTAGAAATCTCCTGTGGGTGTTAAACGTGTGTTAAGAATTATTTGTCTGAATTTAAATATTTATCATTAAAAAAATAATTGTTTAAACTACTTTGTCAGCCGGAAGTATCTCCTCCTTGGTAGGGAGGGTGGACTGATGATTTAAGCAGTAGGCATTGTCAGCTAAAAATTGCTGCAGAGGCTCAAGAGAGGAGTAAGCTACCCCTTGTAGGGTAGGTGGATACAGTACAGTGCTCCCTCCCTGTAGTGAGGTAAATATCTACGTAGATCAGATAGGGCTTAAAATCTTCTTTTGCAGACAGGGGACCCCATATCATCATATATGCATCTTATGGGTCAGAGATTTGCAGGGGTTTGAAGGAAAGTGTTATGAGGGGAGATGTGAAAATGTCTTCAATGATTTTAATCCCTCAATTAGTCACAATTTCAGTAAAGAATACTTCAATTTGCAAAGAAATTATGCCGACATAGCCAAACCATAGCTATCAAAGCCTGTGGTTATACACCACTCTTTCCAATGAATGAATGCTGAATATGTATTTAAATGTTGTGATTGACATTGAGTCACAAGCTTACAAACCATAAGAAGTAGGGATAATGGTTAGAGCAGTGCAGACTAATTGTGAGTGCAGTGAAACATTTGAATTCCAGTTGGTACATATTATTGAATGTGAGAGAGAAGGGAGAGAGAGAGAGAATCATTTCTGAAGCCCCTAATGCATGGTATGTGAGGATGTATTCATTGATGTAGCTCAGGGACAGGGAATCATTAAACTGCAGTGCTACTGAAATAAGTTCTCAGTGATCCAACTTTGTCAATTGTCTCATTTACCTGCTTTCCAATTGTGAATCAAAAGAGCCCACAATCCACCTACACCCACCCTTGCCACAATGCGACATTGCTTCATCTTAATTTCTAGATCACCAGTCCCCATATGCTGCACTGTTACAGCTCCCCATTTTCATCTTCAGCTGTAGAGACTAGCCTTAACAACTGCGACCCACTCACAAGGGCAGAGTGTGAATGACCAGTATGGTTTGCACAGGCAGCATAAGCTGGGTGTGATGGTGATATCGAGCATTGTACTCCTTGTGTAAGTTTTCAGTGGCTGTCCGATTCAGCCATGATTGTGTACTGAAGCATGTCAAAGTACCTCTGAGTTTTCAAAGAAAACAAAATCAGAAACATTTTTTTTAGTTCTGAAGGTTAACATGGAAAAATTCCACAAGATCAAAACAACATCTCAAGTGGCATTTTTCAACTCCAGTTCTGCAGTTAAAATTTCTACACTTTGGATAACATTGTGTTAATGTTCTGTACACATTTGATTTTATATACGTATCGATAGATATCAAGTTTGTTTTCATTCTTGTTCATACCCAAATACATATTCATTTCCCTGGTTCACAATGCACTGACAGCTTTCTACATCAATGGGGGGAAGAAACGTGCCAATCAGCAGGAGCTGCGACTTTAGTCTCCCACAGCTTCAGATCAAAATGCAGTGCATGACTCAACATGTCAGAAATACTTTGGAGGAAACCTTGATTAGGTTATTGATGGGAGGATGAATGAAAAGATGGCAGTTTAGTAATGGCTAGCATCTTGCAGCTATCCTTGAAATGATAGACAGTAAATAAACTATACAAGCAATTCATGCGTCTGGCATCCCCACAAAGATCTTCAATTTCAGTTTAGAAAGGAACATAACTGGCAGTTTGTTGGCTTCTTTTCCAATATCTTCGTAATACGCTTAAAGGAATTAAAGTCTGAAAACTGCATGGATTACCCATAACTTTATGGCTTGTACTTTGGTCCATAATAAGTATATCTTTTCTTTCAAACAATAGAAAGATACTACAAGCCATGTGGCACATTCAATGCTCACCACTGACCTTAAAAGGATCTGAGACAGTTCTGGCCTTGTATACCTGTCCTACCTCTCAGGTACAGTCATGCCCCTGATTCTATTACACTTATGGTGCAAATTTTCGATAAGGAATAAATGAAACCACGTACCGTGCCTATCTGTATATAAACAGTTGTATCATCAGTGTTCCTGCTGTCATTTTGCAGACTGTCTAGCCTGTGATGCAAAGCAAATGACAAAGTTGAGCATTTTAAGTTATACCCAGGAGGCCCAGCAATATGTCAAAACTGCCTCAGATTTCACTACTTAGAAATGAGCTTACTGATGCAACTAAAATTCCCCAGTGTCTTTCTCTGCTGCAGTCTTCACTTATTCTCACCATCCCCGCAAGTCTGTTCATCTCGAGTGCTGCAGCCTGTAATGGCCTCAAGGGGTTTTATCATCTACAGAATGAACAAAAGCAATTGGAAGATGTTTTAATTACTCCCATTGTTTAGGTGTAAACTTCAGAAGAGATTTTTATTTACCTAAGATGCAAATTGCCGGTGGGTGTTTAATAACATTTCTTCTTTTGCCAGTGTTCTTCCACTTCTGTCATCATTCTTCCTAAGTTCCAACTCTACAGGATTCAGTGCTTGAATGAGACCTTTCCCAGTGATAAGGTTCGACCGACATGTTCGAAAAAAAAATATCTCAGGTGTACAAATTCTGAATCAGAAGCTTTGGCCAACATTTTCCCATGGTTAATTATTCTAAGATTAAAAGTAAAAGCAGGGTAAGGCAAAAGGTGGGGGAGGTGGGTTGCATTAACTGGAATTTAATTCATTTAAAGCATTACTGAGAGCTTAGCTCCCAGATTTGCAAGGGAGCAAATGAGCGGTTGGCTGATCATTGTAAATTGTCTCATGGTTAGGCTAGGTTTCAAGAGGGGTTGCTGGGCAGTGCAGCTCAAAGGACCAGAATGCCTTGTTCTGTGTTGCATCTCAATCAATCAATCAATACATACATAAATGAAAGAAAAAAACACAAACTGAGAATAAAAGGAAAAACGAAAAGGGATTCACCCCCAATTGATAACACTAAATACATAACACTTCGTGTGTGTTGCTTTGGATTTCTAGCATCTGCAGACTTTTTTGTGTTTATGATTTTATTCCTGTTGCTACATCTGTAACTCATTTCCACCTGAGGAAAGAAACTCTCTTGGCAATCTCTGAGGGCTTGTTGTGGAAATACGTCAACAACTTGATCACTAACTACATTTCCATAAGAAAAGGATTTGCACTGCCATGCATTCTGTGTCTGACTATATAATGCTCTTTTTAAATAACTTAAAATGCAAAGTGTAGCCATCTTTAATAGAATCAGTTATGTTGCAGCATGATTTTCAATTGACGCAATGTCTTCCCTAAGAACATCCCCAAAGCCATTTATAGAAGTAATTGCAGTGTTGCAGAATCATATTGTATGAAAAGATTTTGACCAATGAAAAATCATGCTCCATGTAAGGCGATTTATTAAAAGGAACCAGTAGTGGAAGAAAAGATTCTAAGATAATGAACATCCAAGAGTACAAAACAGTTAACTAAAAGTAAGTTGTGCAACCAAGACTCCGTTGGCTAACGTGCTAGTTTTTATTGTGTTTATCCATGTAAAACATCCATTAGAGGTAATATTCATGGGGATTTAGAAGGAAAACGCATGCTGTTATTACCTCATCTTTAATTGGATATACTGTGACAATTCATCAAAAATGAGGATTAATGAAAGTGACAGCTATTTGAAAATAAGACATAAGCTCATCAAGGATCAATAATCAAATCACCTCAAAAGTCTGTCATCAATGCCTAAAAAGATTTTGTTTTGATATCACATCTGGTTATCAGAAATTTTTCTATTTGAAATATCTGCAGGACCAGTTACAATCCTATTACAGGAAATACAGTTAATGGTCAATACCTATCAACAGACCATGGCAAGAAACAGTCCATTTAGTATTGATATAAGGCTAAATACCACCCAGAACTCCTGACAATCTAGTGAAACAGCGACTGAATCCATAAAAATGATGAACGTAAAATAATCTGTCTGAGAAATGCATTAATTTTTCCAGATCAGTCAGCTTTTTAAGATTAGCAGAGTAATTTATAATGAACTTCAGCTGCAATTAACTGGAATAAATGCTTCTGAGTACAATATGAATTCCATTGGGAGTTATTCAAATTTAGAGAAATAAATAGTTGAGAAGATATTTACAGTGGTGACTGCATTACTTTAACTTAATCTCTTCTTCCTGAATTTATTTTCCAATGAATCTAATGCATGACACAGGCTCAACTCTGAGTTCTGCAGAGTCCTTCAAAATAATATGTACACTAAAGGTATTGGACAACAAAAGTGTATCAAACCATTATCGATAGTTACACACACTCAGCCAGCCCATTCTATGTTTGGACACCATTCGTAAGGAAGCTTGATTATGTACAGTTGCAGAGCAGATTTATTAGATTATATGAAAAGACAATAGAACAGGGATGCACAAACGTTTATGCTTGGAATGTTATTTTCAGCTTGGAACTGAAGACAGTAGACAGAATTGCTGCAGGTGTCTGGAAAAAAGGGCAGAGCCAAAAGACCATGGATGCCTTTATGATTCTTCGGTTACCTGTTACAGCAGGGCATCTGGGACACTGAAAGTGCAGGAATCTGAGCCAATATATACTCTCCGGCTGACTTCCAACAGAACAGATAAAAGCATGAAATTTGATAATCTAATGCCAAGTTCACATAGGCTGAAGGTTTGTATGTGAGTTTTATTTTTTCTCATGAATAATTTTGTAGAGCATTGTGACAAGAAATTAATTCATTATTTACTTGCACTACATTATGTCAAGGAATTTACTAACATTATCAATTAGTTGACTGCTTGATAACTTCAATCCAGGGGGTATAAATCACTGATTAAATAAGCATTCTTATAAAATGAAAGAGAACATATTTAATTCATTGGAAGATGAGGTTACCACTTATAAATTATTTGTTGTGCATCCTGCTCATGAAGGGATAAAAGATGCTTTATGCCAGAAGCTTCATAGAAGCTATTAGATAAACCAACCCACAATGGGATAAGAGTGCTGAATATCTCCTATGAGTGAGAGCTCCAGCATTGAAGGCTGGCAATGATGAATACATATATTTTAAATGTGCTGTGCAACAACATGGTCCATCAGCCCTCTCGCTGTCCTTTATGTCGGGTCCAAAGGTAGAGCATAAACTGGGCAATAGAACTGATGGATGAGGAAGCCTACAGCCAGCAAGTCCTCAATCATTCTGACTGTGCACTATCACAGGAATCCTGCAATCCGTGCCGTGGCACTGATAATCTAAAGCTGGGCTAGTAGAGCAGGCATGGTCAGAGTTCACACATGGGGGAGAGCAAATAGCAGAGCCAGGAACATTAATGAAGAAATAGAGGTAGAAAGCATTATCATTTCTAAATTTTGCCCAGCTGAACACATCCAATGCACCTCAGGACACCAGAAACACTGAGCAGCAGGAGGAATTGGTACAGTACAGGCCTTACAGGATCTTCCAAGCCTACTGATCTCAATACATAATCTCAATCCCTCTAAAAAATTCAAAGAGTCTGTTTCCCACAACAATATTGTGCTCTAAACTGCAAACGTTTGCTTAAATACACAAAGATTAGTTAATTAGTTAATAGTATAAATTCTAAACAGGATCCCTTCAAATGCACAACCCTCTTGCATAGAAAGTTCTCAAGATTTACTGCACTCTGGGTGTAGAAATATCTTCCCATCTGTTAAGAATGGCAAACATCTTAATTTGGATTCTAGGGAATCCATCTCCCCTAAGGATCATTTTAAGACTCTTTTGTTACATTTCAGTTTTCATTCTACTAAACTCAAGAGGATTTAATGCAGCCTGCTTGGTCCTTCCTCATATGCCAGTCTCCCCTTCCTGGAAGCATCTGCTGAATATTTGCTTCACTCATATTTTCCTGACTACATATTTTCTTAGATAGGGAGAGTATGATACATTTTCATTTTCCATGGCCTGAGAACTTGTTGCTAACCTCAGCGTTCTTGCATGGTGGCATGACAGTTCCGAAGGGTCAGACTTATTGGTAACAAAATTAAACATCTAACAAATATTCTTTGGTCAGTTTTTTGATATAAACAAGAACCTGTCTTCAGTTCTTAATGCAAATTGCAAGCAGTAATCATTTTGAAGTTAAAATCTCAGCTTTGTATAACAACAGTATTACAGAGTATAGATTTCTAATTGACAGTGGGGCGCTGGCTGTTAAGAGATGGGGTTTGCAAAGTGAATTGGCTATGAAACTTTTTGTCTACATTAGCCATATGAAAATCAGTGGGGATATGTCAATATGGTTACAAGTTGGGAGATCTGTGTATTCGGAGAGTCAGCCCTCACAGCATTAATTGTTGATGTTTGGGATTTTTGTCACGAGAGGTTTTTAGATCACCTAAAACGTGTAGGTGATGTCACCTAGTAGAAAATAGTATACATATTAGATTGTTAGGAATGACAAGGAAAATGACAGAAAGACAGGGTGACGGAAAGAAGAACTGGTGGTCATTCCTCAACTTTTGGTTTCTGAGGTGGATGACTCATTCATCTGCAACTCAGTGGAATGCTCTTCTAGTATATAAGAATTATACTTGTGTTTGGAAATCCTTTGTAAGTTCAGAAATCTTTTATAAATCAGAAACCCTCCGTGAGTATTAAATGTAAATTTGTGCTAATAACTATTTGTCCAATTTTAACTGTGTATCATCAAAAATAACAAACTGTATTTAAACGACTTCATTAGCTGTAAGTACATTACGATAGGAAAGAAATGTGATCTCAATATCTTTGATCCTGGAATGATTGTTGGGGCCAGATGGAGTATCTCAAAAATTGCTGATCTCCTGGGATTTTCACACACAACGTTCTCTGGAGTTTACAGAGAATGGTGCAAAAATTTTAAATAAGTATCGGTGAGCGGCAGTTCTGTGGGCAAAAATGCCTTATTAATGAAAGAGGTCAGAGGAGAATAACTAGACTGTTTCCAACTGACAGGAAAACAGTAACTCAAATAACTATGTGTTACAACAGTGTTGAGCAGACGAGATCTCTGAATGCATACATGCCATTCCTTGAAATAGTTGGGCTACAGCAGTGGAAAGATCATGAACATACACTCTGTGGCCACTTCATTACGCATAGGAGGTACTTGATAGAGGGGACACTGAGTGTAGCTTTTATGCATTAGACTCATCTGATACTCAGTAACATTTTCTTTACAGTTAGTTTTTGAATTTATTTTATTACAAAACTTCAAACAGCAGCAAGGGATTCAACAATCACCATGGTGTTCTTAATTGAAGTAAGCAGATCCATCCTAGCAAAGACTCTGCCCTCCCGATGACCTGGTTTATTATTGTCACATGTATTGAGATACAGTGATAAACACTGTTTTGCATGCCATCATTTCCTTACAACAATGCATCATGGCAGACCAAGGAAAAACAATCACAGGATGCAGAATAAAGTGTTACAACAATAGAGAAGGTACAGTGTAGGCAAATAATAAAGTGTAAATTCATAATGAGATAGATTGAGAGGTGAAGACTCCATTTATCTTAACACAAAGGATTCTGCAAATGCAGGAAGTCTTAAGCAACACACTCAAAATTCTGGAGGAACTCAGCAAGTCCTAATGAAGGGTTTCGTCCCCCAACATCAACTGTTTATTCTCCTCCATAGATGCTCCTGACTTACTGAGTTCTTCTGGCATCTTGTGTGTGTCCATCTTATCATACTAGGGGACTTTTATTGTGGGATATAAGCTGAACCTGAGCCTGGGTGTACAAGCTTTCAGGATTATGTACCTTCTGCAAATGGGAGAGGATAGTAGAAAGAATACTCAGGTCTGGGATGATCTTTGATCATGTTGACTGCTTTACTGAGACAGTGAGATATGCAGACACAGTCCAGGGAGGGGAGGCTGCTTCATTATATGCCTAGCTATGTTCACAATCTTAGTCAGTTACAAAGAAAAATACGCCTTTTGGGGTCCTGAAAGCCCATTAACCTGAATACATTGTGAAGTCAATTTATTTGCAATAGAGTCTATTGACCCTTTTGTTTGGGGATCTGTACCTTTGAAGTAAAAAGTTGCCTACTTTTAATCTGAGCCTCTTAGATCACTGCAAAGCTTCCCATTTCATGAATAAAGCATTGGTTATGATTTTAAAAAATAACAGTTAGAGATATAATATTAATAAGTTGGTGGCTGTTCAAACCCTTAACTATGATGTGTGTGCAATTTCCTGTGACAACTCTCTCTCACTGGTTGCAACTCTCAGTCTGGAAAGTAATTTGAAATGTTATCTTCACTGTGCCACAAATGTCGGTGCAAACTCCAGCTTCCCAATACCAGGCCCTGAACATTCCCCCAGACCCGTCACTCTGCATTACTTATCCTCCTTGGATTTCCACCTGGAATCACCTGCTCCTCAGGAAAGAAGCACTTGATGGCTCTGGAGTTCAAAAGGATGAGACAGGATCTCATTAAAACCCTCTAAATCCCAAAAGACCTGGATAGAATGGAGATGCTGAGGGTTTCCATTAGCAAGAGAGCCCAGGATCTGAGAGCACGGCCTCAGAATAAAGGGAAATTCTATTAAAACCGAGATGAGGAGAAATTTTTTCAGAGGGTGGTGGATCTGTGGAATTTGTGGGAGGTGGAAGCCAAGTATTTGGGTGTACTTAAGAAAGAAATTGATAGGTTCTTGATTGGTAAGGGGGTTAATGGTTATAAGGAGAAGGCAGGAGAATGAGATTGAAGACTAAATCGGTCATGATTGAATGGTGAAACAGACACCATGAGCCGTGGCCTAATTCTGCACCTGTATCTTATGGTCCATGCCCAGCTTTTTGCCCCTTGGCCACTGACCATTCCTCTCTCACCAAATGCTCATACTTAGCCTCAGTCCAAGGCCACACATTTTCCGTTGCAAAAACAGTCTGACACCATTCCTGTAACATGCACAATATATGCATAATTTGTAATATTGGATGCGAACCTACCATCACATCCACCTGGCACACATGTTTGGATGTAGTAAAATTTTTATGTCTCTGTATCCAGGGAAGAGGAAAGAACTGAGTTTCTCATGAAAAGATGAAGGCGATTAGCAGCCCATTTTCATCCTCCCAATTATTATTTCCAAAGCCTTGAGCACACTTGTTCAAATTTCCCTATGTCACTCCTCACCATTTTTTTCTGGTCAGCTTCGGCAAGTATTCAGCCCTGCATAAATCAAATGTGATTACTAAGTCAAGAAATTAAGCCATTGTGCAGAAAATTTATTACTGTGGTGGAATAGAGTACAAGGAGAGCATCATGATCAATCTTTCATGATAGAATTTTATCTCAGTCTTGTCAACACTAGAAATAACACATCATTTACCTACTCACTGTCCTATTCCACCTATGTCTGCCTGTGATTATTCAATGGGTCTCTGTGAGACAGTAAGTCAACCATTTTGTGAAGGGTGATGTTATTGAAAAAAAACAAGTAATATTAATTTTAAAGAGTAATCATCAATAATATTGTATCTAATTGTATCCTAATGTAGGGTATTGGCCCAAAATGCTGAATATTTATTTCCCTCCATAGATGCTGCCTGATTTGCAGAGTTCCTCCAGCATTTTGTGTGTATTGGTCAAGATTTCCAGCACCTTTAGAATCTCTTGTGTTGAAGATGGAGTCACTCTTTTGCTTTTCTTCAATGGATAAGTAAAAATTGGACAGTCATAGCTTTTTGGGCTGCAGAGTTTCAAGATTTCAAATCCGCTGAATTTTATTGTCAAAAATGACAGCCCTAAAACTTAAGAAATAAGAGCAAAGACATCTGGCCCCTCAGTGCTCCCCCAGGATGGCTGATCTTCCACCACATTATCATTTTCTTGCCTGCAACACATATTCCTTTACTGCTCCATTATTTCAAAATCCACTGGTCTTAATTCTGAATGCTTTCAATGATGGAGCCTCCATATCTTCTGAGGAGGAACAGGGAAATCCTATTGATGTACACCCCACTGACTGAAAAAAAGTCTTCATTTCTGTCTAAGATGGACTATTTCTTATTTTGAATCTATGTACCATACTTCTCAGCTCCTGAATTAGAAGATAAAACCTGCTCGTACGCATCTTATTGAGCCTTATGAAAAAGTTACATGTTTCACTTAAATCATTGTTGATTCTTCTAAACCCTAAACAGAGGTGGTAGAACCAACTGAATCTCTCGTCATATGACAGTCATTAAAATAGAACAGACAGTTAGGTGGATCTATGCTGCAATGCCGCTATAGTACAGTATTTCCTCTGTTAGTTAAGAAAAGAAAAATTGCAGAGGGGTAAGCTCATCAAAGTGAGAAATTATGCTCATATCCTCTGGCAAGCATATGATCTCAAATTTAACCACTTCCGTTAACACTGTGTAACATACAAATCGTGTGACAGAACACCTGCACTGATCTTGAGCTAGCTTGAACCAGGCAAATTAACTTGACAGAAGATGTCACCTTGTTTAATGATAATTGGCAGGTTATGTGGCAACATACATCTGGTTGAGCTGGATACTTATTACTTGCTAATTGGTTTGACCTTATTAAGGAATTACTAAAATTATGATGATGATGAAGTATGACAGGGAATGCAAATCATTTCCGATCATTGCAGTTGAGAAGCATGGAGTTTTCTTTTAACCTGAAAAAATAGAAATTGCCGTATCATTACATCATGCATAAAGCATCACATATTAGTTACAGCCTTAAAGTCTTTGACTACTGTCTTAATGATTGACTTTTATGGTGGGGAAACATGGTTGTACTTATTACAATACTTTGGTAAGTATTATGAAATCCCACCTTTAGACAAAAAGTTGTACAAAGTAATTAATTTTGGTAGATTCTTCACAGTGAGGAAAATAACAAATGTTATCAACAGCCCCAGGGTATTTCATCATAATGGTGATCATTGTCTTAATGGGTGAGACTTACTGCAAGATATAAGGGAAGAATATTGAGTTCCTTAAGTTCTATGAAAGTTAACACAGGGTGATGTAAAAAAGGTTGGGTGTGGAGGTGCAGTAGGGGATTAATATAGTTATTCATTAGATATATAAGCCAAAATCTGTTGTCACCAAGTATTGAGAGCATGCAATCTTCAAGACATAATCTTGAATTTCAAACATTGCATGAATTTTCAGTAACACATTACTTCGAAAAACAGCTACACTCTCTTAAAAGATCCTAAAGATCAGTACTACTGTGGAGCAGAAGGAATTAGAAAGGTGTGAAAAAGAAGCTGGCCAAAATTGATTGGAAGGGGATACTAACAGAGATGACGGTGGAGAAATAATGACTGGAGTTTATGGGGGCAATTTGTAAGTCGCAGGATAGATATATCCCAAAGATGAAGAAGTATTCTAAGGACAGGTTGATGCAACCATAGCTGACAAGGGAAATCAAAGCAAAAGAGAAGGTATATAATATAACAAAAATAAGTGGGAAGTTAGAGGACTGAGAATCTTTTAAAAACCAACAGAAGCCAAATAAAAAAGCAATAAGGAGAGAAAAGATGAAATATGAAGGTAAGTTAGCCAATAATATCAAAGAGGACACCAAAAGATTTTTCAGATATATAAAGAATAAAAGAGAGGTGAGAGTGAACATCAGACTACTGGAAAATAATGGTGGAGAGGTAGTAATGAGGGGAAAAGGAATGGTAGATGAACTTAATACGTATGTTCCATCAGTCTTCACTATGAAAGACACTATCAGTATGCCAGAACTCAAGAGTTTCATGGGACAGAAGTGAGTGTAGTTGCTATTATTAAGGAGAAGGTGCCTGGGAAACTAAAATGCTTGATAGTAGATAAGTCACGTGGACCAGATGGACAACACCTCAGGGTTCTGAAAGAGGTACCTGTAATAGAGGCATTAGTAATGATCTTTCAAGAATCACTAGATTCTGTAATGGTTCAGAAGTATTGAAAAATTTCAAATATCACTCTACTCTTTAAGAAGGGAGGAAGGCAGAAAAAAAAGGATATTATAGGCCAGTTAGCCTAACCTCAGTGGTTGGGAAGATGTTGGAGTCCATTATTAAGGATAAGGTTTTTAGGTACTGGAGGCACATGATAAAGAAGGCCAAAGTCAGCATGGTTTCTTTAAGGGGAAATCTTACCTGACAAATCCATTGGAAATCTTTGAGGAAATAATAAGTGGGACAGACAAAAGAATCGTCAGTAGATGTTGCTTATTTGGATTTTCAGAAGGCCTTTGTCAAGATGCTGCACATGAGGCTGCTTAACAAGTGTCAAGGGACCAGATAGTCTGCAGAAGGACTTATATAGATTGGGAGAATCGTCAAAGATGTTGCAGATAGAATATAGTGTAGGGAAGTGTATGGTCATGAATGTTGATAGAAGAAACAAAGACATAGACTATTTTCCAAGCAGGGATTAAATTTAAAAATCAGAGGTTCAAAGGGACTTGAGAGCTTTTGTGCAGGATGTCCTAAAGGTTAACTTACAAGCTGAGTCGGTGGTATGGAAGGCAAATGCAATGTTAGTATTCATTTTGAGCAAAAAATATAAGAGCAAGGATATCATTCTGAATCTTTATAAAACTTCAAAAATTCCAAGTAAATTTATTATCAAAGTACATATATGTTACCATATACAACCCAGAGACTCATTTTCTTGTGGGAATATATGAGGGGTGATTGATATGTTCGTGGCCTAAGGTAGGAGTCAGTTTTAGAAAACCTAGCATATTTATTTTTCAACACAGTCCCCTCCTACATTTACACGCTTAGTCCAGCGGTCGTGGAGTATACGGATCTTGGACCTCCGTAAAGTGTCCACGGCAGGGGTGATTGATAAGTCTGTGTCCTAAGTTAGAAGGAGATGAGTTATACAGCTCTTGTTACATGTACATGAAGGTCAACTTTGAGTGATTATGCAGAAAGTTTGAAGTTAATAACATCTCGTTCTACTTTAGGCCACGAACCTATCAATCACCCCTGCTGTGGACATTTTCTGGAGGTCCAAGATCCATATGCTCCACAACCACTGGACTAAGTGTGTAACTGTAGGAGAGGACTATATTGAAAAATAAATGTGCTAGGTTTTCTAAAATTGACTCCTTCTACCTTAGACCACGAACTTATCAATCACTCCTCATACTGTTAAATCCAAGAAATCACAATGGAAGCAATGAAAGAGCGCACCCAACAACACAGACAAACTGTGGAAACACAAAAAAGAAAAGATATTACAATAAATAAATAAGCAATTAATATCAGAACATGAGGTGAAGAATCCTTGAAATTGAGCCCATAAGTTGCGGGAACAATTCAGTAATGGGGCAAGTGAAGCTATCCCCTCTGGTTCAAGAGCCTGTTGCTTGAGGGGAAATGACTTTTCCTGAACCTGGTGATGTGGGTCCTGAGGCTCCAATACCTTCTTCCTGGTGGCAGCAGTGAGGAGCAAGCATAGCCTTATGGTGGGATCTTTGATGATGTATGTTACTTTCCTACAACTTTGCTCCATGTAGATGTGCTCAGTGGTGTTGAGGGCTTTACCTGTTATGAATTGGGCCATATGAAACTACTTTTTGTAGGCTTTTCCTTTCAAAGGAATTGGTATTTCCATTCCAGGACATAATGCAACTAGGCAATATACTCTCCACCACATCTCTATTGGAGTTTGTCAAAGATTTACAGTAGATGACATGCCAAATCTTTGCAAATTTCTAAGGAAGTACATCTTTGGTCAGAATGCACTTGGAGTATTATGCACAGTTTTTGGCCCTTTATCTAAGAAAAGATATACTAGCATTGGAGAAAGTTCAGAAGATGTTAACGAAAATGATTCCAGGAATAAAAGGTTAAAATATGAGGGGCATTTGATGCCTCTGGACCTACACCCACTGGAGGGGGACCTCATTGAAAACTATCAAAAGTTGAAAGGCCAAGATAAAGTAGATGTGGAGAGGATGCCTATTATCGTGGGTGAGTCTTGAAGCAGAGAGCACAACTTCAGAATAGAGGGACATCCATTTAGAACAGATATGAGGAGGAATTTCTTGAGCTAGTGGGTGGTGAGTCTCTGGAATTCTTTGCCATGGACGGCTGTGGAAGCCAAGTCATTGAGGATATTTAAAGTGGAGGTTGATAGGTTCTTGATTAGTCAGGGAGTTAAAGGTTACAGGAGATGGTAGGAGAGTAGGGTTGAAAGGGATAATAAATGAGCCATGGTGGAACAGACTCAATGGGATGAATGGCCTTTTTCTGTTCCTAGGACATTCAATTATTGGTTGAATATAATGCTATCTTCTGATTGGTTTTTCACCTGGCACCAGCCCCCTCCTTCTTCAGTCCTGACGAAGGGTCTCGGCCCGAAATGTTGACTGCTCATTTCACCAGATGCTGCCCGACCTGCTGAGTTCATGCAGCTTCTTTGTACGTGTTGATTTGACCATAGCATCTGCAGTGTACTTTGTGTTTACCTTCTGGTCTAATGGATACTCTTCCAAAAAATAAGCAATTCTAGTCAGACTGAACCACCGTCAAAGCAAAGAAAAATTGTATCATTATCATCAAATTGGAATAGCACAACTGCATTGCAATTTACAAGTTGTCTGAACTGAAATATATTTTTTAAACTTGGAGCTTGAGAGCTTATTTTCATGGTAGATCTATTTTTCATGTATATGTCAATGTCATCAATAATGATACAGAGTTTGTAAATCTGTAATCGTGTTTCATGTACAAATCAATAGCTTCCTCCTGTATTCTAGACATGTTTAAAACATTGGCAAGGACGGTCCAATCAAATAAATATTATTGATATTTTTGGATACCTGGATCAACTCTTCATTGTCTGAAGTATGGCTGTTGTTGGCACTGATGTGTCATTATTGAGCAACATTTTATTTTCCTTTAGTGTTCCACTGTGATTACTGAAGTTAAGCACCCTTGGGACATTTTGTTTCATTAAAGGTAATGTTCATTGTAGGATATTGCTGCTGAATTTCTGGCTTTACACCCTAAAGCGGTGTGAATGCAGAACAATATATTTTTATGTGTATGTTATATGGACACGTAACTAGCTTTAATTTCTTATCCACCAATATTCCATTTTAAAATTCTTATTCTTTATTTTCACATCCATCCTTACCCTTGTGACCTCATCAAGCCTTGTAATCCCCTTGGGATCTCTGTACTGCACCAGTTCACATCTCCTTTGTCTTCCCAAGTTTTGTGGTTTCACCAACAAAAAGCATTCCTTCTGTTGTCCTTGGCCTAGGACAGGGGTCAGCAACCTTTACCACTGAAAGAGCCACTTGGACCCGTTTCCCACAGAAAAGAAAACACTGGGAGCCGCAAAACCCGTTTGACATTTAAAATGAAATAACACTGCATACAACGTTTTTTTTGCCTTTATGCTATGTATAAACAAACTATAATGTGTTGCATTTATGAAATTGATGAACTGCTGCAGAGAAAATGAAATTACATTTCTGCATGCAACAAAAACATTTTGAACTCCGAAAAAAAGACGTTGGGTTGAAAGTTACTTTTAAGTAAAATACTCAATGTCTATTTGAGTCCTTCTTGTATTTATGAAAAACGCCGAACATAAATTTTCCGCCAGCAGCAAACCAAAAATAACATCAGCCAGCTGTCAGCCTGAAAAATAAAAGGACTATTTCACTGAACAATGAAAAAATATGAATATACATAAAATAATAGGCAATTAAAATATTTATCATACTTGGTTAATGGGATTTCTGCTCCTGGACCTCAGCGCACAGCGTCTGCACATCAGGGCTGTATGACGTCACCTTCATCTTTACACAGGATCGCAAGCTGTCATCTGTGAGGCGTGCGCGATGTTTGTTTTTAATAAAGTTCATGTTGGAGAACACCTGCTCACTTACATATGTGGATCCAAAGATCGACAGGACTCAAAGCGCATACTTTTTAATGTTTACATAAATGTCGGGCATAGCATTCCATGTTTCGAACACAAGTTTGTCCGGTTTTGGAAGGTTTTCAATATCACTCCATTTGTGTTTCTGAGCAAGAACGGCCTTCTGACGGGCAACATCTTCAAGGTCTGCTGTCAAGCGTCTAAACTTGGACACCCATATGTCTTTGTCGGCTATGTCGGCCAGTTCCATCTCAAGATCAGGTTGACTCACACCTGCCAATGCAGTCGTATTCAGTAGGGAAGGATCGATGCTTAAGGGAGTGACCGGGAAGGATAATGTGTTTTTTTCCTCTCTGAACTCACAGAAGCGTTTCCCAAACGATGTTTGCATTGCGATGATTGCAGAATGTAAATACTCCAAAATTATCATGTCGTGACCTTGTTTGAACTCTCTCAAATTGGGGAAGTGAGACAAAGTGCCTTTCTGTAAATCTCTGGCAAGCACTGTCAACTTGCGCTCGAATGCCAAAACATCCTCCAACATGTGCAGGGCTGTACGTTCTTACCCCTGAAGAACTGTGTTCAGCGTGTTCAGGTGCGCTGTCATGTCTACCATGAAGTGTAGCTTTTCCAGCCACTCTGGCTGTTCCAGCTCAGGAAAGGTGAGCCCTTTGCTGCCCAGGAAAGTTTTCACTTCTTCCAGACACGCGACAAAGCGTTTCAGCACCTTCCGTCTGGACAGCCAGCGATAAAAACACGTTGTAGCGGTGTCAGTAAACTGCAGTCAAAGATAGCTTTATTCGAACTAAACAGCCTTGCTTTTAAGCCTCCCTCAACCCAGCCCCCATGGACGCAGATGCTACAAAAGACGCGTACTCACAAACCCCCGTAGGCTGTCTCCCTTAGCCGGAATGCTGGCTAATTGTGAGCCGTTTCGGATGTGCCAGGAAATGTGTCGCCACACTTAGATTGTACAAGATCACCATAATCTTCAAATTTAGAATTACATTTCAAAAGCTAACAAACTAACATAAAATACATTTTAATTAAATACTGACCAATTATTTCCCAAAGCCACAGGGAGCCGCAGCACAGAGGTGAAAGAGCCACAAATGGCTCGGGAGCCGCAGGTTGCCGACCCCCGGCCTAGGATCTGTAATTCCCTCCATCGCCCCACAGCTCTCTCTTAATTATATTACATGAAACTTACTTTTTTGACCAAGCATTTAGACACTCAAGCTAAAATTTTCTGAGATAGTTTGGTGTTAAATGTTGTTTTATTGTGCTCTTAAAAAACAGCTAGTTGCATTTAACTATATTCAAAACCACTAAATAAATGCAAGCTGTTGTTTTATCTCTGTTCTTTGAATTAAGTTAAAAGCTCCTCATTGTGCCAAAGTTTGATTGATTCCTCTTTACAGATTCCTTATTGGTTCCAGAATCAAGGGAATTGTATTTAATAAGATTATTAATATGCAGTTCAGCCATTAATGTAAATCTTTCACACATAGACAGATTGAACCTGATTATATTGCACAATTGATATGGAGGCATGTTTATCATTGGCACATTGCCCCACACTAAATATTAAAATATTCCAGATGAAAATACATTACACATAGTTTCATTCCTCTATATTAGAAAGTTATAGCGCTTCCCTGTGTAATAACGTTGTAAAGTTTTGTGTTCTGGTAAGAACTTTTGCAGAAGTTGTCAAGATCTGAAGTAGTGTTGCATTCACACGCATGCAGTTATTTGGATGAGGAGCCATTTACCCTTTGAAGTGGATGTAAAAGATCACATGGTATTTTTCAAACATTATGGAATAATTTCCATATATTTTAATCAGTATTTATTCTTCATCCAAAACCTCCATTAAATAGCCCTATGCATTTTTATTTTAATAATTTATTGGATGCAGGCCAGGATTTCTTATTCACCACTAATTGTCTTTGAGCTAGCAGTGGTAAATCAACTATTGCAATGCTTTGATGTATATCCTCTCACAGTGTCGCTGAGCAAAGAGAAACACAGAATTTAGATGCAGTAATAATGAAAGGACAGCAATATACTTGTAAATCAAAACAGCATGCTGGTTGGAGAGGAACGTGCCAGTGGTCGTGTCCCTTTGTGTCTGTTCCTTTGTCCTCCTCGCAGGTTTGGGAGCTGTAATTAGTGGAGCCACTGTGATGTATTTGGGAGATGGTAAACACTGAAACCACTGTGCTGGTGGCAAAGGGAATGGATGTTTAGGATCGTGGACATGGTGCCAACCTAGCAGGGTATCTTGTCCTTGATTTGTTGAGTTCTTAAATGTTGTAGGATTTGCTTTCATCCATGTAATAGAGAATATTCTATCACATTCCTGACTTGCTTCCCCCACTAATACACTTACTTGCCACTGTCAACATGATTTGATAGATGATGGGGGTGCTTTATAGTGCAGGGAAATTAATCACTCAATGGATCTTCTTTGAACTGCTTATACAGTATAACAACAGTATTTATGTGGCTGATCCTGGTGAGTTTTTGGCTAATGGTGATCCTTGGGATTATATGATGAAGGGATTAGTTGATGGTAATGACAAGAGATGTCAAGAGTAGGTGGTGAAGATAGCTATTGGTTGCCACTTACATACATAAATTTTATTTGCTTCTTATCGGCTCAACTAAAAGATGCTGGAAAAATCTCAGCAAGTCAGGCATTATCTGTGGAATAGGAAGCAGCTAACCTTACATGTTGAAGGCTCTTCATCAGAACTGTTGAATATTTTCATTTATCAGATTGCAGCTGAATGTTAGCTCAGTCTTGTTCTGTGCAATCTTGTACTGCTGTTTTATTTCTGAATAAATAATAAGAGTTGAACACTGAAGAATGAAAAGGGGACTTCACCATTTCTAATCTTACGATGGAAAGAAGTGCTTGAAGATTGTTGGACCTGGTTACTGCCCTGGAAAACTCTTCACTCAACCATTTTCCTTTGTGTAAGCCCATAACTATTCCATGCCCCTTTGTGGCTTTTGACTTCAGCTGGACCAGAGTTTCACAAAAAATGTTGGCCAAAAAGAACTACAGTCTACAAATCAGTGAATTTGAATGAATCAAGCACAGTTGAAATAGACAAATCAATTGCCTTTGTTCTTGTTATGAGTTCAAAGGAATGGTAGTTATCATTTTGTGAAGCTGCTCTGTATCCTCCATTTTGTGAACTACTTTTGCTTGCCTGTATTAGTGTTTTAATGTAGAGGGAATGAAGCTCCAGGAAATCTGCTGGACTAGGGATAATTTCCAAATGAGAAGTTATTTGTGAGGTGTTCTTTGGTAGAATATAATATACAAGTTAGTGAATGGTAGGGTCTGTGCCTGCCCTGAGTGATTTAAGTAGGTTAATGGTTTCGTAATTGATTTAGAACAAAGATCGATAAATTACCAATTATTACTTGTGAGGAGTCCAATAAATGGATGCTGGCATGGACCAGAGCCAAATAGAAGGTGGCATAGACCTTCAGTCAGATGACCTACAGCTGAGACTGAAATGTAACATTTAAACTAGTAAGGGAAGAAAATAAAAGTGGAGGCTTTGAATGCAAAGCAGCAACAATTCTGCAGAGACCGACCATTGCAGATGTGGATTACCCAATGGACATGTGGAGATTAGATCGAGTCCACGAGGAACACCTTGCCATCATAGACTCCTCTCCTGGGTATACATTTTATATTCTTTGACTGTTCATGGAGAGTCAGGGAAACTTAATAGGTGTGCCCACAGGCATTTTAGTATCAGAATCAGATTTAATGTCACTGCCAAATGTCATGAAATTTGTCAGTTTTATGACAGCAGTACAATAAAATACATTATAAACAAATATAGAGAAAAAGACTGTTACATTTCCTATATACTGTATATGTGTCTATTAATAGTCAAGTTAAAACGAATAGTGCAAATTACAGAAATAAAAAGTAGTGATATCATGTTCATGGGTTCAATGACCATTTAGAAATTAGATGGCAGAGGGGAAGAAGCTGTTCCTGAATCGCTGAGTGTGTGCCTTCAGGCTTCTGTAGCTCCTTCCAAACAGTAACAGTGTGATAAAGGCATGCTCTGGGCAGTGGGGATCCTTAATGATGGATGCTACGTTCCAGTCCTGAGGCTCCATTCCTTGAAGATGGCTTGGATGCTACAAAGGCTGGTACTCATGATAGAGCTGACCAATTTACAAGTTTCTGCCAATTATTTTGATCTTCTGCAGTAGCCCCTGCCCCGACACCCCTGTACCAGATGGTGATGCAGCCAGTCAGAAAGCTCTCCACAGTACATGTGTAAAATTTTTGAGTGTTTTAGTTGAAAAACCAAACCTTCCTAACACTGAATGCAAGGTTGTTGCTGTGACACCATTCAACTAGCTAATATATCTCACCCCTGTATGCCTTTTTGTCTCCATCTGAAGTTCTGCCAGCAATGCTTATATCATCGTCAAATTTGAAGATGGAACTTGAGTTATGCCTAGCTACGTAGTCATGGTATAGAGTGAGAAGAGCAGTGAGCTACGCACACCTCTGTGGGAGTAGCAGTGTTAATTGTCAGCAAGGTGGAGGTGTTATTTCCAATCCATACAAATTGTGGTCTTTGAGAATCCAGTTGCACAGTGAAGTACAGAGGCCTAGGTTCTGCAGCTTCTCGATCAGGACTGTAGGAATGATGGTGTTAAATGCTGAGCTATAGTCAATAAGCAGCATCCTGACAGAGTTATTGCAATGTCCTTGTGATCAAAGACTGCGTGGAGAGCCATTGAGATAGTGTTTGCTGTAGCCCAATTGTGGCAATAGGGAAATTGCAGTGGGTCCAGGTCCTTCCTGAGACAGGTGTTGATTCTAGCCAGGACCAACCTCTCAAAACATTTCCTCACCGTAGATGTGAGTGCTACTGGACAATAGTCATTAAGGCAACTTCACTCTACTCTTCTTGAGCACTGGTATAATTGTTGCCTTTTTGGAGCAGTTGGGAACTTCCCACAGAGAGATTGAAAATGTCTTTGAGCACTCCGCCAGTTGGCTGGCACAAATTTTCAGAGCCTTACCAGGTACTCCATCAGACCCTGCTGCCTTGTAATGGTTTACCATCTTGAAAGACAGCCTGACGTCAGCCTTCAAGACGGAGGTCACAGGGTCATCAGATGCTGTGGGGATCTTCACATCAGTGGTTTTATTCTCCCTTTCAAAACCGCTATAAATGGCATTGAGCTCATCTGGTAGTGAAGCATCGCTGCAATTCATGACATTGCCTCTAACCTCTCCCAGAATTGTTTCTTGGCTCTTGAAATAGCCTTCCACAAGTCATACCTGGTGTTCTTATATAGCCCTGGATCACCAGACTTAAATGCTACAGATCTAGCCCTCAGCAGACTATGGACCTCCTGGTTCATCCATGGCTTTTGGTTTGAGAATGTACAGTAAGTTTCGTAGGCACACACTCATTCACACAGGTTGCTGATAACTGTGGAATACACATCCAGGTTCAAAGATGACTTCCTGAATACAGTCCAATCCACCGATTCAAAGCAGCTCTCTAAGTGCTCCTGTGCCTCCCTGGCCCTCACTACTGGTGCTGCAGTCTTTAGTCCCTGCCATTACTCAGGGAGTAGAGGTACAGCCAACTGGTCAGAGTGGGTGAGGGATAGCACGGAAAGTGCTTTTAATGGTAGCATAACAGTGGTCCAGTGTGTTCTTTCCTCTAGTGCTACAAGTCATTTGTTGATAATAATTATTTGGTGACTTTATCAAGCTAGCCTGGTTAAAATCCCCAAAGATGAAGGGGAAGGTATCAGGATGTGCTGTTTCATGCCCGTTGATTACATTGCTCAGTTTGACATTAGCTTAAGGTGGAATATACACCACTGTCAAAATGATGGCTGAAATCTCCTGTGGTATATAAGCAGGCTGGCACTTAATTGCGAGGTATTCCAGGTCTGCTGAATGATATTGGGATGTCACCAACACATTAGTACACAACAAGGAGTTGATCATGAGGCATATATCTCCACCTTTGATTTTGAGAGACTCACTGACCTATCTTGACGACGTATTATGAACCCGCCAATTCAAATTGTTGCATTCAGCACAGAAGGGGCTAACCAAGATTCTGTAAGACAAAGAACACACATGTACCTAACGTCCCTCTGATACAGTACCCTAGCTCGGAGATTGTTAATTTTATTTACCAGAAACTGTACGTTTGCCTAGCAAAATTGTTGGTATTGGGAGTTGAAAAAGTTACTTTTTAAACGCACCATCAGACCAGCACATCGAACCCTTTATCACCGGCAGCTTCCTAAAGGAGCAGTGTGCCGGCCACAATCTGATCTATTCAATCACATTAAAACTTCAACCTGACTGTACACATCATAGTTGCAGTTATGGCTCTCAGCTGTATAAGCCTAAAATAAGAATATTTGATGTCTTCCATCAGTTTCAATGAGAGGTGCCTTTCAGGTGTTGGCATCCTGGAAGTGAACATATTTGGTTGTGTAAATTCACATGCCTTTTCGTTGATACAAGAGAAGTGCTTGTCTGTAAATACAGATTCTCGCTGTGCCCAACTGATCATTTTACTAAGAGGTGATCCTTGTAACAAAATGCTACCTTGATGTTAAAGGCAGTCATTCTTTCCTCCCTGCAGAAGTTCAGACCTTTGTGTCTATGGATTCTGTGCTGTATGTATATATGTAACTGTGTTAACAAGAGCTCTAGAACCTGGGCCTCTGTACGTCCCTCTGCAAATGGACACTCAACTTCTTAATCAGAAGACCACAATCTTTGGAAATGTCATCTCTCTACTTCATTGACAATCAACAGGCACATCAGGGATACGTGCTTAGCCCACTTCACTTCACACATGACTGTGTGGCTAGGTACAGCTCAAATGCCATCTATAAATTTGCTGATGATACAACCATTGTCAGCAGAATTAGAGGGCGTACAGGGGTGAGATATATCAGCCAGTTGACTGGTGTCCCCACAACACCCTTGCACTCAACATCAGTAAAACCAAAGAACTGATTGTGGATTTCAGAAAGGGCAAGATGAGGGAGCACACACCAGTCCTCATAGAGGGATCGGAAGTGGAGAGGGTGAGCAATTTCACAATCCTGGGTGTCAATATCTCTGAGGATCTAACATATTGATGCAGCTACAAAGAAGGCATGAGAGCGGCTATATTTCACCAGGAGTTTGAGGAGATTTGGTAAGCCACCAAAGACTCACAAATTTCTACAGATGTACTGTGGAGAGCATTCTAACTTGCTGCATCACCATTGGTGGGCAGGAGGCTGTTGGGAGCAACTGTACAGAATCAAACAAGCTGCTGAGAGTTTAATCTCTTATCATGGGCGTTAGTCTCCATTGTATCCAGACCAGCTTCAAGGAGCAATGCCCCAAAAAGGTGGCGTCCATCATTAAGAACCCCCATCACCCAGGTCATATCTTGGTCTCATTCTCCGTCTGAAGGCACAGACTCAATGATTCAGGAACAGCTTCTTCCCCTCTGCCATGAATTTCTGAACGGACATTGAACCCATGAACACTACCTCACTCCTTGTTTATTTCTATTTTCACACTATGTGTTTTTTTATCGATTTTATATGTATATATACTGTAATTCACAGTTTTCCCCTCTATTATTATACATTGCAATGTACTGCTGCCATAAAGGCAACACATTTACAACATATGCCGGTGATATTTAAGCCGATTCTGATTCTGAGATTAAACCGGAGGATAATAGGTCGAATGAGTACAGAAGAGAGATAGCTTTTGTTGGCTGAGCAATAACACAACAACAAACTTGAACTCAGCATCAGCAGGACAAAGGAACTGATGGTGCCCTTCAGGAAGGGGACATTGAGGGAGACTCGTCAGCCCTCATTGAGGGATTGGTGGTTGAAGGGTAAGCATGTTCATGTTCCTGGGCATCTTCTCAGAGGATCTATCCTGGCGCAACACATTGACGCAATCATAAAGAGGGCACTCCAGTGGATTTCTGTTAATTGGTCCACTAGTTATGTAGGCCAGCTGCCTATTTGGGCTAACTCTTAAAGAACATAAACCAATCAAGAAAATAGCTGAATATCCTTCATTTATTTGGGAGACTATGTCACTTAATTGGGCCAGGAGACTGTTTATAGCTAGCATCCATTGCCTGCACTTGCATAGTCGTTAGACACTACACCGTGCTTAGAGTGGGTTTTTTTTTAATAGCATCAGTTGCAAGTATCTGTGTTCAAAAAGCAGTGATTTTTATCATTTACAGTGCATGAGAAGTAAGTAGTAAGATAATTCTGAACCGGTTTGCTCACCTTGTTTTCCAAACATTCAGGCTTGGAGATGCTAGAAATGGCCGAGAGTGAAAATGAAGTGATCTCAGTACTTCAGCAAGTTAGGAGCTATGAAGAATTTGAAGGTATCATCTAGAATGTTACAATGATAATGTTACAAGTACAATGTTACAACTTTAGTAAACTATTTAAGAACTTTTTAAAAGCTATTTATTAATGCTTTTTGGGAGGGTGATTTTAGATGCATATCATATTTATACTGAGTTAAATACTGTATGTAATTAGTTTTGCTACAATAAGTGTATGGGACACTGGAAAATGTTGAATTTCCCCTTGGGGATGAATAAAGTATCTATCTATGAAAATGAAGATTTGGAGGATGCAATCATCGATTAACACTGTATGAAGGCAGTCCATTATCTACACTAGGTGCCTACGCTGATTTTGTTCATTTACAGTCAATCAAAAGAAAAAGACAGCAAAAGGATAGTGGATTAATTCCTCCACTGACAACTATTAGGAACTAATATAGTTTCATGATACTGTTGTAATATTGATAGTGATCTAATTTGTTCAGTACTTCATTTAAATACATTATTTGCTGCTCAGTTAAATGGTAGTTTGTATTTTTTATACCTTTTTAACTATTTCCCTGAATCTCTGGTTAATTGGAGCTGCTGCTTATTTATGCTAAACTGTACTGGTCCTGAAAGGGTCACAATTAATTGGAATCCATTGTACTTCATTAGGAGATTGGGTATACCACCAAAGACTTTACCATATTTCTATATACTGTGGAGGGCATTCTAATTGACTGCTTCACTGTCTGGTATGGCAGCTCCAATGTGCAGGTTCGAAACAGGCTGCAGACTCAGCCGGCTCCATCTCAGATACCACCCTCCCCACCATGGAGAATATCTACAAAAGGCGTCCATCATTAAAGGCCCTCAACTTCTAGTACATGCTCTTTTCTCATTAATACCATCAAAGCGAAGGTACAGGAGCCTGAGCACCCACACTCAATGTTTTGCTCACTACCTGAATTAATTCCATATTAACCTCATCAGATGAACAGCTTCTTCCCTTCCCCTGTCAGATTTCCATGAATGCTACCTCACTTTTCCTCTTTTGCAGTTTTTACTTATTGTAACTTGAAGCAATTTTTATGCTCGCACTGTATTGTTGCCACAGAACAACACATTTCACAGCAAACATCAGTGCTAATAAACCTACTTCTGATTCATACTGTGTAGTAGGCCTCTGTGGTTTAAAATTATAATGGTTAAATTAGTGCATTAACTATCCAGAGCCCCAGAAGGGTAATACTGAGATTTCAAATTCAGTCAGATTGCAAAACCCATTTAGTTCACTAATACCTCATTCAGAAAGAACATTCTTAATTCTGGCCTAGTCTGGCCCGAAGTAAATTTGTGGAAACTGCTGTCTGAAAAGGTCCAGCCACTCCAGGACAACCTCTTCAAGGGTAAACTGAGCAATCATCTCACAGTTAATTAGAAAATAAATTAAGGGGGCTACTCAACTTCTTTATAAGATACAAACAGTAAATTACCTTTATAAAAATACAGCTGAGCTGGAGACATGTTGAAGAATTTTTAACAAAAATATCATATAGATTTCACAATACAGTTACAATCTGGTGGACACACATCACTCTCAGCCCTTACTACCTTAAAAAAAAACAGGGCCATTTACATTTTAGCAATAACACCTTGGTACATTGACATTTTTTCTCTGAGTTATTTGCTTTAGCCTTGGGTCTTTGCTCTTTTATGTGGTGTCCATTTGAATTAGCTATTGCTGAATCTGTTTCTAAATTACTGGCAGGAATACAGCTTTCCACAAATCATGTCTATAAAATACGTAATCCAGTATTTCTGACCCCTGCTACGTGAATTAGTTCCATATTAACCTCATCAAATTCATCTGTTCTGGTGTATCTGCCTGAATATTAAGTAAAATTATGTTATTCACAACAATCACTCCAGCATACGGCATAAGTTATCATTGTTAATGACTGTCCTCTGTGGCTTTACTATAACCTCACATTCTCCCATAATTACTGGTCTAGACATCTATGTGTATTGACCTGAGCACTCGGGAATTTCTGAATATGCTTTGCTTTCAGCCTGCAGTTGGTTTTGCTGTATTTAATTGGGCAATGCCTCAGTCACCTCATGCACTGCCCGTGTCTTTCTCATAGTCCAATTAATTGCCCTTTAAATTAATTTGTCGATGACGCTGCCTTCTATCCTGATTGTCCAAAATAGTGTGAATAAAATAAATCCTTTTAATACCATTTACACTGGATTAGTCACAATACACATTATATGTTGCCAGCTGCCACATATTTTTAGTCATTAATCCCGTGATATTAAGAGTAGAAGCTCACTTCAGTTGCTGGCAGATTCACAGAGAAGCACACATCAGATTTATTAATGAAAAGCATTCAACTCTGAAATAGCAGAGACCGTTGGAGAATTAAATAAACAAAATACTGCTGAAAAAAATACCAACAGGTGCAGTTAATCAAGAGGAGGAAAATAAAGAACAAGAGGAGACTCTTGTCAAAGCAAAGGTAGTGTCTGTTCTTTCTTTAAATGGAAATCAAGGTAACTATTCCATCACAGCTGGCGTAGGCACATAAACCAACTCATTGTATCCATTAGTGTCTGCTTTTCATACTCAAATTGCAGATGCAAGCAATTTAACCCAGATTAGATTGTACTGGCAATCATTTTCAGGTGAAATTGTCCTTGTCAGGAATTTACACTGAATACATTGATGTGCATTTCATCTTGGGGCATCTGATAGATTCTGAGTATTAGCTGCACACTTAGACAACAGGAGTTACCTGCTGTATGTCACACCCAAATGGATTTTTTGTATACACACAGATCTTGCTCATGTGATGCCCTGGTTAAGATTTCTACTGCTATGCTGTGAAGTGTTTTATGATAGCAGTTTTCTGTAAAAGCAGTGTGTCCTGCTGGTGAAGGTGTCTTGGTTTTGGCTGAAGGTACGGAGCCATGTTGTTCAACTTAGGAATGTTGTGTCCGCCAGTCAGGATGGTGGGATGGAGAAAAGATTCCAGAAAGTGATGGGCAGCGAAAGATTTCTGACAGATAGTAGTCAAGGTTCATGACCCTTTGATGGGTGATGCAGAGAGGAGAGAACAGGGAAGGTGCCCAGAGAATCCCATCTGAAGGGAAGAGATGAAGGAGTCCAAGAAGAGAAGTTCTACCTGTGATTGGTGATGAGAATTCAACGTTGTGAGTCAAGCGATACACCCGACCACTACAGACATTTATGTGCACATTTAGACTGGTTCAGTTGTAATGGGCCCTTTTATTTATTTATTCTTTTCTTTTTCTTATTAACTGATAAAGCTGAAATTGATAAATATACTTTCTTTATACTTCTATGCTGCTGTATGAACTGTTATTTCTTGGCGACTAATAATTATGTATGGGCAGTATTAACACATCATTTGCACAAATCAAGGTGTTTTGAGTTGGAATTTCCAACACTCCTGTTCGGTTGAACCCCAGATCATACCAACCCGAGATGTATATTGTTTAGAAAGGTGGCGTGCTCTCCACTGAATTACGTGGCTCTTTGCAGTGTTAGTTAATGAGCCAAGCTGGCATACGAGCTCCGACAAGGGGTTACACACATTTGTGGAGTGAGAATTAGAGTCACAGAAAAGTACAGCCCTGCTAGTCCATGCCAAACCATTTAAACCGCCTAGTCCCATCGACCTGCACTTGAACCAAAGCCCTCTGTACCCCTGCCATCAATGTACCTATCCTATCTTCTCTTAAACATTGAAATCAAGCTCGCATGCACTACTTGCGCTGGAAGCTCACTCCACACTCTCACAACCCATTGAGTGAAGATAATTTCCCTCGTGCAACATTCACAAACTGTTGGAGGAACTCAGCAGGCCCGGCAGCATCGAGTAAGCAGTTAACATTTTGCGCTAAGACCCTTCGTCGGGACTGGAAAGGAAAGGGGAAAAATTCAGAATAAGGTGAGGGGAAAGGAGGAAGAAGTACAAGGTGGCAAGTGATAGGTGAAACCAGGAGAGAGCGAGGGGGCGAAGTAATTAGCTGTGGTTGATTGGTGGAAGAGATAAGGGCTGAAGAAGGGGAAATCTCATAGGAGAGAGCAGAAGACGATGGAAGAAAATGAAGCAGGAGGAGCACCAGAGGGAGATGATGGGCAGGTAAGAAGAAAAGATGTGAGAAGGAAGCATTAAGGAGAAAGGAGAAAAAATGGAGGGGGGGGGGTAATTAATGGAAGTTCAAGAAATTGATGTTCATGTTATCAGCTTGGAAACTAACCAGATAGAATTCAAGGTTTTGCTTCTGCTACCTGAGTGTGGCCTTATCGTGGCAGTAGAGGAGGCCATGGACTGAATGGGAATGGAAAGTAGAATTGAATTGGGTGGCCACCAGGAAATCCCACTTTTTGAGGCAGACGAAGTGAAGGTGCTCAACGAAGTGGTCACCCAATCTAAGTTCGGTCTCACCGATATACAGGAGGTTTCCCCTCATGTTGTTCACCTTTCAACCTTAACCTATGATCTCTAGTTGTAATCCCACCCAACAATTCAAGGAGTTCAAGAAGGAGATTAGGAGAGCCAGAAGGGGCCATGGGAAGGCCTTGACAGGTGGGATTAAGGAAACCCCCATTCAACCCCATATATTCAGCAAGTATGTGAAGAGCAAGAGGATAGGATGTGAAAGACTAGGACCTATCAAGTGTGACAGTGGGAAAGTATGTATGGAACAGGAAGAAATAGCAGAGGAACTTAATGAGAACTTTACTTCAGTGTTCACTATGGAAAAGGATCTTGGTGATTGAAGTGATGACTTGCAGCAGACTGAAAAGCTTGAGCATGTAGATATTAAGAAAGAGGATGTGCTGGAGCATTTAGAAAGCATCAAGTTGGATAAGTCGCCGGAACTGGATGACCAGGCTACTGTGGGAGGCAAGAGAGGAGATTGCTGAGCCTCTGGCTATGATCTTTGCATCATCAACGGAGATGGGAGAGGTTCCAGAGGATTGGGGGTTGTGGATGTTGTTCTCTTGTTCAAGAAAAGGAGTGGAGATAGCACAGGAAATTATAGACCAGTGAGTCTTACCTCAATGGTTGGCAAGTTGATGGAGAAGATCCCGAGAGACAGGATCTCTGAACATTTGGAGAGGTATAATACGATTAGGAGTAGTCAGCATGACTTTGTCAAGGGCAAGTCGTGCCTTATGAGCCTGGTTGAATTTTTTGAGGATGTGACTAAACACAATGATGAAGAAAGAGCAGTAGGTGTAGTGTATATGGATTTCAGCAAGACATTTGATAAGGTACCCCTTGAGAGGCTTATTGAGAAAGTAAGGAGGCATGGGATCCAAGGGGACTTTGCTTTGTGGATCCAGAACTGACTTGCCCACAGAAGACAAAGAGTGGATGTAGACGGGTCATATTCTGCATGGAGGTCAGTCACCAGTGGAGTGCCTCAGGGATCTGTTCTGGGACCCCTACTCTTCATGATTTTTATAAATGACCTGGATGAGGAAATGGATGGGTTAGTAAGTTTGCTGATGACACAAAAGTTGGAGGTGCTGTGGATAGTGTGAAGTGCTGTCAGAGGTTACAGTGGGACACTGATAGGATAAAAAACTGAGCTAAGAGGTGGCAGATGGAGTTCAGCCCAGATAAGTATGAAGTGGTTCATTTTGGTAGGTCAAATATGATGGCAGAATATTATATTAATGGTAAGACTCTTGGCAGTGTGGAGGATCAGAGGGATCTTAGGGACCGAGTCCATAGGACACTCAAAGCAGCTGCGCAGGTTGACTCTGTGGTTAAGAAGACGTATGGTATATTGGCTTTCATCAATTGTGGAATTGAATTTAGGAGCTGAGAGGTAATGTTGCAGCTATATAGGACCCTGGTCAGAACCCACTTGGAGTACTGTGCTCAGCCTCTCTACAGGAAGGATGTGGAAGCCATAGAAACGGTGCAGGAGAGAATTACAAGGGTGTTTCCTGGTTGGGGAGCATGCCTTATGAGAATAGGTTGAGTGAATTTGGCCTTTTCTCCTTGAAGCAATGGTGATGAGAGGTGACCTTATAGAGGTGTATAATAAGATGAGAGGCATTGATTGTGTGGATAGTCATTTTCCCAGGGCTGAAATGGTTGCCACAAGAGGACACAGTTTTAAGGTGCTGGGGAGTAGGTACAGAGGAGATGTCAGGGGTAAGTTTTTTTACACAGGGAATGGTGAACTCGTGGAATGGGCTGCCAGCAACGGGTGGTGGAGGCAGATACAGTAGGGTCTTTTAAGAGACTTTTGGATAGGTACATGGAGCTTAGTAAAATGGAGGGCTATGGGTAAGCCTAGTAATTTCTGAGGTAGGGACATGTTCAACACAGCTTTGTGGGCTGAAGGGCCTGTATTGTGCTGTAGGGTTTCTATGTTCTATGCTTTATCCTTTTCGGTTCATGATGAAAGTTTAACTGTTTCTTGCTCCACTGATGCTGCATGATATATATGCCCAGCAATTCCCAGCCTTACTCTGAAATTCCCCTAGCAACTGTTGGCATTGAAGTTCAAAGTAAATTTACTATCAATGTACATATATGCTCCATATACAACACTGAGATTCATTCTCTTGTGACATACTCAATAAATCCATAATCGAATAATAACCATAACAGAATCAATGAAAGACCACACCAACTTGGGTGTTCAACTAGAATGCAAAAGACAATAAACTGTGCAAATACAAAAAGAAGGAAATAATAATTATTTCCACTTTTAGAAGGGGCATTGAGGTGATCAGACAAAGTAACAGAGATTGCAGAAGAGAATAAATTGGCTCTTGCAATAATAATTATTCCATCTCATTGGCTCTACTGCTTAAACGATGCAGTTTCATATGAGTCAAAATAAAGGTCACAATCTATAATTACTAGAACTACCCTCACCCATTAAAAGTGCAGCTGAGTGGGAAATTCCTGTTTGTAATAAAATGGTATTATCTTTCAATTCTAAGAGTACTGTGAGCTGAGCTTTTACTGTGCACACATGTTCTATATAAAAATAAGACACCACTTTAAGCTGCTGGTTTTGAGCCAAGCATGGGTGTTAAATTAATAACTTGCACTGTTACTTTGTATAATGAAAGCAATTTAACTTATTAGTTCAATTTATTGCAACATTATTGCCATACAATTTATAATATTTCTGGCTACAAGTCACTTGTAGACAAATTTCAGGCTTTGATAATTTTTTAAATGCACAAAAATGCAACTGATTTGTGTAATATTACAGAAACAAATACAGAACACTTCAACATGGAGATATCCTGGAGCTAAACTTTGTTAAATATAATATTCTTAATAATATGAGCTGCCCACCAAAAACACGAATACTTTCTTGTTGACCTCACAAACTACAAGTGTATATATACCTAAGACTTTTCCACAGTATTATAGATTAACACTTGCAAACTCTGTTTGTTAGAACTCTGTTTGCATGTCCAGAGTGTCCAGTAAAAGAACTTGACTCTATACCTATCCAGGTTTAAGTATAGGAATTCTGAAGAACAGACGTAAAACTGACAACAGACAAAAATAAATTGACCAACAAGCAATGAAGCACCCAGCGTACGCAGCTTGCAGTAACAGGTCACATTTTCTAAGCCATCCCCTTGAATTGGGCAAGGCTTGAATGGGATTCACACAGCAATTTTTCTGCTACCTCATTGTCCCAGATTCTGCTTTGTGCTGTCTGCTTTTAAGGTCGCTATTAGAGGCACAGAAGCCCTTCAAACCAATCACTGATGCAGCTCACAATGTAAGACAACAGACTGTAACAGACTCATCTCTTAGCCAATTCAATCTGCTCCAGGACACTAACCATCTGCTATAGTCAACTTAGAAGCAGGAGTTATTAAACAAGGACCAAAAGTAATACCAAATCTTGCCCATCATCACTCTGGGACATGTCATACTGAGGGGCATTTTCTGAACTACTTCCACGCTCCACCAATAAAATCTGTAAAGGAATTCATACCATACCTTTCCACTCAAGTGCTTATGCAGGGTTCTCAGATTATTAACTGTAATGTTAACTGTTAACTGCATATATAAAATGGCTTCTTTGTAGGTAACTGATGAGGTAATGCTCTGTTTAGTTGAAATGTTTGGGTTATAATTATTGATAACAGAGGAACTAACCAATGGTAGCAATGTTGTTCTATCAGTATGTGTGGGAACCTGGAGTGAGTGCATGGGTGTTTGGGGAGGAGAACCGAAGAGGAAGGATGTGTTGGACACGCTCTGGTTGACCACCAAGGTTGGTCCCAGGTGGCGGGTCAAGGAGGTTGGAGAAGATCGAATGGTGGACTGAAGGCTTCGATAATTGAGATCCAATGGTTGTGCATGAACTGATTGAACTCTGATAAGTTTTGGCACCCTTTTCTTTCTTTTTATATTGTAATGCTATTAATTACCTTGTTCCAGTAAGATTTATAAAGTGTATTCTGTAAAATGTACACTGTGTGCTGTCTGATATTGTATGTGCGAGTTTGTACACAGTGTGCATTACACAGCACCTATGCAAATGTGAGACATGGTTTGGACGGATTTTCCCCAAGACAAACACAAACCAATAGCCCTAAGCATTGCAGTTATGATCTTTAGGAGGCTAAAGCAGTTGACAAGCAGGCTAAAAGCAATTGTGTGCAGAGGGTACAAATGGCCTCATAAATCATGAATTATATACAATTTCTTATACAATATACAAGTTTATTCAACCATAAAACTATTTGCTTTTAATTGCTATAATATTCTTTACACAAGAAATACAAAACCATCTTTTCACACAAGTGGTCCTACTGTAAAACTGGCACTTACAGAAATAGTTTTGAAAATGATAAAAGGTCATAATACAGTAAAGTCTGTTGCCTATAAAAATAACTACCAAGGACATATTTTCAAATGTGATTCAATCTCAAGAGCCAATTTTTTAACTTTTTATTCGATTAATGTTATTATGATTATTATTATTGATATCCTTTACCTTAATATCCATAAATATCCTTAATATCCCTTCCCTTTTTCTCATTTATTTAAGTTAAACCTATACATAAAGCTTATTTTTTTTCTCAGATGTATTTTACTCCATCTTCCTCCAACGTTGCTTCCTTCTGCAACCTGGAAGCTTTTAAAATCTATTCCTTCATTTGTCTCAGCTGATTGGATCCTTAAGTTACAGACTCAGTGGTCTTGAGAAGGAACATACAGCCCAAAACAGTCTGTCAGCACTTTCAAAGTATAATGTCATAACCCTAATTTCCACAGCCTTTCCCTGTTTCTTGACAAGTCCAATGATTCAATGGTTCCATTTCGTAGCAGAGAACATTAACAGTATACTACATGAAATTCCTACTCTTCGTAGACATCCATGAAACAGAAGAAAAACCCAATGACTGAATGACAGGACAATGTTAGAACCTCAAAGCTCCCCTTCCCTCTCCCATGCATAAGCAGTGGCAAAAGCATTAACTCTCCCTCTCTCCCTCCCTCACCTGCCTCAGCAAAGAACATCAGCCCCCCCCCCCCCCCACGATCTGCCTTGCAAGGAATAGCAACACCCAAAGAGATCTTGATATAGAATCAAATATCACTGTTCACCCCAAAAGTTCAACGTACCACAGACTCACTCTCTCTCCCTAACAAAGGAGAGAGGGGTATCACTCCTGCCACAGCATTTATCAAATTCCGTTTTCAATATTACATTAAAACCTCTGCCCATCGTTCTATCAGACCACATACCACAAATCTTATATGTTAACGCAATGCCTTGCTAAAGGTTTCTATTAATTCCTTAGCAAGTCACCTTAAGTCGCTGCCCTCAACTCTTCAGGCATTGCAAGTACTTTTCTTTATTTACTATGTATGATCAATTCAAAACTTTGTATGCCTTTATCCAATTGCTTTTCATTTACAAAATACACCCACATCTTCCTTCTATATAAGTAATTGTAACCTCCTCCCTGGAATCATTCTGCTACATCTGCTTTGCACCTACTCTGAATCTTCTTTCCTGCCCTTCCATTGTTGTTGGACTATAAATCCTCTCAATTTTCTTGACGAATAAGTAGGACTGGTGAAACCTGCTGCAAATGAACTCATAGCTTCTACAACAACATCTCCAACCCAAGGAAATGTTACCATTTGCCAGTCTACTCAAAGCCATTACCGTCTTTGAGTAGGCTGGCATCATACTGGGGGATGCCTATGATCAGAACCTCAGATGAACCAGTCACACAACTGCTGTGGCTACAAGAGCAGGTTAGAAAGTGGGTACTGTGCAGTGACTGATTCCCTTTCTGATATCAAAGTTTTCCAACCACTTACTGTACAAGGCACAAGACGTGAGCCTGATGAAATGCCCTCTACTTGTGTATGTACAGGAGCAACAATAAGAAGCTGAACACCATTCAGAACAAAGCAACACCCTGTACACCACACTAAATATTCATCATCAGGTCAGCATGACAGCAATGTATACCATCTACAAATGCACTGCAGTTACTCACTAAGATTAATCTGGCAGCAATCCCAGAACCTACTGCCAAGGACAAGGGTAACAAGTAATGGGAACATTACTACTTATAAGCTCCAGTCCAAGTCACACAGCCTCCTGACTTGGAAATATATCATTTTTCCTTCATCATCACTGAATATAAATTGAGGAACTCCCTACTAACAGCTTAGTGGGAAAGTATTCATTCAAGCACTTCAAATCAGGTTGGGTCATGACTATCTTTGCAAGGGCAATTAAGGATGGATAATAAATATTAGTCTTTCCAATAATGCCAATGTATACTGAAAAATCAATATGCTTTCCTCAAGAATTTTACAGTATTAAGTACCAGATGGCATTTGTTTTGTATTTAAACCCATAATGCTGTTAACTTTGTACTATTTCTCCAAAATAGAATGAGGTAAATTTAATTGCAGCCACATTACTTACACATCCACCTCAGGTCTTTTTTACAAACAACAAGCAGTTTAAAAGTAAAGATTTCTTCTCTCTTTCTTTTCTGCATGGTAATCTTGTGCTAACAGCATTGATTGCTTACAGATCAGACCAAATTTAATTTAAAGCAAAAACATCAGAGGAATGCAAACTATGTATGGATGAGAAGTTAGCAAACAGATCATTTTCAGTTTTGAAATGTGCTAGAAACTCACCAAAGCATGGACATTTGTTCATTAAACGTATTTTGTTGAAGTTGATTGTGGAAATAAAGCATTGCTATTAAAATTGAGCACTCAAGCATAATATAGCAATATAGGGTTCGGTTCCTTCATTTAATTTATTTTATACCATTGGAGGCAAACTCTGATTACAGAGTACATAATTCGGAGTTGAAAACCTTAAGTGTAGATCATACATTTGCACCATAATCTTCAAATAAGTTCTGGTTCTTTTAAACAAGTTTAAGATTTTAAGATTCAAATTCATCACTTTTTTGTAAATTATCTAAATCACTTTACAAATCAAAATGAAAGATCTTTACTGTAGTTTAAACCTTCAGATTTTCTTCTGTCCAATCTAACTTTTCAGACTGGCTAAGTTCTTACATTTTTTTAAAGCTTGCTCCTTAATGACACAATATTATTATTGCATATAGTATAAATAACTAACAATCAAATGCAGCAGAAATTGAATAGAGCTTTTAATAACCATGTCAGACTGCCTAAGACTGCAATTGATGCTGCTTGCAACACTGACTGCTCACACTTCCGAGTCACCGGCTGTGGCAGTGGGTCGGTGACGTGCCAGTCCTTTAACCCAACAGAGGGTTAAAGAGATTTACTCTGCAGGAGACAGGAACTGCTGACTGAGTAGCTAACAAGCCATCTGCAAAAAATAAACTTTATGGAGTTCTTACCTAGACATCAGAGCCCTGGTAACTCTTTAAATTTGCTGGAAATACTGGAGAAAAGTAATTTCATTACAGAATTTTACAGCATGGAATGAGACCATTTAGCTCATATTTATAGGTTCCCACCATTCCTCATTCAAATCATTTCATTACGAGGTAGATATTTGGTTTGTTACCCGAAACTCTCACAAGTTTCTACAGATGTACAATGGAAAGCATTCAAACTGACTGCATCACCATCTGTTACGGGGAAGGGGTGCTACTGCACAGGATCGAAATAAGCCACAGTGAATTGTAAACTTAGTCAGCTCTATCACAGGCCTCCATTATATCCAGGACATCTTCAAGGAGTCCATCATTAAGAACCAACACCACCCCCCCATCACCCAGATTATGCCTTGTTCTCATTGCTCCAACTGGAAGGAGGTACGGAACCCTGAGGGTACACACTCAGTGATTCAGAAACAGTCTCTTCCTCTTTGCCATCCGAATTCTGAATGGACATTGGACCCATTCCATTTTTGCACTATTTAACTATGTACATATTGTAATTTATAGGCTTTTCCTATCATTATATATTGCATTGTACTCCTGCCAAAAAGGCAACAGGTTTCACAACATATGCTGGTGATATTCAACCTGGTTCTGATTCTAATCCTGATTTTCCTCTGGAGACCACTGTAATTCTTCTGCCAATAACTTAAATCTATACCCCTAGTTACCAACCTCTCTCTACCAGATGAAATATGTCCTTCTTGTTCATCCTGGGAGGACTCCCATGAGTCACTATAATCTCCCCTCAGACTGGAAACTAATTTCAGTCTCTCCTCTTAAATGTGATTCTCCAGCTCTGACAGCATATTTTCTTCAGCACCCCATCTAACTCTGTACCTTTCCCGTGGTGTGGCGGTCAGAACTACGCACGGTGCTCTAAATGCACCCTAAACAGTATTTTATGTAGTAATAACATAGTAAACAGTTATTTCATGTTTGCCCTCCAAAAATAATGATAGTTCTGATGAAAAGTTTTTGACTTAAAGGTTAAATCATTTTCTCTTTCCACAGATGGTGTCTGAGCTGTTGAGTGCCTCCAGCGTTTTCTGTTCTTATGTCAGATTTCAAGAAGTGTGATTTAATTTGATTTTAATTATCACCTATCCTGCTACCTTCAGGGTCCTGTGTCAAGATCTTACTGTTTTCCCCACACTTATGATTATTCTGCCATTTTACTTCCATAAATTTATCACTCATACTTCTCCAGTAAAAAACAATCAGCTGGAGATACTCAGTAGATCGAATAGAATCTGCGGGAGGAGAGAAATAGTTGGTATTTCAAGTCGAAACTCTCCATCAGTCTCCACACATACTTCTCCAGATTGAATCCCAATTGTCATTGGCTCGTCCATCTAACCAGCCCACTAATGTCATGCAGCTTAGACTTGCCTCCTCACTATCAGCTACATTGCCAAGCTTAGTACCATAGCAGACTTCTCAATTGTGCCCCGAACCACCATTGCACCCTTCCCAACCCCCACCCAACAACTTTGCTGTACCATTTGGAGCTCCTCTTGGAAAGCTGATAGAAGTCCTGGCAAAAACAACATTCCATTCGTAAAAGCTCCCACTGAGCCAAGTTTTAATCCAACTTTCTGTTTCCTTGATCAATCTGCCATGCAAATCTCTGTCAAACACCTTGCTAAAATTCATGTAGGATACTCCAAATGCAGTTTACATATATTGGTCCTCCTTACATTCTCTTCAAAAATAAAACTGGTCTCTACCCACCTCAACAAAAAAAAGTAAGTTGTATGTCTCCAAGCTGTGAATTATGTTGTTAATCAAAATTGTTCCAAAAAAAACATTCTTGTTAGTTTATCTTGCCGTAATTACTGGCCTGTCCCAAGTTCCTTTACCAAACAAAGCTACTGTATCAGCCATCTTCTGGTGCACCTCCATCATAGGAAGACTGGCAGCCAAAGCTTGTGTATTTACTCTACCGACTTGTTAACTTATCAATTTTAAGGAAATTTCAATTTTCTTGACATTTCTTCTTCTCTACATTTGTTTCTACTACATTAAAATTCTTTCTGCTTAACCCCAATGTCTGTATCACTCCTTATTTCCTATCTACCAAAGAAAAGTGTTCACCTGCAACTATTTCATTTTTATCTTTATGTGTTCAGTCAGCATCACTTAACATCAGTCCATAATGTACATCCACGCTTACCTACATACAACAGTCTAAATAACAAGAAGAGAAGATGTTATTCCAGAGTCTGATTAACAATAAAAATAGATTAACTGGTAAGTTCAAGTTTCTGGAAGGTTTATTCTTTTCTTTCTTCTGGCACAAATAGTGCAGTGGGAATGTCATGCAGTACAATGTTGCGGGACAAGGGAGGACAGAGAGAAAGATGGCTAGTGTCCCTGATGACTACACCTGCAGGAAGTACATCCAGCTCCAGCTTCTTAGAAACCACATTAGGGATCTAGAGCTGGAGCAGGATCATTCAAGAGGCTGAGGAGTTGATTGATAAGATGCTGGACATAGGTAATTAGTTGACTGTCAGTAGGGAGAAAGGGGATAGGCAGTCAGTACAGGGTACCCTTGTGGCTGTCCACCTCAATAACAAGTTTTTGTTTTGGATATTGCCGGGGGGCGTGGGGTGACAATCTAGCAGAGGAATGCCACAACAGTCGGGTCTCTGTTACTGAGTCTGGCTCTGTGGCTCAGAATAAAAAGGTAAAGAAAAAGCAAATAGTAGTGATAGGGGACTAATTGATTTGGGGAGAAGACCAAAGGTTCTGTGGAAGAGAAAAAGATACTCTAAAGGTAGGTTGCCTTCCTGCCAGAGTGTTTTCAGGAAAATGTTCTTAATCAATATGTAGAGGTCCCAAATGGAGAGAATATGATACTGGATCTCCTATTAGGGAATGAGACAAGACAGATGACAGAAGAATACAAAGTCTGCATGCTCCTGTCAGAATAAAAGACAATGCTAACAGGTCTAAGGAACCACCTACAGTCTGTACACCAGAAAAGCAGGATCTCCCAGTGGCCACACATTTTAATTCCATGTCCCATTCCCATTCTGATATGTCTATCCATGGCCTCCTCTACTGTCAAGATGAAGCCACACTCAGGTTGGAGGAACAACACCTTATATTCCGGCTGGGTAGCCGCCAACCTGATGGCATGAACATTGATTTCTCTATCTTCTGTTAATGCCCCTCTTCCCCTTCTTACCCCATCCCTGATTTATTTATTCCCCCCTTTTTTCTCTCTCTCTCTGCCCATCACTCATTGCCTGTTCTCCATCTCCCTCTGGTGCTCCCCTCCCCCTTTCTTTCTCCCTTGGCCTCCCATCCCATGATCCTTTCCCTTTTCCAGCTCTGTATCCCTTTTGTCAATCACCATTCCAGCTCTTAGCTTCACCTGACCCCCTCCTGTCTTCTCCCATCATTTCAGATTTCCCCCTCCCCCTCCTACTTTCAAATCTCTTACTATCTTTTCTTTCAGTTAGTCTTGATGAAGGGTCTCGGCCCAAAACGTCGACAGTGCTTCTTCCTATAGATGCTGCCTAGCCAGCTGCGTTCCACCAGCATTTTGTGTGTGTTGCTTGAATTTCCAGCATCTGCAGATGTCCTCATGTTTGAGGTCTAAAGAAACATAGTTTTCGAGGGATATTGATGTCATGGTTAAGAAGCAGAAGGAGGCGCAGAACAGATATTGGCAGCAAGGACTTATGAGGAGCTCGAGGAGTTTAACAAAATCAAGAGAACAGTTAAGAGGAGAATCACAAGAGCTAAGTGCATGAGGTTGCTCTGGCAGACAATATGAAAGAGGATCCCAAGAGCTTCCGCAGACATGATCCTTAAGAGCAAATGACTAGCAAGGAACAAAATTGGCCAGTATGCGGATCAGCGTGGTAATCTATGCATGGAGCCGAAAGAGAAGAGGGAATTTTTGCATCTGTATTTACTCAGAATATAGACACAGAGTCTGTAGGACTGAGGAAATACAAGAGTGAGGTCATGGTAGTGTACGGTTCACAGAATAGGGGGTGCTTGCAGTCTTGACGTGGATAAATCCCCAGGGCCTGACAAGGTGTTACCTCAGACCATGTGGAAGGCTATTTCCGAACCTGCAGTTTCTGAGACGTTTGCCAGGCAGGAAATGTAGTTGATATTTTGGAGTTTAACAAGGCTCATGGGAGACTGGTCAAGAAGTTTCAATTGCCTCCATTCAGGTTGAGGTTGTAAATTAGATCTGATGTGGCTTCATGGAAGAAGCCAGAGAGTGGTAGTAAGATGGTTGTGTCTCTGACTCAAGGCCTGTGACTAGTGGTGCGCTGCAGGAATCAGTGCTGAATCTGTTTTTGTTTGGCATTTATACCAATGATCTGTACGATAACATGGTTAACTGGATCACCAGATATTCAGATGACACCAATATTGGGACACCAAGACAGGGAGGAAGACTATCTAAGCTTGCAGTGGGATCTGGACCAGCTGGAACAATGGCTGAAAGATGGCAGATGTAACATAACGCTGACATGTGAGGTGTTGCAGTTTGGGAGGCTTACACAGTGAATGGTAGGTATTGAGGACTGCAGCGGAACAGTGCAGGTGTGGCTCTGGTAGCATAGTGATTATTATAATGCTTTACAATACCAGCGACAATGTTCAATTCCCACTATTGTCTGTAAGGAGTTTGTCTGTTCTCCCAATGGCCACATGGGCTTCCTCCAAGTGCTCTGGTTTTCTCCAACATTCCAAAGACATAGGTTAATTAGTCACTTGTGTGTAATTGGGGGTTGCAGGTCATTGAGCGGGAAGGGCCTGTTACTGAGCTATATCTAAGGTGGCTTTATGGCCAAGTTTGTAGATGATACATAGATAGGTGGAGGAGCAGGTAGTGTTGGGGAAGCAGGAGTCTGCAGAAGGGCTTAGACAGATTAGAAGAATGGGCAAAGCAGTGGCAGATGGAGTACAGTGTCGGGAGTGTATGGTCATGCACTTTGGCAGAAGGAACAAAGGCCTAGACTATTTTCTAAACGGGGAGAAAATTCAGAAATCAGAAGAGCAACGTGACTTGGAAGTCTTTGTGCAGAATTCCCTAAAAGTTAACTTGCAGGTTTATTCAGCGGTAAGGCAGGCAAATGCAACGATAGCATTATTGCCACAGGACTAGAATATAAAAACAAGGATGTAATGCTGAGACTTTCTAAGGCATTGGTCAAATGAGACTTGGAGTATTGTGAGCAAATTTGAATACCTTACCGAAAAAAGGATCCACTTGGAAAAGGTCCAAAGGAGTTTAATGGGAATGAAAGTGTTAACGTATAAAGAGGGTTTGATGACTCTGGGCCTGTACTCATTAGAGTTTAGAAGAATGGGGGGAAAGTATTAGAAAGCCTAAATATAGTGGAAATGGAGAGGATATTTGCTAAAATTGCCAGGTGAAGGATAGCTGTGGAGGTCAAGTCATTGTATATACTTAAAGCAGGTTGATAGGTTCTTGATTAGTAAAGGCGACAAAGGATATAGTGGAAGGCGGTAGAATGGAGTTGAGAAGGACAATAAATCAGCCATAATGGAATGCTGGAGCGAACTCAATGGGTTGACTAGCTTAATTCTGCTCATATATCTTATGGTATTATGGTCTTAAGAATGCTAAGAACAGAAGGAGCTGGGAGTACGGATCCATAATTCTTTGGAAGTGACATCACATGTAGATTGGGTAGTAAAGAGAGCTTTTGGCACATTGGCCTTCATAAATCAAAGTATTAAGAACGGGAGTCGCAACGTTATGTTGAAGTTGCATAATGCATTGGTGAGACCAAATTTGCAGAGCTGTGTGTAGGTCTGGTCACTTAGCTACAGGAAAGATACCAATAACATGGGAAATGCACAGAGCGATTTTACAAATACACTCCCAGGACTTGAGGATCTGAGTTGAGCTCTAGTTAGTATAAGGTTGAATAGGTAAGACCTTTATTCCTTGGAGCATTTGTTAATGAGGGGAGATTTATAGAGGTATATAAAAGTATGACAGGTAGAGTTAATGCAAATAGCCTTTTACCTCTGAGGCTGGGTGAAACTAGAACTGGAGGTAAGGAAATTAGTGGATGTAGATTCGATTTCAATATTTAAGAGAAGTTTGGAAAATGATACAGACAAGAGACTTATAGAGAATTAGGGTCCAAGTTTGGGTCAATGAGGTTAGGCAGAATAACAGTTCATCATAGACTAGATGGGTCAAAGGATTTGTGTCAGTGCTGTACAGTTCTATAACTCTATGAAACTAAAATCTATATTCAACTTCTTCATTCTTTAAGAGTAACTGTTCTTACTATTTTTTTAATTCTCTACTTAGGAAGTTTTTTTTTCATCTTACAGTGCCTGAGAAGTTAAAGCATGGGAATAGAAATTCATGGCTTTTAATATGCAACAACATTCAACTTGTGTGTAGTTTTGATTGTCATGCAAGATTGTAATATTAATGTGAAATATGTATTGTATATTTTATAAGACAACATCATGAACTTTTCATGATATGGATTTGATATGTACCTTCTCAAACTGAGCAGCAATCGTCTGAGTTAGTGACAGATAGGCAGCACCTTGGGCACTGCTGGAATAAAAATCATGAAAACCAGGCCGTACTGAGAGTGGACCATTGAGTCATCATCACAACTCTGGAGCAGAATGGCAGCAACCATTGCAACATGCAAGAAGGAAGACTACTTGAGTTATCAGGCAGTAAGCAAGTCTCTGCTAACAAAGGAATCTAGGCCCACAATGTCAGAGGTCACATCTTCCAGTGCAGCAGTTATGATTGGATGGCTTTCGTTGTGCTTCAACCTGCATTGCAGCATTAGTCATTACTGCCGGATTGTAGGTTCCAAGCAAGTGCATTGCCAGTTCTCTATTTGCAGAACTTTTGCAGCAGCGCCCTCTTGGAAGTTGGGACATACCACCCCCTTCCCACCTGGTTATGCTAAAATACCATCAATTGCTGAGCTTTTAATCAAATTAATAAACTTCATTATGTTTTTTCCTTACACCAGGCACTTACTCAACTGTTACTCAGGTACCACACATCCTCTCTAGTAACTGTTTTGCTAACATCCTTACTAATGCGAAATATCTACATACACACCTCAAAGTGCCAAAAACTAGTTTAAGCACCAGAATGTGCAGAGAAGGTCAGGGGATTAAGACTGTTCTGTACGTCCAGCATAAGGGCTGCCATTTTTGAATAGTACTGAGAGAGTACTACATAGTCTCAGCTGTGACTTCAATTCAAAATATTAACTCAATGTCCTATCAGCATTCTCTGGTCGATTACAAGATGGCACTAGTCAAAAAGATCTAGCAATTCTCTCTGGCATTTTGGCCAATATTTGTTTCTCAACCTATATAATTAAAAGCAGTTTTAAAAACTAAAAATTTGTGATATGAAATGATCACACCTCAGTTTGAGAAAATTTACTGCCCAGGTGATTTCTTACTCTATAATAATAATAACTACACTTTAAAAATACTTTCCTCTTGAAGTATTTTGATATATCCAGAAGTCATGAAAACTATTACATAAATGCAATTTTTTTCTGTCCACTGGAAAAGTTCAGCCTGCAAAGAACGTGCTGCTTCACAGCTTTCCTCATTTGTTGATGATGTGTAGAGCTTACAACTAACACATGATCGTAAATTCCCTGAGGAGGTGCATATCATAAGTATCCAAGTCAATAAGTATTAAATTCTTTGGGTAATTGTACATTATCTTAATAATGATGGTGCACAATCATGTTTCATTGATTAATCCTACTCTATTGCTTTTAGTTGCATAAATGCTAGTGCAAACCTAATCAATAACTCCTCCTAGGTCACTGGGCTACATATTGATGTGCTGTACATGTCACCCCACTTCCAAAATTTAATTCTATTGACTGACAGAGGAAATCTCAAAGCTGAATACACCACACAGAAATTTCCATAGATGTGTGATCAGGAGAAGAAACTGAGGAAGAATTTCTATGCCTGCTGTTCTGAAAATGCCTTTTAACCAAAGTAAATTGTTTTCTTATTTTCTCGACAAACAGTACACATGTTATAATACTAAAGAACTGTACATATATGTAGTGAATTACAGAACCATCGAATCAAAGCATGATAACAAAGCACAATAATCATGCAGCCCTTCCACTCCACAACGGTTCACTGCAACAGCAGTGCAGAGAGGTCTGTTCCTCCCCCCACTTTACCAGGATTCCTTTCTTTACCCAGTAAAGCTTCTCCAGCTGTTCATCATAATCATCACAGAAACAAACATCCTGCTATAGGCATTCATCCTCAGTTTGTAAGGGCCAATTGAGTACTTTTTTATTTTTATTTTTTACTAATTGGTACCAGCTTCTAATAATGACAACATACCTATCCAAGTAACTGTTATAATAGATCTAACAGTGTTCCCCCTTCATATACATGAGAAGTAAAAATCTTTACGTTACGTCTCCGTCTAAACATGCAATGTGCAATTTATAGTGATTTATAATAAATCTTATTGTAGTGTTCTCGCTCAGGTGTAAGAGAACTCTGAACTAAACACCGAGGTAAACCGTAGTCAATGAAAACAGGATCGCAGTAAGTTTACTGTTCACTCTTCCACATTAACGTATGGTGAAAACTGTTGATAAAACAATACAAAATATATACAGTATTTGTTTCCTTCTTGATATCACATTTACATCGTAAATACTTGCAAAAGTAAAACTACAACAACTACATTACATTAAAGTGCAGCATACAGTCAGAATCTACCTACGCCATTGACTGCTTTAAATACACTTCAACACAAACTATCCATAACTCTTTAACTAACGAAAACATAAACCTTATCAACCGTCATTACTTTTAACAGAATCAGCGTTAACATTTTTAATTCAACACATTGATTATCTCATGAACTTACGGCGTTGCTTCACAGATGTTTCTAGTGCATAGGAAGAAAACTTTTCTTGCGCTGATCCTGCACATGTGAGTCCCCTCCTTCCCATTTCTCCAAACTGGTATTTTCCCACAAGACGCGGCGAAACCGGATGTGACGTCATCGCATGCCGCGATATATCACAGACAACGAATTTACTTTAAACAATCTTAACTTTAACTAGAAAATGCTCACAAACGAATTACTAAAGCGAAAATATTATAAACTAAACAAATGCCATAAAGGCAACACACTTATGTTCAACAGGATAGTCAATATAACATAGAATTACAGTTGAAATACAGTTGTATTTCTATGTCTGATGGCCTGGAGGAAGAAACTGTCTCGAAGCCTGTTGGTCCTGACTTCCATGCTGGGGTACCTTCTCCCGGAACAGTTTGTGGTTGGGGTGACTCAGGTCACCAATGATCCTTTGGGCCTTTTTTACACACCTGTCTTTGTAAATGTCCTGAATAGTGGGAAGTTCACATCCGCATGACTCTGAGCGAAACAGTTCCCACACCAGGATGTGGCTTGGCCAGAATCTAGCATCTACAGATTGTGCGATTGTCTTGGTGGGGGCTATCGAAAATCACTTCTGGTTAGCTTTTCATCCTGAGTTTTTTTTATTATTTTTACGAGCTCGACGCTCAACCCAGTACGGGTGGAAAGCGTGCAAGGGGGCTGGCTGGATTCAAACTTCGTTCCAAAGTCCAGCGCTGATGCCACTACACCACCAGCTGGCTAGCTGCATGGAAGGGGGTTGCCCTCACTTCCTTTGTTTAAGACAAGCAGTGCACGTAGCCATTGAAAAGCTATGCTCCGTGTGTGCATGCTTTTAACTAAATATGTCGTAAATAATTAGCTTTGTCGTGTGTGTAACTTGTGGAACATGAATGCTTGGTCAAATTTTTACTGTTTGTAAATAAATGGTTAATATTCTTACTCACAATTAGTATTTTCTGTCTCACGCGCCGGAACAACGAACCTAATTCAACATTACGTTTTGGATCTGCTTTTTGAGCAGACATGCATTTCTTTAAAAGGTTATTTCAGAGAGTGTACACCTCCAGTCCAGCATGAGCGATGCAGAGACCTAGGTTGCACAGATAATAGTGAGGGCATTAGAAGTCTCGCTAAACTACTTATGGGTTATGGAATGCTGGTGTTTTGGTCAGACTAGTTAGATTTCACTCAGGATGAAAAGGAGCACCACATTGTTTCCATACTTAAATCATTGGTTTATGCCAGGAGAAAGACTAGCCGGCAAGATGCTTTCTTGCTGTTTGCACTATTGTGAGACATCAGTATAAACCGACAGCAAGTCCGAAGAATGAAATGGAAAATCTCAGTCGGTGCTGTATTATTCTGAGAGAACCATCATTGGTGGCTCAGAGTACATTTGCAAAGTTAAAGGATAAGAATATGGAGATAGCTTATCAGCTAATGAAGCTACTGCAGTTAGATGCTGCGCGCCGAACTGGTTGACAGCCTGACTCTATTAAGGTTTGAGCCATGATAAGGAGGAGGGAGATGATCCTACTGTGGGGCTGGGGGATGGGGGTGTTTGGCTGATAATGAAAATGAGGAAGAGAGAGTAGCTGGACACCTTGGTTTAATCCTTAAAATGAAGGCCCACTGCCTTGCACATCTGAAACAGTACAAGCCAGGCTAGTGATCATGTGGCCCCATGCCCACTGTGGAGAGCATCCGACTGTGGCTTCTTTCTCTCAGGAGGGAGAGGAGAAATAGGTTCAGGAATGTGTGGGGGATGGTGTAATGGCCTTTATGAGACAAAAGAGTTCAGAAAATTCTCCACCAAGGAATTGGTGAGTTTAGGGTATAGGTACAGACAAAAGGCTGGGAATCCTTGGCTGTGTGGTTATTGAGGATAGAAGATGAGGTGGGTACTGGTGTGAACCTATCTAACAGATAGATGGGTGCTTTAGGAAGTCTATCATCCCAATGTGATCAATAACGTCTTGGGAATACTGATTGCTTCCCCCCAGCATAATGCATTACTATGGGATCAGGTAACGGCAGCTATAAAACTGAAGTATCATTCTCTTACTGAATGGAATGTTAAACCCCATGCAAAATGGGGCACAGTAGAGGAGAGTACTAAAGTTCTATGCCAATGGCTTCTTATCACAGAATTATACCTTGGCAGTGGTAGCCTGCCAGAGGATATTGAATTAACTTCTGGACTGATAGGACATGTGATTATGGCAGTGGATTTTCAAATAAAAGGGTTAGTGCTATCTTTAATTGCACCAGCAGCTGGGTATCCTGTAAGTACAGCGATTCAATTATTGCAAGGTATGTAGAAAAGGACACGTGCAGTCAGGTATGGAAGTGGGATACGTAGACGGGGAGTGTGGGATCCCACATATCCTGTAAAGGAATGTTTTTAGTGTTGCTCAAAGCTGAGGACTCGGAGGAGCAGGTAAATGGTGTTCCCGCCCCCACTCCTCTATGCAATGTGGTGGAAGTACTGTCAGGAAAAGCAAGAGACGAAAGCTTTGAGGGGGAAGGGTCATTCCTCAAGCCCTCTGCAGATAGATCGGTTCAACAGCCGCCGTTGTGCTGTATCAGATTCTTCGCATTCCAGTCAAGATTTCCTACATCCCGCAGTGGAGGCAGTACACTTGGCTGTGACTGACCTTTGCCACCAGTGGGAATGCGGGTTTGGTTAGCACACTCATCACCACATGTGGGGGGGTTGGGGGGGGTCATCCCTCTTCCCTGTAAATCGAGTGTGAATGATTTGAATGTGGGGGAATGTGAGGTATGGCCACGTATGTCAGTTTGATTTTGTGTGTGTGTGTGTGTGTGTATGTGAGGACTTTGCTTTTAAAACACACTATGAATGCATTAGTCTCTGCCCAGTTGCTTTTTCCTTCTCAGTTGCTGTCTGTTAAGTGTGCTATTTCCCTGTGAGAATTTAACGTCTGTTTTAAGTTTTTGCTGTTCCATATGAAGTTTTCAAGAAGAGTACAGCCTGAACTTTGTGTTTTGTTTTCTAATCTGTTACTTTGTTTCTTGTTTCTTAAAGTCTGTTACATGTTTGCTGTGCCTTAATCTGTTACTTTGTTACTTTTTCCCCTGTAACTGGTTTTAGAGATGACTCACATTTCATACCTGCCATATGAAATTCAGGTTAATGGGGTAGAAATTTGGGCAACTTTATTCCTGATATCAGATGCCCATATTTTTGAGGGACTGGAGTATTCTGGAAGCAATTCTTGTGTGTTTTCTAAATACCCAGTGACTAATTAGGAGTGAGTGTATTTGTATCTCCCCGCATTAGATGCTGACTTGTGGTGGGAGATCTTGTGGTACATTTCCTAGGGATGGAGTTTGAATACTCACACCGCTCCAACAGGTCAGATTACTGAATTTCCTTATTACAGTGTGGATGGGATGGATGCCACTGATATTGATCCCTTCCACAAGTAAAAAGACTCCTGGGAGAAATTATATGGTCTCTTAGGTTTTAGCATTCTGTTTCAGAGAATTGGGAAGGGAGTAGTCTATTCCAGCAAACCTCGACCCAAAGTATGGTCACACCTTTAAGGGACTTGAGCCTTAATAGCCCCTGTGGAGTAAATGCTTTAAGGGCTGTTATTTCCCTGTGTACCACTTGTTTAATCGGAAGGTCCTGACTCTTAAAATAGTCTTGAAGGCTAAAATGGTGTTTTGTCAGTGTCTTGCTGCATGCCGACATGTAATGTTTTATTTTCTGAGAATCTGCAAAAGGGATTGAATGTGGTGCAATAAAATATCCTCACTTTGACCTGCTGGCAAGGTTATTGATGAAATGGTTGTAAGTTGCTGGGACTCAGATCCTAAGTAATGCTACAATGATATGCTGCAACTCACATGAGAGACCGTCTATTATTATTTTTTCCTTTTACAACACATGATTCCTGCCAATACTGAGGATTTTTCAGATATACTTTTACTTCAGATTTACTTGGACTTATTTATGCCACACTTGGTCAATGCTGCCTTGATATCTGAGCAATCACCCTCACTTCTCTGAATTTCAGTTGTTTGGTCCTTGTCTGGACAAAAGATTGAGACCTCTAGCCAAGTGATCCTGGTGGTGCTACATGTTTCCTATCCAAATCCTCCACAGTAGCTTGCAGAGAAAGACATGGTGTTACTGCACCTGCTGTTAACCTGAAAGAGTTTTACCCAACTACTTGGTGAGTTTTCCTCTTCACCATCTACCATCTCTTTACTATGTTTTCATGCCAATTAAATTGTGTGAAATTAATACAATATGCAAGTTGAGCAAATCCTCTGGGAGCTTGCACAATTCCCAGTAATTTTCCTTAATGAGCATTTAATTATCAAAATTATATTAATAATGGGTCATTGTGTATTGTATTTGTTTATTCCCAGAAGGGATTTAAACAGCCAGGTCTATAGTTTGTAATTATAAAACTGAAATAATAAAACTACTCAAACTTAAAGCAAAATTTACATGTAGTCTAGCATTTTTAATCAGTGCAAATTAAGTCAAACTGCGGATGGTTTTGACATCTAACCATTCCTTTTTAGAAGTAATTAGCATTCATTAACCAAAGTTACCCCATGGCTTCAGAACAACATAATCTACAATCATCTACCCACCTATTGACAGAAACTTAGATTAAATATAACATGAAAGATTCCAACCTGGAAATAAAAAAGCGATAAAACATTTAAATATTACTTGATTAAAAAATACATTATTTAATGAAGTGCTTGTATTGCTTGTACAGTTCACAATGGTTACCTCCCTTGCACCACATGCAGATATGGAGAACATTTCCATTCAGTCCACAGTGTTGCCGCTGACAATCCAGTTGATTGGTACTTTATTTTCCTTCCCATTCTCACTTGTCTCTCTTTGATCTATGCTTATCTAAGGAAAATGTAAACATAATGAACAGCACCTCATCTTTCATTAGGGAATGATGCAGTCCTTGGGACTCAGTACTAAACTCAACGCTCTCAGATGACGAGCATTCCTACACTGGGCCTGGATAGGATATAGCCCAGGTTACCACGGGAAGTGAGGGAAGAGATTGCTGTGCCATTGGAAGTGATCTTTGTCTCCTCATTAGCCATAGGAGTAGTATTGGAAGATTATTTATTTGTCTGAGAAAGATAATAAGGATAATTTTGTTAATTATAGACCAGAGAGTCTTAAATAAGTGGTATGCAAACTATTGCAGAGGATTCCTAGAGTCAAGATTTATGAGCATTTGGAAAAGCATAGATTAGGAATAGTCAGCATGGCTTTGTCAGGTTGTTAAGGGCAGCTCATGCCTCACAAGCCTTATTGACTTTTTTGAGGAAAAGACAAAACAAATTAATGAAGGTGGAGTGATTACTGTGTTATCTATGGATTTTAGTAAGGCAACTGACGAGATCCTCATGATAGGTTCATTCAAAAAGTCAAAGGGCATAGGGTCCAGGAAAACTCATTATGTAGATTCAGAACTGGCTTGCCCTCAGAAGACAGGGGGCAGTAATAGATGGAGTATGTTCTACCTGGAGGTCTATATCTAGTGGTGTTCTGCAAGTATCTGCTCTGGGACTCCTGTTCTTTGAGAGTTTTATAAATGACTTGGTTAAGAAAGTAGAAGAGTGGGTTAATAAGTTTGCAGATAAGCATGGAGATTGGTGATGTTGTAGCAGTGTGGAAAGTTGTCATAGGTTACAATGGGACATTGTCAGGATGCAGAGCTGGGCTGAGAAATGGTAGATGGATTTCAATCCAGAGAAGTGTGAAGGTCAAATTTGATGCCAGTGTACAAACTTAATGGCACAATTCTAATCATTGTGGAGGAACAGAGGGATCTTGAAGGTACAAGTACATAGATCCCTCAAAGTTGTCATGCAAGTTAATAAGGTGGTTAAGAAGGCATATGGTGGCATTCTTTAGTCAGGGGATTAAGTTTAGAGCCGTGAGATAATTTTGCATCTCTGGTTAAATCATACCTGGTGTATTGTGTTCAGTTCTGGTTGCCTTATTATAGGAAAGATGTGAAATATTTAGAGAGAGAGAAAGTGCAGAGGAAATTTACCAGGACACTGCTTAGATTAGAGAACATGCCTTAAGAGGAAAGGTCGAGCAAGCTAGGGCTTTGAAGCAAACAAGGATGAGACATGATTGATAGAGGTGTATTAGGTGAAAGAGGCATGGGCAGAGTGGACAGCCAATGTCTTTTTCCCAGGAGTATACATTTATAAGACATTTCTTGTTGCTAGAAAGAGTTTAACAGAAGGATATCAATGTAACCTCCAAGATGACCACAACCTTCTCGGGGTTTGAGGCTTGCATGCCTCAATGACCCAGAGATCTATGTTGGCTGGAGTCAGAGCTTTATGCCTTGCCTCTTGGTAGGGTCACCCAGGCCAAACAGATCAAAGGGTAAAGGAGAGACTAAGAGTGGTCCACCTCCAGCTTCAGGGGTTCAACTCAGGGCTAACAACCCTGATCGGTAAAACAAAACTGTTATGGAAACAAGAGTGAAATGGCATTCTATATCTGAGTGTGATGGTATTTTTAAGTCACCACTGGGACTTGCATGACTAACAGTAGTGAAAACTGAGGTACCGACATGATGAACTGCCAGTGATGGAGGACCTTCACTGCTGCCCTAAATGCCAGTGCTGTAACAGGCAATAGGATCAATGTAAGACAATTGCAAAAACTCTCAACTGAGGGAACCTTTACTCAGTTATTTCAACACACTATGCAAAAAGGAATTTGGCAAGCTTTGTTGGGCCAAAAGGCCTGTTCGTGTCAAAATTTTCTAATGTTTTAATGTTCTAAAGGAATAGTGGAGTCAAGTAGCACCAGTGCATTAAGGAGAAGGTAGGTTGTTGGGTTCATTAGCTACAGGAAATGACTTCTGGTGTGTTACTGAGTAGAATCTGACGAGAGGTTAGTGGACTGTGGTGAGAATGAAATTGAGTTGAGTAAGGTTGGTGTCAATGGATGCTTGATGATGACTGCATGGCTATAACTAAGCAAGTGAGGAAGAAACAGAGAGACAGCTCCCTTTAATCAAACAAAGACAAGAGAAGGTTCATGTGGAATACCAGAGGTGTGCTCCAGTTTCCTCCCACATTCCAAGGTTGATAGGAATTTAGAGAAAATGGATTATGGAGAGAATTAGAGGGGAATATAATTATTGTGGGAGCCAGCATTAACTTAATGGGGCAATGAGACCCCTATGTCATATGAAGATATAGAGGTATGGCACAGACTGTTTAATTGAATAGCCAGCTCATGTGCTTTATATCCTAAACACTCAACACTAATACCAAAACTGCAGTGTCTGTGGAAATGCTAGACAGCCTTTGAAATGTAATAAAAGAGCTAAAACAGTATTATACATCAAAATCTCCCTCAGTTTCAGTTGTTGGGCTTAATTTACTATTTTGCAGTCTAAACAAGTTTGATGTGTTCCTTTCCTCTCACTATGTAATCCCATGCCATCAATTTTCTTGCATTAAGTTAGTCAGGTAGTAGAAGATCTTCTTTGCTTCCTTGCTGAAGCTGCAATTCTTCATGGTGTAACCAACTGAATTCTGAATGTCTTTTCACACAAAGTTGAATGCTTCAGAACCGGCAGAAATTTTGCAGCTTATCCCAATCGATGACAAAGATTAATGGATAAAAATACATCAAAAGATTTAGATTTCATAACTTTCTTTATCTTGTGTATATATTAAATACATCTAACTTTAACAATTAAGTGCTCATGTTTTTCCTAATGGCCAGAGTGCAGCTACGATGAAGAACTACTTCAACACAATGTGAAAACCAAATTCATGTTAAATATGAGAATTTAGTGAAAAGGATAAAGATGTCTCTTAATGTTTAATTTAAATGGAAACAAATTAAGATTAAAATAACAATTATTTCAATAAAACAATAAGGTAGCAGCTAAATTATTTAAAGGAAGAAATATAAAACTAAAATTAATTTCAATAAAATTATAACTGAAGCAAATAAAAATCCAAATAGCCTGTTGAATAAAAAGCATTTCACAAATACAGCTAACAAAATAATTTGATCTTCATTCAGGGAAGCATTAATAATATATCTATTGAACAAGAGACTAGAGAAGGATCACAAAGGTGGAGAATTTCTTAAATGCATTTATTTTAATGCTAGGAGCATTGTAAGAAAGGTGGATGAGCTTAGAGCATGGATTGATATCTGGAAATATGATGTTGTAGCTATTAATGAAACATGGTTGCAGGAGGGGTATGATCAGCAACTAAATATTCCTGGATTTCGTTGCTTCAGCTGTGATAGAATTGGAGAGGCAAGAGAGGGAGGTGTTGCATTGCTTGTCAGAGAAAGTATTACAACGGTGCTTTGGCAGGATAGATTAGAGGGCTCGTCTAGGGAGACTATTTGGGCGGAATTGAGGAATAGGAAAGGTGTAGTAACGCTTATAGACCACCTAATGGGGAGCGAGAATTGGAGGAGCAAATTTGTAAGGAGATAGCAGATATTTGTAGTAAGCACAAGATTGTGATTGTGGGAGATTTTCATTTTCCACACATAGACTGGGAAGCCCAATCTGTAAAAGGACTGGATGGTTTGGAGTTTGTAAATTGTGTGCAGGATAGTTTTTTGCAGCAATACATAGAGGTACCAACTAGAGAAGGGGCAGTGTTGGATCTGCTGTTGGGGAATGAGATAGGTCAGGTGACGGAGATATGTGTTGGGGAGCACTTCGGGTCCAGTGATCACAATGCCATAAGTTTCAAAATAATTATGGAGAAGGATAGGTCTGGACCCAGGGTTGAGATTTCTGATTGGAGAGAGGCTAACTTTGGGGAGATGCAAAATGATTTAGAAGGAGTGGATTGGGACAATTTGTTTTGTGGAAAGGTGTATGGAGAATGTGTGGAGCAGGTTAAGACATACAAGTATCTGGGAGTGCAGTTAGACGAGAAGCTAGACTGGACTGCCAACACAGATGCCCTGTGCAGGAAAGCACAGAGTCGACTGTACTTCCTCAGAAGGCTGGCATCATTCAATGTTTGTAGTGAGATGATGAAGATGTTCTATCGGTCAGTTGTGGAGAGCACCCTCTTCTTTGTGGTGGCATGCTGGGGAGGCAGCATTAAGAAGAGGGACACCTCACGTCTTAATAAGCTGGTAAGGAAGGCAGGCTCTGTTGTGGGCACAGAACTGGAGAGTATGATATCGGTGGCAGAGTGGAGGGCGCTGAGTAGGCTACGGTCAATCATGAATCATGAATATCCTCTGCACAGCACCATCCAGAGACAGAGAAGCAGCTTCAGCGGCAGGTTGCTGTCAATGCAATGCTCCTCAGACAGGATGAAGAGATCATTACTCCCCAACGCCATTCGGCTCTACAATTCAACCACCAGGGGCAAGACATGTTAAAGTGCCGGGGTTAGGACTGAGCTTAAGTTACCACTCAATGCACTTTAGTAAACTATTTAAGAACTTTTTAAAAGCTATTTATTAATGATTTTTGGGAGGGTGATTTTAGATATATATCATATTTATACTGTTAAATACTGTATGTAATTAGTTTTTGCTACAATAAGTGTATGGGACACTGGAAAAATGTTGAATTTCCCCTTGGGGATGAATAAAATATCTATCTATCTAACTATCTATCTAATAGAGAAATGGAGGTCATTTAAAGGTGAAATTTTGAGGGTACAGAATCTTTATGTTCCTGTTAGATTGACAGGAAAGGTTAAAAGTTTGAGAGAGCCATGGTTTTCAAGGGATATTGGAAACTTGGTTCAGAAAAAGAGAGAGATCTACAATAAATATAGGCAGCATGGAGTAAATAAGGTGCTTGTGAAATATAAAGAATGTAAAAAGAATCTTAAGAAAGAAATTAGAAAAGCTAAAAGAAGATATGAGGTTGCTTTGGCAAGTAAGGTGAAAATAAATCCGAAGGTTTTCTACAGTTATATTAACAGCAAAAGGGTAGTGAGGGATAAAATTGGTCCCTTAGAAAATCAGAGTGGACAGCCATGTGCGGAACCATAAGAGATGGGGGAGGTTTTGAACAATTTCTTCTCTTTGGTATTCACTAAGGAGAAGGATATTGAATTGTGTAAGGTAAGGGAAACAAGTAGGGTAGTTATGGAAACTATGATGATTAGAGAAGAGGAAGTCCTGGCACTTTTAAAGAATATAAAAGTGGATAAGTCTCCGGATCCTGACAGGACGTTCCCTAGGACCTTGAGGGAAGTTAGTGTAGAAATAGCAGGGGCTTTGACAGGAATATTTCAAATGTCATTAGAAATGGCAATGGTGCCAGAGGATTGGCGTATTGCTCATGTGGTTCCATTGTTTAAGAAGGGTTCTAAGAGTACGTAAGTACTTAGTATGCATAAATACTTACATGCATTTATCGGCATGTAAGTTTGACGTCAGTGGTGGGTAAATTAATGGAAAGTATTCTTAGAGATGTTATATATAATTATCTGGATAGACAGGGTCTGATTAGGAACAGTCAACATGGATTTGTGCGTGGAAGGTCATCTTTGACAAATCTTATTGAATTTTTTGAAGAGGTTACAAGGAAAGTTGACAATGGTAAAGCAGTGGATGTTGTCTATATGGACCTTTGACAAGGCCTTTGAAAAGGTTCCACACGGAAGGTTAGTTAGGAAGGTTCAATCGTTAGGTATTAATAATGAAGTAGTGAAATGGATTCAACAGTGGCTGGATAGGAGATGCCAGAGAGTAGTGGTGGATAACTGTTTGTCAGGTTGGAGGCCGATGACTAGTGGTATGCCTCAGGGATCTGTACTGGGTCTAATGTTGTTTGTCATTTACATTAATAATCTGGATGATGGGGTGGTAAATTGGATTCGTAAGTATGCAGTTGATACTAAGATAGGTGGCATAGTGGATAATTAAATAGGTTTTCAAAGCTTGCAGAGAGATTTAGGCTGGTTAGGAGAGTGGGCTGAAAGATGGCAGATGGAGTTTAATGCTGATAAGTGTGAGGTGCTACATTTTGGTAGGACTAATCAAAATAGGACATACATGGTAAATGATAGGGCATTGAGGAATGCAATAGAACAGAGTGATCAAGGAATAATGGTGCATAGTTCCCTGAAGGTGGAATCTCATGTGGATAGGGTGGTGAAGAAAGCTTTTGGTATGTGGGCCTTTATAAATCAAAGCATTGAGTATAGGAGTTGGGATGTAATGTTGAAATTGGTGAGGCCAAATTTGGAGTATTGTGTACAGTTCTGGTCACCGAATTATAGGAAAGGTGTCAACAAACTAGAGAGAGTACAGAGGAGATTTATTAGAATGTCACCTGGGTTTCAGCACCTAAGTTACAGAGAAAGGTTGTACAAGTTAGGTCTTTATTCTTTGGCGTGTAGATGGTTGAGGGGGGACTTGATAGAGGTATTTAAAATTATGAGGGGGATAGATAGAGTTGACGTGGATAGGCTTCTTCCATTGAGAGTAGGGGAGATTCAAACAAGAGAACGTGAGATGAGAGTTAAGGGGCAATAGTTTAGGGTAACACAAGGGGGGAACTTCTTTACTCAGAGAGTGGTAGCTGTGTGGAACAAGCTTCCAGTAGAGGTAGAGGCAGGTTCGATATTGTCATTTAAAAAAAAAATTGGATAGGTATATGGACAGGAAAGGAATGGAGGATTATGGGCTGAGTGCAGTTCGGTGGGACTAGGTGAGAGTAAGCGTTCAGCACAGACTGGAAGGGCCGAGATGGCCTGTTTCCATGCTGTAATTGTTGTACGGTTATAAACACGAGAAAGTCTGCAGATTCTGGAAATCAAAAGCAGCTCACGCAAAACAGCAGGTCAGGCAGCGTCTATGGAAAAGAGTAAACAGTCGACGTTTCAGGCTGTGATCCTTCTTCATGACTGAGAAGGAAGGGGAAAGGTGTGGAATAAAAAGGTGGGTGACTAGCTGGAAGGTGATAGGTGAAGCCAGGTGAGTGGGAAAGGTTAAGGGCTGAAGAAGACAGAATCTGAGAGGGGAGAGTGGACAACAGGAGAAACGGAAGGAGGGGAGAACTCAGGGGGAAGTATAAGCAGGTGGGAATTGAAAGGTCAGAGTGGGGAATGGGAGGGGGAGGAGTTTGTTCACCAGAAGGAGAAATTGATATTCATGCTATCAGCTTGGTTGCTATCCAGACAGAATGTAAGGTATCACCCCTCCATCCTGAGAGTGGCCTCATTTTGGCACTAGAGACACAAGTCGGAATGGGAATGGAAATAGGAATGAAACTGTTTGGCCACCGGGAAGTCCCACTTGTGGTGGATGGTGCAGAGGTGCTCAACGAAACAGTCCTCCAACTTACAACAGGCCTCACCCAAGTGCAGGAAGCCACATCAGGAGCACCAGACACTATAGACAACCCCACCGGATTCACAGGTGAAGTGTTCAAGTGAAGTGAAGTCAAGTCAAGTCACTTCTGTTGTCCTTTCGACCATAACTGCTGATACAGTATATAGTAAAAATGAAACAATGTTTTTTCAGGACCATGGTGTTACATGACACAGTACAACAGTAGACTACAGACCTACCCAGGACTGTATTAAGTGCACAAAACAGTGCAGGCATTACAATAAATAATAAACAAGACAATAGGGCAGTAAGGTGTCAGTCCAGGCTCTGGGTATTGAGGAGTCTGATAGCTTGGGGTAAGAAATTGTTACATAGTCTGGTCGTGAGAGCCCAAATGCTTCAGTGCCTTTTCCCAGACAGCAGGAGGTAGAAGAGTTTGTATGATGGGTGTGTGGGGTCTTTCATAATGCTGTTTGCTTTGCGGATGCAGCGTGTAGTATAAATGTCTGTGATGACGGGAAGAGAGACCCTGATGATGATCTCAACTGACCTCCATATCCACTGCAGGGTCTTGCGATCCGAGAAGGTGCAATTTCCAAACCAGGCAGTGATGCAGCTGCTCAGGATACTCTCAATACAACCCCTATAGAATGAGATGAGGATGAGGGGTGGGAGATGGACTTTCCTCAGCCTTCGCAGAAAGTAGAGACGCTGCTGGGCTTTCTTTGCTATGGAGCTGGTGTTGAGGGTACAGGTGAGATTTTCCGCCTGGTGAACAGCAAGAAATTTGGTGCTCTTAACAATCTCTACTGAGGAGCCATCAATATTCAGCAGGGAGTGGTCGCTCCATGCCCTCCTGAAGTCAACAACCATCTCTTTTGTTTCACTCACATTCAGAGACAGATTGTTGGCTCTGCACCCGCCTGTTAGCCGCTGCACCTCCTCTCTGTAAGCTGACTCATTGTTCTTGGTCACATACATCTTCCCTCACTTTGATTCAAGGCTCCAAACTGTTCTTCCATGTCATGACGGTCGTGTCATTGGCAAACTTGATGATGTGGCTCGAGCTGTGTGTTGCAGCACAGTCGTGGGTCAGCAGAGTGAACAGCAGTGGACTGAGCACACAGCCCTGGGGGTCCCCGTGCTGAGTGTGATGGTGTTGGAGATGCTGCTACCGATCCAGACTGACTGAGGTCTCTCAGTCGGGAAGTCTAAGATCCAGTTGCAGAGGGAGGTGTTCAGGCCCAGTAGGCTCAGCTTTCCAATCAGTTTCTGGGGGATGATTGTGTTGAATGCTGAACTGAAGTCTATGAACAGCATTCGAACTGTTCAGGCAACAGCATGTTGCCTTGCCTGGATGAACAGTTTAGAGCCCTGAATCAAAGTGAGGGGGAGGTATATGAGCAGATGCAGCACTTAGTCTGCTTGAAGGGGTTAGTGCCTGGAGGGAGATTAGTGGGAAGGGATGGCCGGACTAGGGAATCGCGGAGGGAATGATCCCTGTGGAAAGTGTGGTGGGGGTTCTGGAAGGTAAAGATATATTTAGTATGTTTAGTGGTATGATCCCTTTGGAGATGCTGGAAGTTGCAGAGGATAATGTGTTGGATGCGGAGGCTAATGGGGTGGTAAGTAAGGACTCAATCACTAGCATGGTGATGGGAAGATGGGTTGGACATGGAAGTATGGGAAATGAAGGAGATCCAGGTGAGGGCAGCATCAAAAGTAGAGAAGGGCAAGTTTCTTTAGAAAATTGAGAGCTATTACCTGCACCAAATAGAGATCTCGGGACACCTCATGTGTCTGGGGTCTACCTGGATCAGAAAGGTTGCCAGATGACCGAGCTCAAGCTTAGGGACATCTTTGTAGAACATGAGGGAAGTTCGATTTTCCTTGATTGTGCTTCCCACAGTTAGCCACTCGAAGCCAGAATGAGTTCAGGGTAATGACATGGTGACCATCATATTGGAGCAGGTAGCGGCAGGAAGTGCAGAAATTTGCAACGTTTATGACACTGTCAAACAGATACGACTGGAAATGGGTGGGGTTATATCATCATGGAATACTGCCGTGCAGAACATGGAATCATGGGATAAAGGATTGCATGGTGACAAAAGAGCAAAAGAGATAAAATGCAGCTGTCAACCATAATTCTATTGTTAAGGGGGCAAACAATTAATTCTGTGACTATCAACATGTTGTGTGCCTTTCTAAAGCAAATGGAAAAAATATTTGTCATTGAAAATTTGTGAAATGGAGGCCAGATTAAACTCAGAAAAAGGTAAACAGTGCCAATATAGGTAGTTTATGCAAAAGTGGAAGATATAGAAGTAAATGTGGGAAAAGAATGGTGAAAATTTAAAAATAGAAATGGATTGAGATTTGATATCACCCATTGAGAGAGACGAATGGCAATAATCTCTTTCTACTTGGTAGATGCTCATATTTCTAATTAATACAGAAAACTCATATCCAATATTCACAACTTCCACACCTACGCATGATTAATATTGCTAAAATTGTAAAACAAATTCAATTAAAGTGTGGCATGTGGGAGAAGGGTGGATAAATTAAAAGGTTAAACTAAAATTGTATTAAGGCTTTCATTCACTGTATAAAAGAGCAGTGCACATTGGTGATGACTTTAGATATAAAGAAATAATTCTTTAATTCCTCTTTTTAATTTTATTACCAGCTCTATACAGTAATGATAAAGGCAGGCAGTATCTGTGGAAGTGAATAAAGAGTTACTATTTTGGGCTGAGAACCTTCATGCAGGGTCTTAGCCCGAAATGCTGACTGTTTATTCTCCTCCATAGATGCTGCCTGGTATACAGTAATGAAATTTTAAATGCATTAAACATGTTTTTTATTAATCTGGACATGGATAGAATAGCACACACAAAATGCTGGTAGAACACAGCAGGCTAGGCAGCATCTATAGGGAGAAGTGCTGTCGACGTTTCGGGCCGAGACCCTTCATCAGGACACTGACAAAGGGTCTCGGCCCGAAACGTTGACAGCGCTTCTCCCTATGGATGCTGCCTAGCCTGCCGTGTTCTACCAGCATTTTGTGTGTGTTGTTGTTTGAATCTCCACCATCTGCAGATTTCCTCGTGTTTGATGGATAGAATAATTTCCTTTTAGTAAGTTTCATCCCAGTACAGAAAAGAAGAGATGAAGGCTAACTTTATTATGAATGGTTATTGAGAATGACGAGTCGTTTGAGGTATGGCAGACCCTGAGTGCCAAGGTACTTCATGACACTGAGATTTTGGCTGATATGGCATTAGATTTGACAAGATTCAAGAGTTGTTATGATGCTAGTTTCATATAGTATTATAGCATAAAACCTAAGAAACAAAATTAGAACTAGGACATTCATCTCATCAAACCTGCTTTGCCATTCATTGTCAATGAGAAACAGAAGCGGGACTAGTGCAGTCAGCACAGATACTTCCTTCATCATGACTATTCTTCATCTCAGTGATACTTGCACTAAACTTGTATCCCCTGATTCCTTTAATATCCAAAAATCTATCAATTCTCCTTTAAGTATATTCTATGACAGATCCACCACAACAAACTTCCATTAGGTGGAGAACTTTATTTTCTTTCCATTAGCCAATCCCTTAGTTTGAAACTGAGGAGCCTGCTGCTGGATACCTCAACCAGGGAACAGTATTCCTGCAACTGCCAGTCAAGCCCCTTAGAATTTTGTTCTTTTTCCCACTCAATCCTCCATAGCTTTTCCTTACCCTTGAGATAAAAAAAATACAATTAAATTTCAGCCTTGAGACTTGAGTATCCACTAAAATAAAGAACCCAAAGAATTACATCACTTCGCATAAAAACAAAATCATCTCACTGCATTCCTAAATAGTTAGCCTTTTCTGCTGAATCTTCACCCTGGTTCTAGACTCTTTTGCCTCTTGATGTCTCTGAACAGAAGAAGAGCAACCTGTTTATGCCTAACATCTGTCTGCTCATGCAGGAGAGCTTCCTGATCCTTTCACTCCTGGGGCGTGACAGCAATCATGGGATGTAACTCTGTACAAAGTCCAAATCTATATTGCTTTGTTCAACGGGGACATCAGGATACTACAGTGACACATCACTGTTCTTTTACAACTTCACTCTATTCCCATGAATGGAAAACATTTCACCTGAATCAGAATTGTTTCAGAGCAGCAGAAAGACTTTGTGTGGTCTCAGTCTATGATTCCCCAGTAGATGCTACCTGAGCTGTATGATTACAATGTCTCGGCCCCCTGCCAAGGAGTGCTCACCATCTCCTGATCAGAAGCTATGGTCCATTAGCCACCAGAACTTGGAGAACGGCTGCTTCATATTTCTTGTCATCCCTTGCATTTGGCTAGGTAAGCCTGACAAAATGCCGCCTTCTCACTGTGGATCACATTGGCCATGTCCCTCTTCTGATTTGGTTGGGGCAATATGTGGATCTACCCTATGGTGAGTCTTACCCAGCTCCATTCATATTATGCTAGACAATCGCGAGCTAATAACTAGGATATCTTCCTGGGACTTGTCTCATCCAACCACGCCTCAGAGTGCCTTGTCTCCAAAGAGGTGCTCTAAGCTCTCAGGTACAATGGTGCAGCACAGTTTACATCATCATCCCACACTTCCTCTTTTCTTTCCAGTCCTCCCTCCTGTTTATTTCCCTCTGTTCATTTGAGAGAGAATTAGAGGGCCTCTCCTCAGACCGTGAAGAGACAAAGGCTGAGATAGTTGCACCTGTGGGCTGTCCCAAATCACATTTGTGGTGACAAGTTGAAAGGAAGTAACACACAAAAAATGCTGGAGGAACTCAGAAGGTCAGGTAGCATCTATGAAAGTGAATAATCAGTCAACACTTTGGGCTGAGTCCCTTTATCAGGACTGGAAAAAAGAGACGAGAGTTCAGAGTATGTAGTTGAAAAGATTGGGAGAGAGGAGGGAGGAATACGTATTTGATTTCCAGCATCTGCAGATGCCTGTTAACACCTAGGAACTTGAAAATGCACATTCTTTCCACTGCTGACTCTTCAATGAGGAATGCAAGTCTCCGGACTCAACTGTTTGAAGTCCACGATCGATTCCTTGGTCTTGCTGACACTGAGTGCAAGGTGGTTTTTGTGAAATGACTATAGCAACTGATCTACGTATTTCACTCCTGTACACCTCCTCCTTACTATCAGAGATTTTACCAGCAATAGTAGTGTCATCTGCAAATTTAAAAATGGTGTTTGAACTATGCTTAGCCACACAATCATGAGTGTAGAGAGATTGGACCAGTGGGCTAAGAACATGCTTGAGGTGTGCTTGTATTAGAGTGGAGGAGGCGTTATGACCCATCAGTACAGACTGTGGTCTCCAAACAAACAAGTCAAAGTTCCAGTTCAAGAGGCCCAGGTTTAGAAGCCTGGTGGTTAATACTGAGCATCAATACTGATGGTATTGAACACTGAGCTTTAAGTGTCAAACAACAGCCTTGCATATGTTTTGCTGTTGTTTACTGCATGTTTCGATTGTCTGAGTGTGATATCCTTCCTTGATTGCCACACTACAAAGTGTTGTCACCTGTGTTCTTTTGATGCTGGCCCCATTTGCAGTTGCTCAGGTCCCACTTACCCTGTGAACACCTCAGGTCACCGGGGTCAGAGATCCATGCAAGTCTAGAAGTCAAGGCCTAAAAGGCCAAACTTATGATCGGCAAGTCCTGGATCAAGGACTGAAGCTTAAGCTCGTGATTGGCGAGTCTTGTGGTCAAAACCCAGAGATCAGTGAAGTTCAGAGGCAAAGCCAAAGGTCAATGTCCAGAACACAGCAAGTATGATGGTAGAAGTCAGAAGGATGAAGACTGAAGTCAATGAACCCAGCAGTGGAGACTTGAAGGTCAAAGCCCTTGGGTTGTCTTTTCCAAAGATCAAAGGCCCAATATCTGCAAGACCAGGCCAAGGACTGGAGTTTGGAAGCCGGATGTCTGTGAATCTGAGAGTCCAAGGACTAGAGGCCTGGAGATGGCCTGTCCTGGGGTTGAATGTCTATCTGTGGGTGTAAGTGGGTAAGTGTGTGGGAAGGGGGCTTCTTTTGCTGCTGTCATCCTGTTTTATTTTGTTGTAATTGTTATTATTGCGACTGCTGCTCGTGTTGTCCTGCTGAACATTGTGGGAAAGCTGGAATGTGTAGCGACACATGCGGGCTGCCCCAGCACATCCTTCAGCGTGTCGATTGTTAACTCAAATGACACATTCCACTGTGTGCTTCGATGAACGTGTGATAATTAAATCAGAATTGGAATCTTCCTGGATGTAGGCATTCTAATGCTATCGAAAATCTGTTTTTGATCTTCTTCAGTTATTTTCTTTTTAGTCAGCACTGAACCTAGCAATGTTTTATCTTGTCACAATTAAGTGAAATTCAATTTCTCAGCATTTGTCTCCTCCCATCTCACTGATTATTAACCAAACTATTACCTCATTCTGTCATGGCCTTCCCACACTATCCATAGTATTCCCAACTGATCCCTGCCATTCCCACCAGGTTAACTGATCTGCCTACATCTCAAGTTGCCTTGATTTGTCAATACACTGGTCTTCAATGGAACAGTTCCATCTTCTGAACTACATTTTCTGTGTAGCTGTTCCACTTCATTCTTCAATGTTATTGTTTAACTTTTTTGACCCCAATGCACTGTGTAATGAATTGATCTCTGTGAACAGTATGCTAGACGAGCTCTTCACCGTATCTCAGACACATGACAATAATAAACCAATACAAATCACAATTAAAACCATTTCCTCCCACCTAGTCTTTCAACAACCTGACAACATTCTGTTAGTATGTACAGTAGTTGATTCACTGGACAATCCCAATAGCGTTTTTCAATTTGTGTATTTTAATCTGATCCCTAGAAACCTCTCAACAAAGAATCATTTTTACTTGCACCATGTCATACATTCCTACATTGACCATGAGTAGAAGATCCTTGCTTTCTCATTCCAAGCTCTTATCCATCCCAAGCAGATGTCCATGGCAGATCTCTGGCACAAGGCAGGCAACGTGCTCTATGGGCTACCTGATCACACCTGGCATATACAGTCTCTACTCTCCTTGCTAAACTGTCCATCATTTCATCATGATTTGCTGGGGTCACAGCTGTCTGTCACGGTGGACCCAAATGCGGAGAAACAGCAGACTCTCTCATGGTGAGCTCTGGCAATGACACATTCTGGTGTTATGAAGGTACCACAGCTCTGAGGGGCTGAAGGGGCGGGAGCAGCCCCCTCCTTCCAGAGAATCACAAGATCGCTATTAATTCGGGTCTCGGAAGTGAGAGACAATGCAACAGTTTTGGCCATTGTTCTTAGAGGCACCTGTGTGATGTGCATGTCCCTGCTACGTGACAGCTACCATGGACACGGACACCCTCGGGCAATGTGGGGGTGGAGATTGCATCACTCTACTTTGATGGACATCTACAACTCTGCAAGTCAAGATAAAAGGGGACTGCAGGAGGCAGTACCCCCGCAACACACCCGAAGGAGACCCTCGCTCAGTGCTCCCGTGGCTGGAAGCCACTCAATACCACGTGCGTTCTTAACTCCTTTGCCTGGGGAGCGGGTGGCTGATAATACCAAGAAGGACTTCAAACTAACAACGGGGAAACAACGCTCCCCTGATTTAACAGAGTGGCTTCATAAAGACCCGGGCAAGTTTTTCCGTTTTTCACTGATCCCTCTAAAACACGTGAAACCCAGCGATTCCCCGAAAGGCTAAAGTCTGCAGACTTCTGAGTGACTTTTATATTTCCAACGGACAATGTATTATCCCCTAGACAACAGTCAAGATTACTTCTTAATGATGAACATTACTATACCCGCGCTTTAGATTGAATATTGATGACGTGCATTATCTGAATGTTTGTATTAACCTTACTTTTGTGCCCCTTTATAAATAAAAACATTTGAAAATAGTGATATCAGACTTCAACGGAGCTCTCTATCTTTGCTGGTAAGTTATCCAGTTACGGGATACGTAACAACTTGGGGGCTCGTCCGGGATTTGACACCAAATTGGGAGGCCAGTGAATCGGGCTTGTTAGTCCAAAACTTGAATCTGGTTATGCGGCACACTCCCCATGAAGAGACTGAAACAAGAGGTTAGACATATGAATAACAGCAGAGCAACAGTGGCATGACCGAGCTACACCGCAAGACAAACCCTTCTCCGCAAACACACAAGGACTCCAGGCCAGTGCTAAATGAGAGGCCCCTATAAAAATCAGGGAATGGGAGTAACCAATGCCAGTCACAATTAACTTCACAAGGTTAAGCAGAAAGCACCAGGCTTAATGGATCAAGTTAAGATAACAATTAGTAAATGCAAGTGCCCTAGAAACCTAGAAACTCAACAAGCTGCAGAGGACCTCAGGGTTCATGACTGAACCTGAGACAGGACTGAACCCAGAACCCAGAACAGACCTGATGCTCATGAGACAGGGCAGTAAAACCCAGAACAGACCTGATGCTCATGAGAAAGGGTTGAAAACTCAGAACCATTGCAATACTATATCTAGCCTGTAGATCGGGAACATTGTATTGAATATAGCTCAGTAAAGTTTGTTTATATAACTTGGAAATTTTGCATATAACTCAGAAACATTGCATAACATGGGAGACCTTATGAAGCTTGTTGGCCTAGAGAATCTCAAGAAAAGTCTTAAACAAAGAGTGGAGAAACTTGGAATGGAGCCTTCAGGAACAGCTGGAATGGAGCCTTCAGGAGCTGAGCTGAGTAAAGAAGGCATCCTCTTCTCCAGCCGTCTGATGTCCAAGCTGCTCGAGTATTTCTGCTGGGTTAATCAGTGCATGCTGGTCACTAGTAGGACTGGATCCAAGTGCGGAGGAGTTCCCGACTCTATCGTGGTGAGCGGTGGCAATGACTCAACCCAGGAGCAGAGGAATGGCAGACTCCCCATGAAGCGACAGGAACAAGAGAATACCAACAGAGCATCAGAGGCACAACCAAGCGACACCATGGGACAGATCATTCTGCCCAAATACACGAGGACTCCACATCGGAACTAAACAAGGGACCCCTTGAAAAATTACAATCTTTAAATTATAAAAATTATAAGTCACAATTAACTGGACAAGATTAAACAGAAAGCACCAGGGCCTAATGGTTCTGATTAAGATAATAATTAGTAAATACAAGTGCTCAAAGACCCTAGAAGCACTCTATGGAAGCCTGCAGGACTCATGACAGTTACCTATCTGACACTATACATTTTTCACATCTACGTAGGCAGCCAGTACCTTGTATCTGCTGAAGAAGGTCAAAAGCCAGCATCACCACATCACGGGTCCCCTCACTCAGTGTCATACCCTTCTGACTCCCGGTCTCTGTTCAAATGCAAGTACTGTGAGGCTAGCAAATGTGACTACTCCCTGATCAAGCTGTTCTAGCAACTCTCACTCTCCGCAGCTCGGGTTCCAAACCAACAGATCCAAGTTGTGTGATACAGGTGTGTTCAATTTTCATTTAACCATAAATGAATATAGCCAAATTGAACAGCATTTCCCCTGGATCAAATATAAAACATATCACACTGCACATAGCACAAATCGCATATGCTTGAGGCCTGTGTGGTTGGTCAGAGATCAAGAGTGGATATTGCCTCCAAGCTGTCAACCTAATAGGCAAGCCAGAGCATTGCAATATGGAGAACAAGCTGTTGCCCATTTAGCAGGCTTCCCTTCTCCACGCAGCTGATGAATCCAAAGCAACAGCGGACACTGATGCAATTTGGCATCAGCCGTTTCGCAGGAGTTGCCAGTCAGCAATCAGCTCAATGAAGATCTGCTTTAGGGCTTTCATCTCTGGATTTTTCCTCCTAGTTTGTCTTGAAGCCTTCCCGATGAGTGAGTGTACTGTTACAGACCCACAGGTTTCGTTTCTTGTGGACTGTCGCTTTAAGCGCCGGAGCAAGGCGGGACTATGACGTCAGTCACAGGCTGACACTGCTGGCAGAGAGAGAGAGACAGAAACAGACCGAGAGAGACTGGGGAATCCGGTAGCTTCAGCTTGTCGCAGCTGAGGCTTGGAACTCTCCTATCCCCACAAGATTGGCTTAAATATCAACACACGGTGCCCAACGAATGTGTGACTGTCACTTTGTATTTTGTATAGGGGTGGATTTTGGGATATCTTGTGGGACCAGTTGTGTAGCCATTGCCTGGGTATGTTGTGTGGTAGCCACTGGAAGGTGATATTCCTGTGACAGGTCACTTCTGGTGAAAATTCGTATCTGGATTTGGAACATCATGATAGACAAGATCTTTGGCGACTGTTATCTCGTTTTACCAGCGTGGAACCTGTGGCGTACTTCATACTTACCTTCTCTCTCCATTACAACGTGGACTACAAATATCTCTCTCTCATCATTTATTCCATGGATTATTGAAATTTGCTACTTTAACATCTCAAGACTCTAAGCTGTGTTCCCCAAAGCTTGATTGTTTGTGTTATATTTACACACATATATAAACATAACACTGTTAACTACCGTTTATCTTGTTTAAGTTACTATATTATAAGTGGTTACTAATAAAGATATTGGTTTTAACATCAAAACCAGACTCCATGTGTAATCTACTGCTGCTGGTCCATTTCTAAAGCAGTTTGTAGCAATAGCCACAAGGCAGTAGAGGTTTGAGTTCAGAGTTTTCCTTCTCTTGGATTAGCTACCTATCATATAACCATATAACAATTACTGCATGGAAACAGGCCATCTCGGCCCTTCTAGTCTGTGTTGAACGCTTATTAGCACCTAGTCCCACTGACCCGCACTCAGCCCATAACCCTCCATTCCTTTCCTGTCCATATACCTATCCAATTTTACTTTAAATGACAATACCGAACCTGCTTCTACCACTTCTACTGGAAGCTCTTTCCACACAGCTACCACTCTCTGAGTAAAGAAATTCCCCCTCGAGTTACCCTTAAACTTTTGCCCCCTAACTCTCAACTCATGTCCTCTTGTTTGAAACTCCCCTACTCTCAATGGAAAAAGCCTATCCACGTCAACTCTATCTATCCCCCTCATAATTTTAAATACCTCTATCAAGTCTCCCCTCAACCTTCTACGCTCCAAAGAATAAGACCTAACTTGTTCAATCTTTCCCTGTAACTTAGGTGCTGAAACCCAGGTAACAATCTAGTAAATCTTCTCTGTACTCTCTCTATTTTGTTGACATCTCTCCTATAATTCTGTGACCAGAACTGTACACAATACTCCAAATTCGGCCTTACCAATGCCATGTACAATTTTAACATTACATCCCAACTCCTATACTCAATGCTCTGATTCATAAAGGCCAACTTAACAAAAGCTGTCTTCACCACCCTATCCACATGAGATTCCACCTTCAGGAAACTATGCATCACCATTCCTAGATCACTCTGTTCTACTGCATTCTTCAATGCCCTACCATTTACCATGAATGTCCTATTTGGATTATTCCTACCAAAATGTAGCACCTCACACTTATCAGCATTAAACTCCATCTGCCATTGTTCAGCCCACTCTTCTAACTGGCCTAAATCTCTCTGCAAGCTTTGAAAACCTACTTCATTATCCACAACACCACCTACCTTAGTATCATCTGCATACTTACTAATCCAATTTACCACCCCATCATCCAGATCATTAATGTATATGACAAACAACGTTGGGCCCAGTACAGATCCCTGAGGCACACCACGAGTCACCGGCCTCCAACCTGACAAACAGTTATCCACCACTACTCTCTGGTATCTCCCATCCAGCCACTGTTGAATCCATTTTACTACTTCAATAAGAATACCTAACAATTGAATCTTCCTAACTAAAGTATCTATCTATCTATCTACCTATCTATCTATCTATCTATCTATCTATCTATCTATCTATCTATCTATCTATCTAACCTTCCATGCGGAACGGAAGGTTCATGGTTGATGAGCCCCATCTGCGTGTGATTTTAAGGCACCTGTAACCTTCCTTCTCCCTTTTTCCTGTCAGTAGGAATGGTCTGCTGGGCTTAGTAGCTAAATCACACATGAAGGCCAGGAACTGAATGGTTGGCAGAGGCGATTTGAGACACACACCTTTGGGAGCACTTAATAGGTAATGGGAGCTTATCCTCACTATCTCCCTGGCTATGACAAGCTTAAAGAACCCAAGTAGCACATATGGTTATGGTCTCAGAAAAATATATGGTCACAAAGAGAAAATAATAATAATGATCATAATAATAATGTGGCCCTAGTCCTGTGTAGCTTGACTGGATTGATGGTTAGTTAATCTGGTTCAGCTTGTTCTTCCTCTGAATAACACGGGAGGGGAGCACCGAATGAATGCTGGAGGCAGCACCGAATGACAACTTGAGGGCAACACTGAAAAGAGGAGCCATTCCCCCACTGAATGTGGATCCCGGCATGCACTACAAAAGCTCTCCCACACCACCCCTGGTCGGCTGCAACCAAGGCCTAGTCCTTGACACTACCGAGGCAACGCAGCTCCCCTGGCGTCTGTCTCACCAATAAACCAGTGAACTGGACTTTCACTATTCTATGTTACCAATGTCCATGATCACAATAAAAACATCCAAGATAATCAGTTGCACTGTGCACCGTCCAACAGAACACAAAAAGCCCAGGTGGCAACACAGCAATGGTGTGTACTGAGTCCAGCTCCATCGCTATTGACAAACTCACTGAAGGGTTATTGCTGCATTACTTGATGTTCTTAGAATCTAGCAGCGACTTACAATCATAAAAAAAGATATTCAAGATCACCAAATGCACCTTTGATTGGACCCAGCACACTGCCATCTTACCAGAGGTTGGTAACCTGGATGATGGAATTGTTGGCTTTGTGGTCAAGTTTGTGAACAATACAAAGATAGGTGGATGGGCAGGTAGTATTGAGGATGCAGACGGATGTGGAGTCTTTATACCAGCCTGCCCAGATTATAATAAACTAGCGCTTCTAATTGGAGCACGGGATGCTTTCCTTTCTACATTTTGTGTCTGTGCTGTATTCAAAACAAGAATCAGCACAAACTCACTGGATGAATGAGACATGCATATTTAGAAAAAGCTAACTATCATCTGGAAAAAAAGGATTAGAGTGAAATTGAAATGATTTTGTATACTGTGCCAACATATTAGATTCTATCCACTGTGGGGTGGCTGATATTGAACCAACTAAATTAGGATCAGTGGCATATTCCTAAATATGGAGGAAAGCAACCCCGACAGAAACTACAGACTCCTTCTATAAACAACAAGATGTTTTGATAAATGAGCCTTCTCAATTTAACTCGCCCATGTTCGGCATAGCAATGCCTGATGAATGATAGTGATTGGCCATCGACTACCTTGTCCTAAACACGCAGCACCTAATTCAGCCCAGCAACAGTCAACACAAAAAATGCTGCAAGGATTGAATGTAAGAAGTATAAATCTTGCATAGATCTGGCTGATGGCTTCTGGTCACACCCAGTTCTTAAAAATAACAGACATCACACAGCCTTTACATCACCTGATGGCTCACAATGTCAGTGGAACAGACACTTGCAAGTTTTTTGGAATAGTCCACAGATATTCTCCACAGGAGTCACTCAGACTCTACAGGGAGTGCATATATTGATAATATATACTGCACTGCTGACGCATTGATTGAGCACTTAACACCGATTACGATTAGTCATTAAAGGGTTGACAGATAGAGGCTATGTAATTAATATCAGAACATTTCAACTCTTTCGTACAGAAGTACATTTCCTAGGCGTGACAATTACCAATCAGGGACGTGTTTCAATGCATGACTGAGACAAAAAGTCACTGATTTACAAAAACCAAACACCCTAAAATACTTACAATTAATGCCTAGGCCTATTGAACTATGCCAAAGCTTTCATACCTGACTATGTTCAATTGTCAAAACTATTATATGACAGATGTACTCTGAGAAATGAAAAACCTTTTGTTTTTAGCCCAGAAGATTATGAGGCACTACAGAACTCAATAAATTCAGTACCAGTTTGCAACACGGTAAGACACTCTAAAAATATAAGAAGTCTAAGAAGTGGGAAGGACTGGTACCCTCATTCAACAAGGCCACCAAGGTATAATCATGCATAATCTGGCATAATCATGGTAGTGGACAAGCTGCTCATGCAAAATTATCCATGTTATACTCATGGCCTTATATGTTGAGTGATTATAAGCATTTTGTTGCAAATTGTAAAAGAACATCTAGTTCTTAATAAAGAGCAGTCACAAGACCACCTTCTATAAAACGAACAAAACCAATTGCACCAATTCAAGTGTGGCCTATTCCTACCATGCCAAGGCAACCCACCTTATTAGAAACCTAGTTAGTATATTCTTGTGATAGTTGATCTTTGTGTGGAATAGGCGAGGTTAAATCACACAAATTCTTGTAGAGAAGCCCCAACTGTCACAGGACTCTATATTCCCACATGCAAACATTTCAAACAAGGGTCTTCCTTCATTGGTTAAGGCTTTCAGGCCATGCGTGAACAAACAGGCATACAAGTGGAGCACAGCACACCATTCCACCCCCAATGGTGTGGCATGGTAGAGAGAAGGGCTCGAGTGATTATGCAAAGCCTGGCAAAACTGGTCTGCTCGGGAGGACACTGGTCCCTTCAAGTGCAACTGTCCAAAAACAAAATGCCAATTGCAAAAATAGGAGCATATAAGAATGTCCTTCTTCAATTTTTAATGTGCAATTAGGACTGTGGTAATCGAGGCCAGGAGGGGAAATAAAGCAGTAAGCAGAACGATCTCCAAAAATAACATCAAACCCACCCCAGCAGGACTTATCTTCCCAGAATGAGTGGAATCTTAATATTAGACCAATTCATGGGTTCGCCACTGTGCCCCTACTCTCCAACGGGAAGGTGATGAGGTGTATTGAAGAGATAAAACACATACTTAGATCTAAACAGAGGCTTAACAATTCCTGTTCATTTGAGGAAGGTCTCATAGATACATTGTCCAAGAATAATACATCTAAAATGCATTGTTGTTTTCAGAGTAAGGAAGACACGAACTCCAGGAAGAAATGGTGCTCTTGTTAAACTTTGCTCTTAATATTTGTGATTATGATAATGCTATTCAGTGTTGCCTTACTTTAGCAGACAAAGTCACATTTACTACAGAAATTGACTCAACAGGCTCGGACACCTCTCAGCTCAGTGACGTAGAGAATAGGAGATTAAGGAAATGGTGATTCTAATTTAAATATCACTAAATGGCCCTGACCCCTTGATCATATGTGAACTAATACACTGGAACATTTAAATCTTGCCTCTAACAAAGTGATCATTCCCATCCACTTAAACATTAATTCTGAATGCTTTGCAGATGAAATGACACAGAAACATGGGAAGGCAAACTAGTAGAGGAGTCCCTTGCAATGAAGAGAAGTATAGACACTGTTATGTCATTGATAGGTCCCACTCAGTGCACTTCAAATTTCCAGCAAAGCCTGGATCTAAGTTTTGCATGGAAAAATAATATGGAAAGATGCACTGATGACGTACTCCCCAAATCAATAATGTTACATGCATAGACAAGCCTTCAATTATCGCTATGTATTCATTTGCATGGTATTATCGTCAACAGGCAAAGAAAAATTTAGCCCTTAACAATTTTCATGATATTAGAATTAGAGTAAAACCACTTGTACAGCCATGCTTTGACAGTGCTCGCTCTCCGAATGGCACTGATCAGAACCCTCGGTTCACTCAAAAGAGAAATTCCTGGTGACAGAAGTTGTACAGACATACCACTGCCAGAGGTTCATTCATGTTTTCAGGTTTATAATGGATATGACTCTTGGAGGAATCTAATTAGTAAAATTATTTTCTGTATCTTAAGACAGAAACGCAAGACCAGTTTTAAGCAGTGAATTGTGATACAAAGATGCAACAAAGACTATTCCAGAAGGACTTGATATTCAGCAACAATGGCTAGAGAAAACTCAGTCCAATCAGAGGAATATTTCTCAAGGCAGTACTAGTGTAGCTGAACTAACACAATCAGACTAGTGAGGTACAGTATGTCCTTTCACAAGTTTCCATGGCAGACGCAGACAAAGCCAGACAAACTCGAACTGAAACAGCAACTAAGACCTTTCCAGTATTGCAAATTTACTGAAGGAGTTAGTCCCGACGAAGGGTCTCAGCCCAAAATGTCAACAGTGCTTCTCTCTGTAGATGCTGCCTGGCCTGCTGTGCCCCACCAGCATTTTGTTTGCGTTGCTTGCAAATTTACTGTACCTTTTGCAGCAGCAGATAGTTTCTGGTGGATTGGCACTTCTTTAAATTGGGATTCAGATTTTTTGTTTTGCAGTTTTCCAATGGACAAGTCCCCTAGCCATTGAAATTATTATTTTTATGGTGCTCCTTCTGTTGAACATTTAAGTTTGCAAAGGCTGAAGTTTGGTGAATTTTGCCTTTTGTACACTGGCTCCACTCCTAAGGGTCCTTTAGTTCCATTAACTCCATTATCTTCACTGGATTATCTCTTGTATGTCTGCCTTGCTATCACTGCCTCAAACTTGCCTTTCACCTATTCCTTTTAACCCCGAAGAGTGAAGAGCAGAGACTGCCCTGATCATGTTTCCTTGCTCCTTGCCTTTTCCTAGTGCTGATCACTAATGTTCCATAGAGGTATGTATGTTTCTCAACTCATCTTGAGGAGGCCTTGGATGTGTCTGTTTCAATTAATCAGTCTCATAACATAGTTACACGGAAAGATGAGTCAATAAACATTTTTCACTGACTTATTTGGATATTACATAATTACTTGCTAATATGGGTAATTTTGTATATAATATGGTTATTAAGACTTTATATAATATCCTTTGAAAGTACAGAATGTTGTTCACTGTGAGTGATGGCCTTGACTATCAGGCTTACACCTTTGATTTTTATATTCAAACCAGCTGTCTTACTGTATCTTGTGAGTTCTGTTATACAATAGTAAAATACTTACCAGGAGGAGAAGATGGCTCCTCCTGGGGAATACTATACTCCTAATAAACTTTTTTTTTGCATATTCTGTTGTGATTTCTTCAGAAATGGCTATGTAATCCTATGGCCTCCAAGGCCTGCAAAGTGTTATATTGTCACTATAATATGTTGTATTAGTTATAGTGTTAAACTTACTATTTAGGTATAGGCATATATTGTGCATGTGGTACCCCTACAAAGCAACAAGTTCGACTACTAGGCCTACCAATACTGCCATTTGTATTGTGCTTAATGTTACCAGAACAATCTATATATTCGGTTGACCAAATCCCATGGTCTGACAGGGGTAGCCCTGCTTAGTTAAAGTTTTCTGGGAAAACACGTGTGTTGGGAAGATGTGTCAATTCTTCTCAGTCAGGTCCAATACTTAACAAGGTAAAGGGGGAAGACTTGAACAATTAAACCCAGAGTCCAGAGTCACCAAAATGGGAAGAAACTTATGTAGATATGGCTGGTATTAGAATGCCAAGCTACAGTACACCACAGGGCATTCACTCCCAAGGACGGATATAACCAACCCCTATGTTCTGAAATCTTTTTATGGAAATTCTGAATTAGAGCCTGGAATGAAAAGCACAGACAGAATCCTCAGCAGGAGAAATGTACTCTTTCTTTCCTCTATAAATGTTTCTCCTTCAATGTATATTATTATATTGCGAAATCATGTAACTGATGAATATAATTTTCTATAACTAAAATATGAGATTACTAATCCTTAGGCAAAAGGAAATGGCAATACACAATTGGTAACGTGCTTGCAAGACTCATTTTCAGAAAACCTGAATAATATTGTGCACTGAAACAAAAGCAATACGGACACTCTTGTAAAGGAAATGAACTATCTTTAGCTCAGTGAAAGAAATTATTAGCTGACTTGATGAGCTAATGATGCCAAAGACAATGGTCCAATCATGCTTCAATGAAGCAGCAAGAACTGTTTGTGAAGAAGAAAAATTTAAAGATGGACTAATATATTGTCATGTGTCTATGAAAAAATTATAATAGCAACAATTCTTAAGTTTTCTGAAATGTGTGCAACTGAGATTAAGGAAGTGCATTCATTGAGAATCAAATCAAGGAGAACTCTCCTAGCACTAGTACCTTATCAGAACAGTTGGCTCATAGGATCTTGACAAATTTCTCAAGAGTTGCTGTGTAAGACAATTGGTTTATTTAATTGGACTTGTTCCAAACCAGGTAAGTTGGTAAATTATTTAGTTCAAGGAAACTTGCAGACCAGGTTGATATTATAATTACCATATCAAGCAGCTGATCTGTTAATAGTTGGAAGGTTTGCCTGCTCAAAGAGTTATCTTCATGGCATTAATTGTGGGTACCTGGGAACAGTGTCTCCAGAAGTTTTTAGACCATTTGTGTAAAAGAGGTATCAAAAAAAATATCATACATGTGAAGATAACCAAGTGGCAGATAAACCTGTAGAGGGCAATTCAAGTTTATTAGGAATGGGAAAGGAATAGCAAGAACAATGATAGAAATAAGGGGCAAACTGGAATCCAATCCTCTGTCTTCAATTTCTGTGATAGTGGGTTCATTTGTCTGCATCACTGGTATGTCTTTTTAGCCTATAGGAATTTTATCTGTATTTTGGAAATCCTTTGTGCTATACAAATGGTTTGTAGTTTGGAATTGTTTTCTAAGATAAAAATCCTCTTTGACATTTGTTTTAAGAGATTTTTCTGAATTTAAATGTATCTAAATAATGAACTGTGTTTAAACTACTTTGTTAGCTGGAAGTATTTCCTCTCTGGTGGAGAGGGAGGACCCACTGTTCAAATAGTGGGTATTAGCAGTTAACCACACCATGGATGATAAACAGGGAGTGAACTCGTTTTTGAAGTGTAGGTATTTTACAGTATAATCTTCATTTAGTGAGGGTGCCAGTGCTATCTATATCAGATAGGGTTTAAGGTCTTCAGTTGAATTTAGTCAGCAAACCCAATATTCTCACAGTGTCAGTGTTGATATAGTGTTGAATCTCCATCAGCACAGATGCACCATAAGGCTGTGTGCTGAGACCCCTGCTCTACTCATTTTACACATATAACCGTGTGGCTAAGCACAACCCCAATGTCTTAAACAACTTTTCTGATGACACCACAGTCATAAGCCAATTCAAAGGTGGTGTTGAATCATAGGAGGGAGATGGAAAATCTGTCTGAGTGGTACCTCAGCAACAACCTCTTACTCGATGTCTGCAAGACTAAGGAGCTGGTTACTGACTTCAGGAGGAGGAAACCAGAGCTCCATCAGCCAGTCCTCATTGATGGATCAATGGTGGGGAGGGCCAGCAACTTTTATTATCATTTCGGAGGACCTGCCCCCAGCCCAGCATGTAAGTGGAATTACAAAGAAAGCACAGCAGTGCCTCTACTTCCTTGGGAGTTTGCAAAGATTCAGCATGGCATCTAAAATTTCTGACAAACTTCTATAAGTACTTGGTGGAGAGATATTGACTGGCTGCATCACAGCCTGGTTTGGAAACACCAATGCCCTTGAACAGAAAAGGGTACAGAAATAGTGGCTATGGCCTAGCCCATCACCGGTAAAGCCTTCCCCACCATTGAGCAAGTCTACACAACGCATTGTTGAAGGAAAGCAGCATCCATCATCAGGGGCCCTACCACCAATGTCATGCTTTTGCCATCAGGTCCTGCTCTCACTGCTGCCATCAGGAGCCTCAGGACACAAACCAGCAGGTTCCTGAACCTTTATTAATCCTCAACCATCAGGCTCTTAAACCAAAGGGGATAGCTTTAGTCAACTTCACTTGTCCCATCATTAGGGTGTTCCCACAACCAATGGACTCACTTTCAGGGACTTCTTTACTCATGTTCTCAATGCTTACTGCTAATTTATTTATTATTATTATTTCTTTCTTTTTGTATTTGCACAGTTAATTGTCTTTTGTATACAGGTTGAACACATAAGTAGGTGCAATCTTTCATTGATTCTATTCTATTAAAGATTCATTAAGTATACCTGCAAGAAAATGAATACATAGAGACATACATGTACTTTAATAATAAATTTACTTTGAATTTTGAAATGGGTTAGTATAGTGTTGAAAGTGGATTAATATTATGTTGGGCTTGATATTTTTGCAGTGGTTTGGTGCTTTTGAGTTATTAGTATGGTGATAGTGTTGGTATAATATAAGATTTACTATGATGCTGTGGATTTGACAGGCTAGTTTAGTTAGCACTGGGGTCATAATGGGATTGGATTATATGGCATCAGGCCTTGAAAAAAGATGAAAGATCATATGGTTTCAAGGTTGATCTGATGGGCTTGAGGGAGATTATGCTCGTGAAATCCTCAGTTATGCTCGCGCATGCTGTGTAATACACTATTCCCAAATAAGTCATTCTTGCCTCTTAAACACTTTACCTTTTATATTTATGACCAAAGCAAGGCAAATAATTGAAACTTCAGGACGATGTCAGATAATGTCAAGGATGCCACTAAGGCAGTTCCTGAGTGAAGGGATCTAATACCCATATTTAAAATTAAAATTAATAGCAACACAGCAAACAGCTGAAATCTCCTATTTCTTGACCTCATATTAGCTGTCAACCTTGAAAGGCTCAGTCTTTTTAAAACTGCATCTCAGTTGAATTGCTGAGGAGTTTGCTGTCTGTCACCTCCCACAAACTGATTTAAACTGTCATTCTATTTTGCTCCACATCAACGATCCGCTCCTGTTCTTCTTAGGCTTGCAAATCCCTACCTGCAAGTCAATATTCAGCTTGATTCATTTGTCTCATTCAATCCATACCACATTGTTCTAGCAAACCTATGCCTATTACTTTCAGAAAAATGGATAGTCTCAATTATCTGTGCAGCCGATCCCATTTATTCTCACTTTCAGTTTGCCAGTCAGACGATAGAAAGTGGTAAGACACAGTGCCACATCTCACATACATCCAATGCATCACATCTGCTTTGTAAAAACGTTCACAGCACAAAATATTGCAACGGAGATAAATTAATAACATGGTTATACTACAAATGCTGCCTTAACTTAGCTTGTTGTGCTCGTGTTTACGCCTCTATTGAAAACAGGCTGTAACAAATCACCAAGTGTTTATACTCTCAGTCTGATGCTTAACTCCATTGCCTCCAACAGGACTATAGTGTGATGCATACATCAAGCAGTTAACGTAATGCTGCTCAATGTGTTACAATCTAAGGCCAATCATTAACTGCCAGACATGTCCAAATGATCTTTGGTGTTGCTTGCAATGGAAAGTAAAAGAGTTAGAGTTATCATCGGAATGCTCATTACCAGAAGGCGAAAATTCTCAGCAAAGGGCTGTAACAATATTGTACTGCATGATATCCTGAGACACTAGGCTGCTTCCACTTTAAAAAGTAAATATGCCCAAGCAAATCATCAGTTAAACATGTAATGTATTCATTAGAGGGTTAATGGCGCCTTACGGCGACTCCTTTGCTTGCATCTTCAGAAACAGCTCTATTTCTATCTTTAATATCTCTATTTTCCTATTTCAGGGTTTTTTTGAAGACCCTGATCCGGAGTTACACGCTGACTACAGTTCTTTGCGGGAATGGGACCCGCTCTCAGGGTTCCATAACAGGCCGATATTTGGCCTAAGAATTTGGCTTGGATTTGGAAGCCTAAGATCTCAGGACTCTGGAGACGGGCGGATTGAGGGTTTCCGACACAGCAGGAGACCCGTGTGTCATCGGAGGAGTCGAAATATCTATGGGTGTGTGCCTGGAGACCCGGGATCTGTGCTAACTTCAGGCACAGAGCTCGAGAAAAGTGACATAATGGACTTTTAACATCGTAAACCAGTGAGTTGTTTGTTATGTCTCCCTGCTCATTGGGAAAATGGAGACACCTGTTTCTCCCTTATTAGGGAGAGAGAGAACCTGCGATATGCCAAATACTGGGTGAAATGCGAAGTCTTTGGGGTAAATGCATGTCTGTGTCTTTGCTATTGCTTTGAACACACTTGAGTGCTCAGTGGCGGTGCTGATACTTTTTTTGCTGATGGGGGAGGGGGGATTGTGGCTCATTGCCGCTTACACGTGGAGGGGGAGCTGGGGAGGACTTTGGGGTTCTAACATTTAACTGTCATTCACTCTTCGGGGCACTCCTCTGTTGTTGTGGATGGTTGCGAAGAAAAAGCACTTCAGGATGTATATTGTATGCAGTTTTCTCACATTAAATTGTACCTTTGAACCTTTGAGAGAGATACAGTTATCAAATGAACTCATCTCTGTTGTAAAGCTTCACTGTCATCACTAAAATTCCTGATGCCATGACAGCTATATTACAGAACCTCTCTTGCATTAAAATCCAGCCTCATCCTTCACTTCGCATCGTCCATCACCATCTTGTTGGATACTATGTTAATGTACCAATTGAATACTTGTAGTGAGAATCAACTCTCAGAACTTCACGATTTCTTGTTATTTTGGTTTCCACAAGTCCTAAATGAAACTGGATTCATTATTATGATGTGCTCTACAGAGATTACATGTTCTTCAACACTATAGACCCCAGGGCAAGGGCTTTCTTTTGTTAATAATTTGTGAAAGTGACACAATACGGTGGTCCATCTCAGAAGAAATTTCATGTATACAGAAGCATCTCAAAGAAGTGATGGTCAAACCATAGTCAGCTTTCTCAAACAGCACTTTTTCTGAGGTAACTCTGTGCCTCATCTAGTCAATTCTAAACGCAGATGGAAGACTTTCTGCTGCATTAATGCACAATCTTGTCATGGCGTCATAGTAAAGAACAGCATAGAAGCAGGTCCTTCTGGCCATCTAGACCATGTGGAACCATTTAAACTGCTTCGTTCCATTGACCTGCACCAGGACCATAGCCATCCACACCCCTCTCATCAATGTACCTATCCAAACTTCTCTTAAGCATTGAAATCAAAATTGCATCCATGACATGGGAGCAGCTCATTCCACACTCTCACCAGCTGCTGAGTGGGAAGAAGTTTACTCTCATGTTCCCCTTAAATATTTTACCTTTCATCCTTAGCCTCTAGTTGTAGCTTCACCCAACCTCTGTAAAAAAAAACCTGCTTGCATTTACCCTATCTATATCCCTCATAATTTTGCAAACCTCTATCAAGTCTCTCCTCAGTCTTCTACATTCCAGAGAATAAAGTTCTAACCTCTTCAATCTTTCCTAACAACTCAGGTCCTCCAATCCCAGCAATATCCTTGTAAATTTTATCTGTACTCTTTCAATCTTATTTGCATCTTCCTTGTAGGTAGGTGATTAGAACTGCACACAATATTCCAAATTAGGCCTCACCGACATCTTATACAACTTCAACATAAAATCCCAACTCTTGTACTCAATACTTTGATTTATGAAGGCCAAAGTACCAAAAGCTTCCTTTACAACCCTGTCTGCCTAATAATGAATTATGAACCTGTATTCTCAGATCCCATTGTTCTACCACTTACATCAATACCCAAGTACTCACTTTGTAAGATCTACTCTGGTTGGTCCTCCTAAACTTGTCTGCATTAAATTCTATCTGCCAATTTTCAATATATTTTTCCATTTAGTCCAGAACCTGCTTAGGCTTTGATAGTCTTCCCTGTTGTCCACTATACCCACAATCTTGGTGCCATCCACAAATACGTTGATTCAGTTAACCACATTATCATCTATATCATTAAAATAGATGACAAACAACAACAGACCCAGCACTAATCCGGGGGCATCCCACTAGTCACAGGCCTCCAGTCAGAGAGACAACAATTTACTACCATTCTCTGGCTTCTCCCACAAAACTAATGTCTAATCCAGTTTCCTACCTTATCCTGAATATCAAGCAACTGAACCTTCTTCACCAACCTCCTGTGTGGGACTTTGTCAAATGCCTTGCTGAAGTCCATGCAGATAACATTCACTGGTTGCTTTCATCAACTTTTCTAGTAACTTCCTCGAAAAACTCTGTTAGATTGGTTAGACATGATTTTCAAAGCACAAAGCTGTGCTAACTATCCCTAATTAGTCCCTGTCTATCCAAATACTCATATATCCAATCTCTCAGAATACCTTCCAATATCATTCCCACCACTGATGTCAGGCTCACCAGCCTATAATTTCCCATGGTACCTCACCTGTCTCTAAGGATGATTTAATTATCTCTGCCAGGGCCCTTGCAATTTCTGCACTTGCCTCCTGCAAGGTCTTAGGAAACACTTGTCAGGCCCTGGGGATTTGTCCATCCTGATCTGCCTCAAGATAGCAATCACCTCCTCCTCTGTAATCTAAATAGGGTCCCTGACTTCTTTGCTGCTTTACCTCACTTTGATCAACGTCCATCTCCCAAGTAAATACGAATGCAAAACATCTATTTATTATCTCTCCCATTTTTTGGCTCCACACATAGATTGACATTCTGCTCTTTCAGAGGACCAATTTTGTCCTTTGAAATCTTTTTGCTCTGAACATATCTGTATAAGCCCTTAGGATTCTCCTTCACCTTGTCTACTAGATCAACCTCGTGCCTTCTTTTAGCCCTCCTGATTCACTTCTGAAGTGTTCTCTTGTTTTTCTTACATGCTTCAAGTTCCTCATTTTTTCCTACCTGCCTATAGCTGCTATGCACCTCCTTTTTTTCTCTCCTAACCTGGCCCTCAATATCCCTTGAAAACCAAAGTTCCCTAAACCTATTATCCTTGCCTTTTATTCTGACAGCTTTGTACTCTCAAAATTTCATTTTTCAAAGCTTCCCACTTACCAAGTACACATTTGCCAGAAAACAGCTTGTTCCAATCCACACAGATCCTTTCTGATACCATCAAAATTGGCCTTTCTCCAATTTGGAATCTCAACCCATGGACCAGACCTATCTTATTCCATAATTACCTTGAAATTAATGGCATTATGATCACCAGATGCAAACTCTTTCCCTGCACAAAGTTCTGTCACCTGCCCTGTTTCATTCCCAAACAGGAGATCAAGTATTGCACATTCTTTCATTGGAACTTCCATGTACTGATTAAGGAAACTTTTCTAAACACATTTGGCAGACTTTATCCCATCTGGTCCTTTTACAGTATGGGACTTCCAGTCAATATGTGGAAAGTTAAAATCACCTAATATCACAACCGTCTGTTTCTTGCAGCAATCTGCAATCTCTTTACTAATTTGTTCCTCTAAAGCACGCAGACTGTTGGATGGTCTATATTATAGCCTCATTATTGTGCGCATGCCTTTCTTATTCCTCAGTTCCACCCATAAAACCTCACCTGACAAGTACTCCAGTCTGTCCTGACTGAGCACTGCCATATAATCTTTCCTGACTAGTAATGCCACCAGTCCCCTTTATTCCCTCCCGCTCTATCACATCTAAAACAACGGAACCCCATAGTACTGATCTTCTAATCCTGCCCTTTTGTAACCAAGTCTCAGTAATGGGTACAATATCATGTTGATCCATGCCCTGATCTGATCTGCCTTTCCTACAATACTTCTTGCATTGAAATATAGGCAACTCAGTATATTAGTCCCACCATGCTCAACCTTTAGACTCCTGATGGTTCCCATCCCCCTCCAACTCAGTTCTAGTTGCCTCACTACTGGAAGGAAGTGGAAACAATAGAAAAGATGCAGAAGAGATTTACAAGATGTTGCCTGGATTGGAGAGCATGTCTAATGAGAATGGGTTGAGTGAACTCGGCCTTTTCTCCTTGGAGCGACAGAGGATGAGAATGACTTGATAGAGGTGTACAAGATAATGAGAGGCATTGATCGTGTGGATAGTCAGAGGCTTTTTACCAGGGCTGCAATGGCTAGCACGAGAAGGCATAGTTTTAAGGTGCTTGGAAGTAGGTACAGAGGAGATGTCAGGGTTAAGTTTTTTACACAGAGAGTGGTGAGTGTGTGGAATGGGCTGCCGGCGATGGTGGTGGAGGTGGATACAATAGGGTCTTTTAAGAGACTCCTGGATGGATACATGGAGCTTAGAAAAATAGAGTGCTATGGGTAAAGCCTAGGTAGTTCTAAGGTAAGGACATGTTCGGCACAGCTTTGTGGGTTGAAGGGCCTGTATTGTACTGTAGGTTTTCTATGTTTCTAACTCGAGTTTAAACCCACCTGTGCCGTACTGGCAATCAGCTATGCACTGTGCCCCTGCAATCAGCATCATCCTCAGCAACTTCAGGAATTGTTGTGGCAATGGTACATCATCGTGAATGCACAAACACTTTGAGATCCTCGCAGCATTTTATCCATTGCAAGCTAAAAGATTTCTGCAGCTAACTTAACTCCATTTGGTAGATTGGTAGTGGCATTTAACCCAATTAGCTATCAAGTAACTCTGACTATCATGCTAAGTTACATCCTAGGGTGCACTGGGACCATCCTCATTTTGGAGTACTTGGGGTCATCGGATATTTTGGGTCTTTCAACATCAGAGACTCTCGCCCAGGCTTGTGTCCCAGTAGCATAGGTCCATGAGTTACACCTCTTGATCCATAGCCATCTGGAGGCTCGCTCAGCAGCCTTGAAATCATGAAAGGTCTAGAGATATAGAGAGAAATTGTGGCATACCTGATGACTTTTCTTTGCAGGCCCGTAATGCCAAGGAGCGAGCAGCCAGCAAAACCTCTACACCCCACCTCTATAGGCTCGCAGCATGCCCTCCAGTCCTGTCTCTGGCACTGCTCTACCAGCTCTTGGGGTACTTTGCTTTTGCCTCCTCAATCCAATCGACTATCTATCATTCTAACTCCCTGAGTTCTCCGTCAACTATGCTTAGAGATGGGACAGGTTCATAGTAATAGTGTCAAGAACAAAATAGGTTTAAAAGTTGTACAGCTGACACTGCCCGTCAGCAACAGTTCTTCACGGTTACTCTACAGAACCTATACAATCACAGAACCTTGTCCAACTTCAGCAGCAAGCCCATTTTTTGTTTTGAGTCTGCCCAACTCCATTTTCTGTTCTAACTTATGCCTCCTCCACCTGCAGCTTAAAAGTGTTGCGAACCAGATCTGACTAACAGTACATGGGTTTTGCTCCCAGATGATTGAGAATGTGGGTCTTAAACCCAATATTACAACCAGAGAAGAGATCCTTTTTTTTTCTGCTCCAGAGGTGCTCAATAAAATACTGTGTCCACTGGCTGCCCACTTCTCAAGCTATTGGTCACAATTATTGCACCATTTTCTCCATGTTCTTGCACTGGACAATCCACATCAGTTCATACCATACCACCAAGACTAAGACAGCGTGCAATAATCAATTACTCATCCGTGCCATAACCATTAACAATAATTACACCCACATCAACCAGCAGCTTCACTGGACGTCAACATATAAGAATTTAGATCAATCATATACAGAATATTTTGTATAGTTCTGAAAAACACTCTTTGGGAAAGATATGAAGACCAAAATTGTCCACAGAGAGGTGTGGTTTGAATAAGGCATTTTTGTCTTCTTGGCACTGATAAAGCTAAGAGGGAACTGAAAAATGTATTTTAAATCATGAAAGGTATAGACATATGGAGAGAAATTGTCCCAATAATAAAGGGGTCAAGAAGCAGAGGACATAAAATTAAAGTGATTGGTAAAAAAGACTAGAGTGACATGAGAAAAGTATTGTTTTACAGTGACTGGCTGGAATGTCAAAGGGGCACTACAGCTATTCCAACTCCAGCAATCCAGGTTCAATCCCGACCTCTGTTGTCTGTTTATAGTTCACGCATTCTCCCCATGACCACATGGGTTTTCCCCAGGAGCTTCAATTTCCTCCTACTGTGCATACTGAAGATATGGCTAAGTGTTTGTAAGGAAAATCAGGAGGAATTGATTGCATGTGACACGGGTCAGAGATGTATGTATGTACATGTGTGGGAGGGAGGAAGATGGCTGTTATGTTGCTTACTGTCATTTTCTATGTTGTTCTGCTGAGCATTGTGGGTATGCTATATTGGCATTTAATGTGTGGCAATATTTACAGGCTGCCTTAGTGCAAACGACACATTTCACTGTCTGCTTTGATGTGCACAGGATAAATAAACTTGAATCCTGAATTCCTTTGGCTGCTTGTATCACCCCAGATTGTGGAATGACAATCCATCACTTTTTTTTTCCTCCACAATGACCATACTGGTCTTTCTCACCTTTCCTGACCTTGCAACCCAGGAATTCTCACTGAATTTCCTGTCTCTGTCTACATCACTATTGCTCTTTTTCCCCCTCATCTATAAAATAAAAGAATAAAAGCTTAAGTGGCAACATTTTCACCAGAGGGAGGGTCAGTATGTGGAATGAACTGCCAGAGGAAATGGTTAATGCAGGTACATTAACTACATTTAAAAGGCTGGTGGGTGGGTATGCAGATAGGAAAGATTTGGAGGGATTTGAGCCAATCACAGGCAACTGAGACTAGGCTAGATAAGAATCTAAGTCAGCATGGACTTTTTGGGCCAAAACACCTGCTGCCATGCTGTGTGACTCTATGACTCCAGTCGGAATGATTATGCCATTATATTTTTCAACTCATTTATGGTTCTTTTATTAATCATCTTTATTCTGTGTCTTCTGCTTCTTGACTAATGAGAATAGTTTCAATCAATCCACAAAATCTGGACACTTCATGATTTTACACCCCTTTATGCCCTCTCACACTCTCAATGCCAGGTAGAACAGAACAGCTTCTGCAGTCATCCAAACAAAAAAGGACCCTCATCCTTAGCATCACTCTGGTGAATCATACAGTAAAAGTAATTTACTGATGACTAGTCGACACACTCCCTTGATCATCAACTTACTTCAAATTAGTTCGGTTGAATTCTCTTATTGGCCATTCTGCAGTGATCCCATAATGCCCCATCCGAAAATGTCCAGAAACCACAGCTCTTTTCCAGTGCTTCATCTGAACTCAAATGCACCAGTCATCTCCTGAATTAGCTACCTCACAGCTGTCAAAAGCTTTGGACAGTAGCAAATTGAAATGGCCCATTGAGATGTTTAATGCTTTCCCATATGTATGAGCGCTGGTCTGCAGCCTGTACTATTGATGCACCATCAATAACTCTAGGACACTGGAAGTGAACGATAGGCTTTTGTTAACAGCGAAAAGGGAGCACAACATGTCGAAGACTGAGGGAGGAGCAGTGCCCCAGTCGCCTTAATACTGGGGTCTGTGGGAGGAGCCACAGGAACAGTCAGCAGAGGGGCGTGTCCAGACAGGTATACATAGTTTACCACAACTATGATCAGACTCAGCGTTGTCTTTTTTGTCTCCTACCCTTCCACCAGCAACAATATGACTTTATTTCTCCAATCTTATCCTACTCAGGAACACTTGTTCATTCCTCTTATAGCACAAATGGCTGAGTCCACTTCGAACTTATTCACGCTTCACCTCATCTACTGCCAGCTGTCATTGGTGCAGCTTAGGGAGCCCTATTTTCTAAATCTTTCACTCTAATTCATTGACCTGCTGATCCCTCAAGTAAACTCAATGCCAGAGTAGTTCCCATTGACACTTTGGTATTGCTGCTTGTGAAGGCCAGAGCTAACAACAGAAACCTCAGCCGGAGCAGTAGTAGGCACAATAATCTATCAATGTCAAATTCGGCATACACTTGGTACTCAAAGTTCTCCTTCCACTGTATGTAGCATAGACAGCATATTAGTTACAGGAAGTCCAAATCACTTGTTTTCTGGAATCAAGAACTTGGGCTTTTAAAAATAATTTCAAAATCCACCTTGGCAGCTGGCTAAGGAATATTTATTTAATGTACTGGTTAAACTTAGAATAAAAATCTTTTATCATTAATAGTGACCATAAATCTAATTGCTATTAAAGCTTTTCTGATTCACTAAAATGATGAACTATAAAATACAGAAGCAGGAACAGGCCATTCTTGCTCTGCCTTTCAATACTATCATGACTGACCTTATACATCAATATCATATTGTTGTTTTTGCACTAGATCCCTTGATGCTTTCTGTGTCTAGAAATATAGCTCTCTGTCTTCTTCTTAAAAGTATTTATGACTTTTTCAGGCAATGTATTTGTCTGCACATGCAGGCACCTCCCAGTCTTCACCCAGATAATAAGAGTCACCAGCCACTTGTTTCTATCACCTGCAGCCTATTTAAACCTTACCCTCAACCACAGTCCTAGTTCACTCTTTGAATCAGACAGCCTCAGTCAGTTACCTTGTTGTCTGTTATGTTTAGAATCTGTTATCTCTTATTTTGTGGTGGCTTGTAGCTTCTTATTTTGCAGTCTTTTATTAACATTATTGTTCATTGCTGAAGAATCTTGCTGTTCTGCTTTTGGCTCAAGCCTCCTCTATATTGACTCAGAGAGTATTCTTGCCTAAAGGAAGTTGTTTGTTGACATGAGGACACCATCCAGAAGCAGCAGGACACCATTGGCCATCTGCTCACTACTCCCTTCCCACTCTCCGTCTTTATACAACAATCCCACACCTGTAAACTTTGTCCCTCTGAGCCCCAGATTCCAGCACCCTAATGCTTTGACAGATTTCCAGCCCAACGCTGCAACTTCTTGTCCCAGTGCACCTTACACTTCAAACTCCAGCCATCTCTGTAGTCTACAGACTGAGCCAAGATTGCCTTCCTTATTTCTGTCTTGACTGGGTGAGCTCTGACCTGGGTGACAACTAACTGAGACGGTATAATCATTTCTTGCGGGACTGTGATTGTAGGGGCGGCCATTGTTGGGGGTAGGCCAGTAGTGAGAGTAGGAGTGTCAGGCTTTGGCTCAAAAGAGGCATTGGCTCTGGGTAAGCTTCTGTTAAGTTTCCTTTTTCTTCTCACTGTACCTATTGTAATCAATGGCTGTTGTGTGCTCTTCATGCCAGATCTTGGAGTCCTGGGAAACCCTGAGTCTCCAAGGGAACTACATCTGCATCAAGTGCATCCTGCCGCTCCTTGAAGACCATGTTAGGGATGTGGGACAGCAGCTGGATGACCTTCCGCTTGCACAGGAGAGTGAGAAGATAATCAATTTGTGTTACAAGGAAATAGTCACCCTGAAGTTGCAGGAAGTGAGTAGCTGGGTGACTATCAGGAAAAATAGAAATGTGAATAGGCAGTTAGCACAGAGCACCCCGTAGCCATTCCCTCAATAATATGTATACCATTTGGATAATGCTGTGGGCGATGACCTCCCAGGGAATGCCACAGAGACCAGGTTACTGACAATGAATATAGGTCCATGCTGCAGAAGAAAAAATGGGAGAAGAGGGGAGCAGTAATGATAGGGGACTCAGTAGTGAGGAGAACAGACAGGAGATTCTGTAGACGTGAACGGGACGCCTGATTAGCATGTTGCCTCCCAGGTGCCAGGGCCAGAGACGTCTCAGATTGCATCCACAACATTTTGGAGAGGGAGGGCGAGCAGCCAGATGCCTTGGCACATATTGGTAACAATGACATATGAAGGAAAAGCAAAGAAGTCATGAAAAAAGAATTTAGAGAGCTAGGTAGAAAGCTAAGAAGCAGGACCTCCCAGGTAGCAATTTCTGGATTACTGCCTGTGCCACATGCCATTGAGGGTAGAAACCAGATGAATTGGCAGATTAACGTGTGACTGAGAAGCTGGTGCAGGGGGAAGGGCTTCAGCGTTCTTGGATCATTGAGTTCTCTTCTGGAGGAGGTATGACCTGTTCAATAGTGACGGAGGCAGTAATCACAATATGATTGAGTGCAACTTGATATTTGATAGGGAGAAAGCAAAATCTGACATAGCTGTATTTCAGTGGAGTAAAGGAAATTACAGTGGTTGAAGAGACACTGGCAGGGATGACAGCAGAGCAGCAATTGTGCAAGTTTCTGGGGAAAATGAGGAAGATGCAGAACAGATGTGTTCCAAAAACAAAGAAATATTCAAGTGGCAATATAGTACAACCGTGACTAATAAGGGAAATCAAAGCTAATGTAAAAGCTAAAGAGAGGGCATACAACAAAGCAAAAATTTGCAGTAAGACATAGCATTAGAAAGTTTTTAAAAACCTACAGAGAGCAACTAAAAGAATCATCAGGAGGGAAATATGTAAGTAAGCTAGTAAACAATATCAAAGTGGACAGTAAAAGGTTTTCAAGTATGTAAAAAATATAAGAGAGATGAGAGTGGATAGTGGACCGCTAGAAAATGAGGCAGGAGAAGTAATAAGGGGTGACAAGGAGTTGGCAGAAGAACCAAATTAGTATATTGTATTAGTGTTCTGCAGTGTGCCAGATGTTGAAGGGTGCAAAGGAAGAGAAATGAGTACAGTTATTATTACAAGGGAGAAGGTGGTTGAAAAGCTGAAAGACCTAAGGGTACGTAAGTCACCCGGAACAGATGAACTGCACACTAGGGTTCTGAAAGACGTAACAGTAGAGATTGTGGAGACATTAGTAATGATCATTGGATAAGATAGGACAAAGTCAGCATGGTTTCCTTAAGGGAAAATCTTGGTTGACAAACCTGTTGGAATTCTTTGACAAGATTATAGGTAGGATAGATAGAGGGGATGCAGAGGATATTGTATATTTGGATTTTCAGAAGGCCTTTCACAAAGGGCCACACATGAAGCTGCTTACCAAGTTCGTGGTATTCCAGGAAAGTTACTGGCAGGATCAGATTATTGACTGATTAGTAGCAGGCAACCAGTGGAAATAAAAAGAACCTTTTTTGGTTGGCTGCCAGTGGTGTCCCATAGGGGTCAATGTTGGGACCACTTCTTTTTTTGCTGTATATCAATGATTTAGATGATGGAAAAGTTGGCTTTTTTTTTAACCAAGTTTGCAGATGATACGAAGGTTGGTGGAGGAGCGGGTAGTGTTGAAGAAACATGTAGGCTGCAGAAGGACTTAGACTGATTCGGAGAATAGGCAAGGGAGTCACAAATGAAATATAATGTTGGAAAATGCATGGTCATGCATTTTGGTAGTAGAAGGATATATGCAGAGTATTTTCTAAACGAAAGAAAATCCAACAGTCTGAGATGCAAGAGGACTTCAGAGTCCTTGTGCAGAACACTCTAAAGGTTAACGCAGGTTGAGTCAGTGGTGACGAAGGTAAAGGCTATGTTGGAATACACTTCAAGAGGTCTAGAATATAAGAGCAAGGATGTGATGCTGAGGCTTTATAAAGCACTGGTGAGGCCTCACCTTGAGTATTGAGAACAGTTTTGGCCTCCTCATTCAAGAAAAGATGTGCTGGCATTAGATAGGGTTCAGAGGAGATTCATAAGGATGTTTCCAGGAATGAAAGCATTGTCATACAAGGAACATTTGGTAGCTCTGGGTCTGTACTCACTAGAGTTTAGATGGATGGGGGGGGGAGGGGGGGGCGGGTGATCTCATTGAAACCTTTTGAATGTTTAAAGGTATAGACAGAGTAGAGGTGGAAAAGATGTTTCCCACGGTGGGGGAATCTAAGGCAAGAGGGCTCAGGCTCAGGATAGAGGGGCGTCCACATAAAACAGAGAGGCAGAAAGAATTCTTTAGCCAGAAGGTGGTGAATTTGTGGAATTTATTACCACAAGCAGCTGTGGAGGGCAGGTCATTGGGTGCATTTAAGGCAGAGCTTGATAGGTTCTTGATCAGACACGGCATCAAAGGTTACCGGGAAAAGGCTGGGGAGTGGGGCTAAGGAGGGGAGAAAGGATCAGCCATGATTGAATGGCAGTACAGACTCGATGGGCCAAATGGCCTAATTATGCTCCTATGTCTTATGGTCTCGTGTCCTCAGAAACCAACTGCACTGCAATATAGAAAAATGCTAGCTGCATACCCCAGACATTTCCTTCCTGCATTTACATCCTTTCACACTAAGGCATAGCCATGGACCCAGAGAATGCGTACGTTGTGTTTGAACGGCCCGGACTGTGTTCCCTCAAATTGCTACAGTGCTTCTTGGGCTTCTCCAACTTCTACCACCAAATTGCTGCTCCTCTCACTTCCCTCGCCAAGTCACCTACCTCACGAATAACCTGGCCTGCTGCTTCAGACCACACTTTTGAGGAGCTCAGGAGCTGTTTCACCACCAACCCCATCCTCATCCAAACCCCGCCAGACCTTTTGCAGTAGAAGTTGACGCACCTGACATGAACACTTGGGCCATCCTCTCCCAGCGAGTAGACAGGAGGACACAATCGTGTTCCACCTTCTCGCGTAAGTCCAACTCTACACAGCTCCATTATGGATTAGGAGGCAGGGAGCTACTAGCTACTAAATGGGTCTTGGAGGAAGGGACATTGGCTGATAGGAAACACAGAGCCCTTCCTGACCAGGACCAACCACCAGGACCTCATATCCATACTACAGACCCTCCAAATCAACCCACCTCACACATTGGGTCCTCTTTGAACAATTCAACTTCATCATCTCCAACAGGACTGGTTCCAAGAACACTAATGTGGTCACCCTGTCACGAGATTTTGATCCAGCTGAAAAAAAATTATCCTTCATCCCATCGTTACATCCTCTCATACCCGTGCCCCGATCATCTGAGACCTTGAGAACCAGATACACCAGGTCCTCAGAGGCACACCAGCAGGCATACTCCTCGCCCATCTCCTGGCACACAGTCACAAGACGGACTCCGGATTTTCTGCGACGCCGGTTCTGATGGCCCACCATGATTACAGATGTATGTCAGTTTGTCACTGCCTGCCCTCAATGTTCCCATTCCAATTCCTCCAACCAGTGGCTCTCTCAGCTTCTTCGGCTCTTACCAGTCCCTCGAAACCCATGGTGCTACATTGCCATAGACTTCATCACAGGCTAGCCAGCTTCTGATGGGGCCACAGTATTCATGTCAGCTCCCTCCTCTGCACATCAGTGAATCGGTCTTCTGGCTATCATAAGAAGACCATCAGTCAGAAAGAGCCAGTCATCAAGTTTCTGCAATGCTTCGCCACCTCTAACCCTTCCACAAGGAAGAAGTATCTTTTCTGGGCCCAGCTGTCCTACAATCTACAGACTCCCTCTGCCATAGTATGTCACCCTTTGAAGTGCTTCATGGCTACAACCCTCTGCTGTTTCCCGCAGAGGAACCAACGGTGGGGGTCCTGTTTGCAATGCTTAGAAGGGGCTACAGAAGGCTATCCTTGATGCCTATTGTGCCTACTCCTGTTAAGCCAACGGCTGGTGGCACCCAGCTGGACTACACAATCCTGGGGACCGTGTCTGACTGTCCACCCAAGATCTGCCGTTGCACATTGCCCTCACCCAGATTCATTCGCCCCTTCAAGATTACCCATCACCTCTATCTAGTTACTTACCATCTTCAGCTGCTACCATCCCTCAGGATCACATCTACCTTCCACATGTCGCGCCTCAAGCCCCTTATCTGTGGGCCACTCAACCCACCTGAGCCTGAACCTCCAGGGCCAAGTGTCGGGGAAGATGGTCCAGTGTACACCATTCACCACATTGTTGTGGATGGGGTGTGCAGTACCTGTTCAACTGGGAAGGGTATGGGCAAGAAGAGAGATTTTCTGGACCGTCCAGCTTTATCTTGGATCCATCACTCATCAAGGATTTCCAGCACTCACATCTGGATTTTCCATGGTCATTGGGTACCGACTATAGGGTGGGGTGGGGGGGGCGGTGTTGTCAGGCTTGCTGTTACAGGCACCTCCCAGTCTCCACACAGCCAATAAGAGTCACCTGCAACTTGTTTCTAGATCATCACCTGCAGCCTATTTAAACCCAGCTCATGTCCACAATCTTTGTGCACTAATATGAGCCAGCCACCCTCAGCCCATTGCTCCCAGCCTTCAGTTACCTTTTTTTCTGTTGTGTTTAGTATCCGTTACCTCTCATTTCATGACCCCTTGTGGATTATTATGTTGCAGTTAATTATTAAAGTTATCATTCACTGCTGAATTATTTCTACTGCTTTGTTTTTGGCTCAAGCCTCCTCTACATTTCCTGACAGACTTAGCCTCCACTGCCCTCTGGGATAGAAATATCTGTAGTTTCACCATCCTCTGAGTGAATGTTTTCTCCTCATCTTCGTCAAAAATGTCTTACTCCAAGTTTTGAGATTGTGACATCAGCCTCTGCCACCCGACATCCAAATGATACATGCCACTTCCTTACAATGAGGATATGCTGGTGATTCTTAACAGAAGGTTTAAAGTTTAGGGTACATTCATTTAAACAAGACAATTGGAGAATTAAAAGGGAGATGAAGAAATATTTTCTTCCAGGCAGGCAATAAGGGCCGGGTACTCACTAGCAGGAGGGGTAGCCTGCTCACTGTCACCTGAGCAGTGGTAATCTGCAGGACCACAATCTAAGTGCTGGATATGTAATTAGTACAACAAGTATTTTATTTGGCAACTTGCTGTGATTTGTTTTGATTTAATAAGTGCTTCATCTGAAAGCAATAGCAGGAACTTGCAAATAACTGATGAACAAGTGAGATGTATAAAATACAAAAGGCAGGACATTTTGAATATGAATAGACCCTAGAGAACTCATTATCCACTTGCTGACCTTACGCTGAAATGTGCAACCTCATTTGACACCATTAAGGAACAGCTTGGCAATTGCCGTGCTGAGATCCTCCATTGGGCAGGGTCAACCATGAGTATTGCGTCCTACCTGTCTCGGTGATACACAAGCCAGGGCAGCAGAATAAGGAGAGTAAACTATTGCCCATGCAGCTGGCTCCCCCTCTCCATACAGATGCTGAATCCATAGGAATGGTAGAGACTGGTTAGATTTTGGCACTAGCAATGTTGCAGGAGTTGCCAGTCAGCATTGAACTCAGTATAGGACTACTTTGGGGATCCCAGCTCTGGGGCTTTCACATGAACCCTTCCACATGAGTGGGTATAGCTGCAAGGCAGCAGATATTTGAGATGAGACCTTTCCTTCCCCAAGATGAGCTGCCAATCACGGCCAACGAAACCCATCTGCCCAAAGTGACTGGTTTGAAGGTGCCACAAACTCGCCTTTGCCCCTTCTCCTATCAGTAGAAATTGTCCTGACAGGCTTTGTAGTTAACCACACATGAAGGCCAGGAGCTGGACATGATTGTCAGAGGCTAGTTGAGATGCACGCTATTTGAAGCATTTAATAGGTAGTGAAAGATAATCCCCACTACCTCCCCCAGCTATGACGATCTTATGGAACAAAAGTACTGCTTACATACCCTCTGAATGGAATGAAGAGTGCTGTCAAAGTGGACATAATGAAAGATTTAAAAGATGCCAGATGAATAGAAAACAACAGAGGTGGGCGGAATATAATAAGACCATAAAATGTAGGAGCTGAATGAAGTTATTTGACTTATTGAGTCTGTTTCGTCATTCCTTCATGGAGATTTATTTTCCACTCTCCTGCCTACTCCCATAGCCTTTGACTTTCTTCCTAATTAAGAATATATTAACCTCAACTTTAAATATACCCAATGACCTGGCCTCCTTGGCTATTTATGGCTAAGAATTCGACAGATTCACCACCCTCAAGCTAAAATATTCATCCTCATGTGTTTTAAAGGGATGTCTTTCTATTCTGAGAATGCGCCCTCTGGTCCTAGACTCTCACTCTATTGGAAATACCTTCTCTACATCCACCCTATCTAGACTTTTCAATATTTGGTAGGTGTCAATAAGATTCCCCCTCATTCTTCTAAACTCACATGAGTACAAACCCAGAGCAATCAAGCGCTCCTCATCATTAATGTTTTCATTCCAGGGATCACTCTTAAGAATCTCCTCTGGACTTTCTCCAAATCCAGCACATCCTTTCTTAGATATGGGGCCCAAAGCTGGTCAAATATTCCAATTGAGGTCTGACCAATGCCTTATAAAATCTCAGCATTACATCCTAGCTTTTATATTTTAGTTCTCTCAAATTGAATACTAAGATTGCATTACCTTCCTTACCAACTCAAACTGCAAGTTAACCTTTAGGTCAACTCCCAACTCCCTTTGCACTTTGAATTTCTGAATTTGCTCCCCATTTACAAAATAGTCGATTCCTTTATTCTTTTTACCAAAGTGCATGACCATTCACTTTGCCACACTGTATTCCACGTGCTGCTTCATTGCCCATTCATTGCAAGGATGTAATGCTGAGGCTTTACAAGGCACTAGTGAGGCTTCACTTGGAGTATTGTGAGCAGTTCTGGGCCCCTTATTTAAGAAAGAATATGTTGATATTGGAGAGGGTTCAGAGGAGCTTAATGAGAATGATTCCAGGAATGAAAGGGTAATCATTTGAGGGGCAATTGATGGATCTGGGCCTGTACTTGCTGGAATTTGGAATGAGGGTGGATCTCATTGAAACCAATTGAATGTTAAAAGTCCTAGAGATGGTCGATGTGGAGAGGATGTTTCCGAAGGTAGAGGAGTCTAGGAACAAAGGGCACAGCTTCAGAATAGAGGGATGTCCATTCAGAATGAATATGAGAAGGGAGTTCTTTAGCCAGAGGGTAATGAATCCGTGGAATTCCTTGTCATAGGTAGCTGTAGAGGCCAGATCATTGGGTTTATTTAAGGCAGAGGTTGAAAGGTTCTTGATTAGTCAGAGCATGCAAAGTTACAGGGGGAGAACAGGGTTGAGAGGGAAATGAATCAGTCATGATGAATTACTGGAGAAGACTCAATGGGCCAAATGGCCTGATTCTGCTCCTATGTCTTATAGTCGTATGGTCTTCTTCTCCTAATGCATTCCCATTCCCATTCTAATATGGCAATCCATGGAATTCGCAGACTTCCTACTTCCTGAACACTTTTTGCCCTGTCACCTATCTTCGTATCATCCACAAAATGGGCTACAAAACTATCAATTCCTTCATCCAGATCATTAATATATAACATGAAAAGAAGCAGTCCCAACATCAACCCCCGTGAAATACCATTAGTCACCAATGCTGGAGGAACTCAGCAGGCCAGGAAGCATCTAGGGAAAAGGCACAATTGATATCTCAGGCCGAGACCCCTCGGCAGGACAAGAGATGAAAAGATGAGTTGGAGATTTAAAGCTGGGGGAAGGGGAGAAAGAAATACAAGGTGTCAGGTGAATCTGGGAGAGGGAGAAATGAAGTAAAGAGCTGGGAAGTTGATTGGTGAAAGAGGTACAGGGCTGGAGAAGGGGGAGTCTGATAGGAGAGGATAGAAGGCCATAGAAGAAAGAAAAGGGAGGAAGGAGCACCAGAGGGAGATGATGGGCAGGCAAGGAGATGAGGTGAGAGAGGGAAAGGGGGATGGGGAATGGTGAAGGTGCGGGGGACATTACCAGAAGTTCAAGAAATTGATGTTTACGCCATCAGGTTGGAGGTTACATCGAAGGATTATAAGGTGCTGTTCCTCATTGCAACTGTAGAGGAAGCTATGGATTGCCATATTAGAATGGGAATGGGAAGTTGAGTTAAAATAGGTGGCCACCGGGAGATCCCGCTTCTTCAGGCAGGTGAAGCGTAGGTGCTCGGCAAAGCGGTCTCCCAATCTACGTCGGGTCTCACAGATATACACAAGGCCACACCAGGAGCTCCAGACGCAGTATGTGACCCCAGCAGATTCACAGATGAAGTGTCGCCTCACCTGGAAGGAGTGTTTGGGGCCCTGAGTGGTAGTGAGGGAACAGGAGTAGGGGCAGGTGTAGCATTTGTTCCACTTGCAAGGATAGGTGCCAGGAGGGAGATCAGTGAGAGGAGAAAACAACGCCAGGAGGGAGATGATTTGACTAATCGAGTCTGCTCCACCATTTGACCATGGCTGATCCAATTGTCCTCTCAGCCCCAGTCTCCTGCCTTCTCCCCATATCCCTTCATGCCCTGACCAATCAAGCATCTATCGACCTCTGCCTTAAATGTACAAAAAGACATGGTCTCCACAGCTGCCTCTGGCAAAGAAATCCACAGTTCCACCACCCTCCAGCTACAGAAATTCCTCATCATCTCTGTTCTAAAAGGATGACCCTCTATTCTGAGGCTGCGCAATCTGGTCGTAGCCTCTCCCACCATAGGAAACATCCTCTCCAAATCCATCTATAAAGGTCTTCCACCATTTGATAGCTGTGAATGAGGTCATCCCTCACTTTTCTGAATGTCGGTGAATACAGGCCCAGAGCCATCAGACACTCTTAATATGCAAGCCATTCGATCCTTGAATAATTTTCATGAATTTTCTTTGAACCCTCTCCAGTTTCAGTACATCCTTTCTAAGATGAGAGGGCCAAAGCTGCTCACAATACTCCAAGTGAGGCCTCATCAGTGCTTCATAAAGTTTCAACATTACATCATTGCTTTAATATTCTAGTTCTCTTGAAATGAATGCTAACATTGCATTTGTCCTTCTCAGCCAGTCTCAACCTGCAAATTAATCTTTAGGGAATCCTGCAAAGGACTCCCAGGTCCCTTTGCATCTCAGATTTTTGTATTATCTCTTCATTTTGAAAGTAGTCAATCTTTTCATTTCTTTCACCAAAGTGCATAACCATACACTTCTCAACACTATATTCCATCTGACATTTCTTTGTCCATTCTCTGGATTCTCCCGGTTCCGGATGGACAGGTTTAAAAATCTGTCTGGGAAGAGTAAAGGAGGAGGGGTATGCTTCATAGTCAACAATGCTTGGTGCGACCCCTAGAATGCGTATGCCCTCAAAACCTTTTTTTCCTCAGACCTGGACACTGTTCTGCACACCCTACTGGCTGCCTAGGGAGTTCATTGCTGTTATCATCACAGCAGTGAGCATTCCAACGCAGGCTGATACTGAGCTGGCTTTCGAGGAACTGTACGAGACCGTCAACACGCTGGAGACTGCACACCCAGAGGCTGCCTTCATTGGTGCCGGTGACTTTAATCGAGCGTCGCTGATGAAAGTCTCTCCAAAGTTTTGTCAGCACATCTAGGTAAGCATCCGTGGAGATGGTACACTTGACCACTACTACTCTCCCTTCCATAACACTTACAAAGCTCAGCTTTGCCCAGATTTTGGAGAATCAGATCACTCCTCAATCTGTTTTTTTTTACGCACTGGCAGAAGCTGAAACAAGAGGCGTCCATAGTTAAAACCGTCCACTATTGGTCTGAACAATCGGTCTCCATGCTGTAGGACTGCTTTGATGACGTTGACTGGAATGTCTTCCATGATGAGAATGTCTCCGAGTTTACGGATGAAGTCATGTATTTCATCCGGAAATGCATCGAAGCTGTTGTCCCCCAGAAGTCAGTCTTGGTCTTCCCAAACCAGAAACCCTGGATCAATAGTTCCGTGCAAGCAGCACTTACCACGCGACATAGAGCTTACATTGCCAGCAGTCAGCAGGAGCCCAAGGAAAGCAGCTACGACCTGTGCAAAGCTATCAACGCTGCAAAACAACAATACAGGGACAAGATTGAGTGAAGATTCACTACAAATAGCACACGAGACTTGTGACGAGGGTTGCATACCATCACAGACTTCAAAGCCAAACGTGGTGCCACCAACATTGCGGCCTCTCTCCCAGATTACTTCAATCACTTTTACACTCGGTTCGATGTCGCTAACTCTGAGCCTCCGAGGAAAGCCACTGCAACAAGTTGCAACCTCATCGTCTCTGAGACTGAGGTACACAGATGTTTCCACCGAGCGGATAGTCACAAGGCTGCAGGACCAGACGGCATCCCAGGGTGAGTACTCAGGTTGTGCGCAGCACAACTGGCAGGTGAGTTTACTGATATCTTAAATCTCTCCCTCTCACAGTGTAGAGTGCCCTCCTGCTTCAAATCATCCACTATTGCCCCGTACCAAAAAAAGACCAAAGTAGCATGTCTGAACGACTGGCGTCCTGAAGCATCTGCCTCAAAAATAAGCAAATGCTTTGAGAAGCTGGTAAAGGACTACATCTGCAGCATGCTACCACCCAAACTGGATCCCCTATAATTTGCCTACCGGCACAACTGATCAACACACAACACAATAACCACTGCTCTCCATAGCGTCCTTACACATCTGGAGAAGAAGAACGCTTATGTGAGAATGCTGTTCTTGGACTACAGTTCAGCAGTCAACACCATAATTCCCTCCAGGCTCGACAGGAAGCTCAGAGACCTCGGCCTTGACCTGTGTTGCGCAGCTGGATCCTGGACTTCCTGTCAGATCGCCAGCAGTTGGTGAGTGGGCTCGCTCACATCCACCCCTCTGACACTCAACACAGGAGCCCCTCCATGCTGTGTACTAAGTCCCCTCCTTTATGCCCTGTATACCCATGACTGTATCACCACCCACAGCTCCAATCTGCTAATTAAATTTGCGGACGACACTACATTGATTGGCCTTATCTCAAACAATAATGAGGTGGCCTACAGGGAAGAAGTCATCTCTCTGATGCAGTGGTGTCAAGAAAACAAACTCTCCCTGAATGGCACAAAAACAAAGGAGCTGTCTATGGATTACAGGAGGAATGGACATGGACTATTGATATCACTGGATCTGGGGTTGAGAGGGTAAACAGCTGTAAGTTCCTTGGCATGCACATCACCGAGGATCTCATGTGGACTGTACACACCAGCTGTGTGGCGAAAAAGGCACAACAGCACCTCTTTCACCTCAGATGGTTGAGGAAGTTTGGTATGGGCCTCCAAATCCTAAGAACTTTCTACAGGGGCACAATTGAGAGCATCCTGACTGGCTGCTTCACTGCCTGGTATGGGAACTGTACCTCCTTTAATTGCAGGATTCTGCGGAGTGTGGTGCGGACAGCCCAGCACATCTGTAGTTGTGAACTTCCCATGATTCAGGACATTTACAAAGACAGGCATGCAAAAAGGGCCCAAAGGATCATTGGCAACCTGAGTCACCCCAACTACAATCTGTTCCAGCTGCTACCATCTGGGAAATGGTACCACAGCATAAAAACCATGACCAACAAGTTCCGGGACAGCTTCTTCCACCAGGCCATCAGACTGATTAACTCATGCTGATTGTATTTCTGTTACATTGACTGTTCTCTTTATTATCAATTACTATGTTTGCACATTGCACATTCAGACAGAGAGGTAACATGAAGATTTTTATTCCTCATGTATAGTATGTGAAGGATGTAAGAAATAAAGTCAATTCAATTCAGTTCAAGCCCTTCTGTAGCCTCTCTACATCCTCGACTACCTACCCTATAGCTATCTTCATACTTTAGATGAACTTTGTAACAAAGCCATCAATTCCATCACCTAAATCATTGACATATAACATAAAAAGAATCTGTCCCAGCACAGACGCCCTGTGGAACACCACTAGTTGTCAGCAGCCAGGCAGAAAAGGATCCTTTGTCACTCTTTGTCCCCTGCCAATCAGCCACTGCTTTATCCATGCTAGAATCTTTCCTGTAATACCATGAGCTCGTAGCTTGTTATGCAGCCTCACGTGTGGCACCTTGTCAAAGACCTTCTGGAAAACCAAGTACTTAACATCGACCAATTCTCCTTTGTCTATCCTGCCTGTTACTTCTTCATGGAATTCCAACAGATTTTTCAGGCAAGATTTTCACTTGTGGAAACCATGTTGACTATGACCCATTTTATCATTTGCCTCCAAGTATTCTAAGACCTCATCCTTAATAATTGACTCCAACATCTTCCCAACATTGAGGTCAGACTAACTGACCCATAGTTTCCTTTCTACTGTCTCTCTCCCTTCTTGAAGAGTGAAGTGACTGTTGCAATTTTCCGTACCAGAGCCATTACAGAAACTAGTGGTTCTTGAAAGATCTTTATTAATGCCTCCACCATCTCTTCAGCTACCTCTTTCTGAACTCTGGAGTGTGCACTATCTGGTCCAGGTGACTTATCTACCTTTAAACCTTTCATTTTTCCAAGAACCTTCTCTAGTTATGGCAACTTCAAATACTTCATGTTCCCCGACACCTGGAACTTCCACCACACTGCTAGTGTCTTCCACAATGAAGACTGATGCAAAATACTACTTTACTACTTCTCCAGCATCCTGTTCCAGCAGTCCAATATTCACTCTCGCCTCTCTTTTACCCTTCATGAATCTGAAAAAACTTCTGGTATCTTCTTTAATATTATTGGCTAACTTACTTTTGTATTCCTTATTTACCTTCTTAATTACCTTTTTAGTTGCCTTCTGTTGGTTTTTAGAAGCTACCCAATCCTCTAACTTCCCACCAATCTTTGATCTATTATGTGCATTCTCTTTGGCTTTTATGTTGGCTTTGACTTCTCTTCGTAGCTGTGATTATGTCATCTTTCCTTCAGAATAATTCTTCCTTTCAGGATGTAATTATCCCATGCTTTTTGAACTGCTTTCAGAAATTTCAGCCATTGCTGCTCTGCCATCATCCCTGCCAGTGTTCTTTTCCAATCAGTTCTGGCCAACTCCTCTCTATATCTCTAATTAAATGTTGATCATGAGGGTGCTTACCCAGCTACATTGTAAGGATCTGTAATAATTAATGGTTCACAAGATGAACGGCAGAAGTCAATCAATGATTAAAAATACTTGACGAAAGTCTACCACAGATATTGCTTCAAGAGCAGATCAGAGGCTGGGTATACTGTGGTGAGTGATTTCCCCAGAGCACTTCCAATAGTTTCAATGTACAAGTCAGGAGTGTGAAAGGTTACTTTCCACTTACCTGAATGATCGTTGGTTAAAACCATCCAGGACAGAGGCTTCCTTGTTTACCATCTACAAAATGCAGACATTTGTTCAACTAGGGCATTCCATGTCCTCCAACCACTGTGCAGCACAAAAAAAGGAGACACATTTGAACATTGTCACCATGAGGAAATCTGCAGATGCTGGAAATTCAAACAACAACACACACAAAATGCTGGTGGAACACAGCAGGCCAGGCAGCATCTACAGGGAGAAGCACTGTCGATGTTTCGGGCCGAGACCTGATGAAGCTTCTCCCTATAGATGCTGCCTGGCCTGCTGTGTTCCACCAGCATTTTGTGTGTGTGTTGTTGAACATTGTCACCTGCAGGTTACACTGAGAACAATATATCATACTAAATTTGAAATATTTTTTGATTCCCCACCTTCACTAGATCCAAATCAAGGACCTCCCTGCCCTATAGCACTGTTGGAATATCTTCACCAGAAGGACTGCACTGTTCAAGAAGGCAGTTCACCACCACATTCTGAAAGGCAATTAACATCTGGTAATAGATGGTAGCCTATCACCAACATCCATATCGCAAAAAAATAGACAAGTTGAAACACGATGGATAAATATTTTTCATTCAGCAGTCCTCTCTGATAGACTAAAAAAGGGCCGGCTTGTCATTATACTAATTCAACATCTGTTGTTCTTTGCTGATTCACTTAAATACATTATTTGCATTTGTCTTCATTTGGAGCTGGAACTAAAATAATGGAATCACTTCAGTTCCAGAGAGATTACAGAAATGAGTAACATCCATTGTGTTCGTTGCATATAATTAACGTGTTTAGAAACAGTTAGCTAAAAGAGATCTCAAAATAGTCTCAGCTCTAACATTGGAAAATGGAATTCATGTGGCACCCCAGGACCAACTTTATGGTTGAAATGAGAACAAAGTGGTAATATTAGGTTAATCAAGAAGAAAAGGTACATGATATGCCCTATCATGCCTCCTCTATCTTGAAGAATAGTTCAACCTAAGCATGTAGATTTTGTAAAATCTACCACAGCTTTGCTGGTTTATGCTCAGTGTCTCTTGTAGAAACCTTATGAGATACGATAAAGTGCGCTCATTCTCCTGTACATTCAGGAAAGGACATATACTATGCCACAATCAAAAGAGGCATCAGCATACAGGAGACTGGTGAGCAGCAGCCCTCAGGGAAAGTGTGAGAAAGTGCTTCATCTAGGTAAGGTGTTACTGCCAGGCAGCTGGCAGTATCAGCATATTATAACATGTATTTGTCAGCAGAACTTTGGCACAGTCACTGTTGAAATGTCATAGGGACAATAATAAGTCCCTTTCCACTTGCTCTTTGCAAGGTTCTTGCTGCCCAAAAGTTTAAAGGAAATAAGTGATCCTTGATAAAATTCGTTGACTGACAATCAAGACAGAAAGAAGTTTACAATAAGCAAAAAAAATCATTTTCAAAAGTCAAAAGAAATATTCTCATGGAGTCCATCACATTCCTTCTTGTCTGTGAGAATATTTCTGTCCAGCTGTAGTTTATGAATGTCATTTTTTCACTCTCAAAATGATCATGCAATAGCACAAGAGCTAATGTGCAAATGGACAACAGTTACTGTTGATATAATAGCTTCCACTGTTCGCCTTAGTCATAGAATTCTGTACACTGCAATTCTGTCCCTCTCCATTTCAAAGCTGCATTTTCAGACATTGCCACTTGGGCTAAGATTGCTGAATAGAGTTAGGTTGGCTTGCCAAGATGGTCCAGGTTCAATCTCAGGAGCTGCCTCCCATGTTTCTTCTTCCTGTAAGAATTTGCAGCTGTAGAAGGCACACCGGTGGTCAGAATGCTCTGGCTATGTGAGGTCTCGATAGCAAGAGCGCTAATTGTTCACGCTGTTTTGGCACCAGCTTGCAGAACGCTCCTCTCATTGGGGTGTGATGGGCAACACTGTGTGCCAGTATATCTACAGCAGTGCCTCAGTCCGGCTCAGTCAGAGGCACTGCTGCTGGAGTAGGTGGGTTCCAGGTTTACCTTAGGTTCTACACTAAAGTCAGATTAGCACTCTCAAGCTGTACTAAAAAGGTTTGGCACTAATAATAACTATCAGATGAAGTATTTAATCATATGATTTCTCATGAACATAAGGGTTCTTGTGACACCATAACAAAGCCTGGATAAGGATCTGTTGCCTCCTTGCCAATATCTATGTTTCAATTGCCTTCATTCAGAATTTTTTTAAAAACTACTCATTGTTATGGCTTCATTTTTTGGGATCTTGCTGTGCAAAGATTTGCCTCTGCATTCCTTTATCAATCATGGTGCCCTTTAAAAAGTATTTAACCTGCTGCTGCAATAAACCGACGTCTTGACTTCATTGCTGAGCAGCTTTGCCAATTTACGGATTGTTCTGTGAAATCTATTTCGTTTTGCTAGTCAGCTGGCCATTCAAGTTGTTAGTTGGATTTCAAGAAGGAGGTGTCACTAACAAATAAAATTCTATCCAGATTGGCTTCACTTAAACCTGAAAGTTGCTATCCTTTAACAAGGAGGAACTGACAAATCAATGCTCGAACCTGGTGAACCCTGCAGTTTCTGCTCATTAAAGTCCAGCAATATTCCTATTCAGGAGGTTCCAACTCTGGCACTTGATTCCAAACTGTTTGGTTCACAGTAAGTGGGACATGTCCTAAGGGAGCTTATGTCAAGCATGTAGAAACACTTTGGTTTGGGAATCTTTAATCATGGTAATATACTTCAGCACATGTCAGACACTTGGCTGAACAAATCCTTTTAAATTAATTTGGTTGACAGAATTCTCTTCAGTAGAGTGTTAAAGCATTTTATATTAATAGGGTGGAGGATTATTCTAGGTGGATATAATTGACTGTAATTTGCAACATTACCATTACTCTAAGAAGTAGTCAGGACTATACTGACTACTGCAGGGACTTGCTGGCCCAAAAATAAATATTGGTGTTTCTGACTTTGGATAAGAGAAAACTGGGAAAACTTAATTTAAATATCAGACCTTCTGTCTGTTTTTTTAACAAATGTTTTTATTCTCCCTAGAGTGTGTTTTAAATTCCCTACCAGTAAGGCTGCAATGGAATATTCTTTTCTCTTCAATGATTTATTATTTTCATTCTCTCACACACTTTGTTTTTCTTTTTTTGTGTGCTTTTGTTTCCTCTTAGGATTGCCTGAGATTGTTTATAACTGGATCATTCTTTTTCCTTTATCGAATGACTTTATGTTTACATCATAATTGTTAGGATATAAATCTCATGACCCTTTACATGTATTGGCAGCCAGTTTTTCTCTGGAATGCCAATGTTATAGTATACAGGAGGATTTTATTTTAACAGAATTGGGAAGGTCCATCCAGGAATGACAGCTGCTTTATTTCAAGCAAAACCTCTTTTAAGAGATTTTCTGGCTATGCAGAGATGTTCTGTTCTCTTGATCTTTTGGGCACCCGTACATGTACATGGATGGTGCTGCTGATGGATTAGATTAGATGCCTCAGAAAGAAATGGAGTATTCTTCTCATTAGACATATTGTATTCTGTAACTGAATTGGAATAATCCAAAAAAAAAAGAAAATGAAATAATGAAGAGATTGCTCAACTTTTCCATTCACTCATTTGTGAACCTATACATGATACATTGACAGATGGCCAGGTTTGCATTCCATTGTTATCAAGACAATGGATTTAAGCATCATAAGGGACTTGAAAAATACCATTCATGAACCAGATGAACATTAGGGTTCATCTAGGGTTCTGAAAGAGGAAGCATTAACAATGATCTTTCAAAAATCACTGGACTCTGGCATGGTGCCAGAGGACTGGAAAATTGTAAATGTCACTCCACTCTGAAAGAAAGGAGGAAGGTAACAGAAAGGAAATTATAGACCAGTGGCTGGGAAGATGGTGGAGTCAATTGTTAGGGATGAGGTTATAGAATACTTGGTAACACAGGACAAGATAGGACAAAGTCAGCATGGTTTCACTGAGGGAAAATCTTGCCTGGTGAACCTGTTGGAATTCCTTGAGGAGATTACATGTAGGGTAGTGAAAGGGGGTGCAGAGACTGTTGTATATTTGGACATTCAGAAGGCCTTTGACACACACATGAGGCTGCTTACCAAGTTAACCTACTTACCAAGTATTACAGGAAATTTATTAACATGGTTAGAACATTGGCTGGTTGGTTGGAGGTAGCGAGTGAGAATAAAAGGATCCTTTTAGGATCCTTTTCTGGTTGGCTGCCAGTGATTAGTGGTTTTCTTCAGGGGTTGAAGATGGAACCGCTCCTTTTTATGCTCTATATCAATGACTTAGATGATGGAATAAATGGTTTTGTTGCCATTTGCAGATATAGGAAGATTGGTGGAAGGGCAGGTACTGTTGAGGAAACAGATAGTCTGCAGAAGGATTTAGACAGATTCGGATAATGGGCAAGAAAGTGGCAAATGAAATACATGGTTGGAAAATGCATGGTCCTGCACTTTGGTAGTAGAAATAAATGTGCAGACTATTTTCTAAACGGGGAGTAAATCCAAAAATCAGAGATGCAAAGGGACTTAGGGGTCCACGTGCAAAACACCTTAAGGGTTACTTGCAGGTTGAGTCAGTGGTGAAGAAGGCAAATGCAATGTTAGCATTCATTTCAAGAGGCCTTGAATAAAAGACAAGGATGCGTTGCTGAAGCTTTATAAGGCACTGGTGAAGCCTCAGCTTGAGTATTGTGAACAGTTTTGAGCTCGTCATCCAAGAAAGAGGATTCAGAGGCTATTCACAAGGCTAATTCTGGGAATGAAAGGGTCATCATCCAGGGAACATTTGAAGGCTCTGGGTCTGTAGTCATTGGAATTTAGAAGGATGAGGGGAGAATCTCATTGAAACTTTTTGAGTGTTTAAAGGTGTAGACAGAGTATATGTGAGAAGGATGCTTCCCATGGTTTCAAGCACGTGCTTGAAGCTTTCTAGATAAAATGCTATAGCCCCATTTATTCCTATGAATCTCTAGTCCACGACTGCTCAGTGGAGAAAGAGCATTCTGGATGGTATTGACTATATCTAAGCCATGGATCAGGAGAAGGCAGCAGAAGTAATGGACCAACTCACAAACTATCCCCTCCTTGCCCCTTCAGCCACATCCTGCTCCATTTTGGAATGGTCCGCCATTCCCCTATAGACCTCATTATCCATCTCAGAGCCCATTAAGCTGGAGTGGAAGTCTTCCTGAATCCCAAGGAACTTCCCAGTAAGAACCAGGAGAGAAAAATGGCTTCATTGAGTGAGGGGTTTTGTACATCATAGTGATGTACAACAGCCCTAATTTAATTGCGATAGAAAGAAAATGTTAACCTTTTTGATGATGCTCTGCTTACTGGAGTAATTTTTGGGCAACAGAGGCTGGAATTGTATCTAGCTATTTATTAACCACTGCCCTACTGGCTGTTGGACAAATGGGTTTGCTGAAGTATAAAGGCATCACTGTTATGGATTTTCAACAGATTCTCCCAATGACTCACACATTGGCCAAGAAAACTGGTAATTCTGGGAACTAACTGTTGAGTTGCATGGTGGCAAATTGTTGTTCTGAGGACTGAGAAAACATATAGACTGATTTCCAATTCTGTATTGTTGGTGTCTCTCATAATTTCTCACATTACAGACAGGGCCAGCTGATGGCTCATATATACACTCCAGGATGCAGTTTAATTTCCAGTGTGTCTTTCAGCTAACCAGAATCAATTATAACACTTGAGTTTATCAAACTTTTTGTTATATAAAGAATCCAGCCAGGAGCTACCAACTTCAGTCTTAAACAATCCATTCTCACTAAGTTAAAAAAAAACTCTTCCATCTAATCAGGCACAACTGCGCAAGCGCGTGGATGTCAGCCAATGAGAACAGCGAAAAGAGTTTAAAAGGAGACACCTTACAGAGCAGGTGACAGAGTAGAGGAAGTCAGAGTAGGAGGACTTAGGCTCAGAGGGGCTTTGGCGATAATGGGTTGAGGTGAGGTAGGTTTCCTGTGTAGAATACAGACAGGAAGAACGTGCGTGATGCCAGTGTTCTGTGCTCAGTGCCAGATGTGTGAAGTCCTAGAGACTCCCAGCCTCCCAGAAGGCCACATCTGCACCAGGTGCATCGAGCAGTTGTTAGGGAACTGGAGATGCAGCTTGATGACCTTCGTCTGGTCAGGGTAAGTGAGGAGGTGATAGATAGGAGTTATAGGCTGCTAGTCACACCAGGGCCTGGGGAGACAGATAAGTGAGTAACAGTCAGGAGAGAGAAGGGCAGGAGTCAGAGGCTAGAGAGCACCCCTGTGGTTGTACCCTTGACAATAAGTACTCCTGCTTGTGTACTGTTGGGGGGATGGCCTACCTAGGGATAGCAACAATGGCCACACCTCTGACACAGAGTCTACCCTGTGGCTCAGAAGGGTAGGGAAAAGAAGAGGATGGCAGCAGTGATAGGGGACTCTTATAGTTAGGGGGTCAGACAGGTGATTCTGTAGGTGCAGGAAAGAAGAACGGATGGTAGTTTGGTAGTTTGGTCTCCCAGGTGCCAGGGTCCAGGATGTTTCTGATCGTGTCCATGCTATCGTGAAATGAGAAGGTGAACAGCCAAAGACTGTGGTACATATTGGTACCAGCAACATAGGCAGGAAAAGGGAGGAGATCCTGAAAGCAGACTGCAGGGAGTTAGGAAGGAAGTTGAGAAGAAGGACCACAAAGGTAGTCATATTGATGGTTTGAAATGTGTCTATTCTTAGAGCATGGATCAGTACTTGGAGCTATGATTTCATGGCCATTACGGAGACTTGATAGCTCAGGGGCAGGAATGGTTTCCTCAAGTGCCAGGCTTTATTATGTTTCAGAAAGGATAGGGAGGGAGGCAAAAGTGATGGGGGCATGACACCGTTGATCAGAGATAGTGTCACGGCTGCAGAAAAGGAGGGAGACATGGAGGGATTGTCTACTGAATCTCTGTGGGTGGAAGTTAGGAACAGGAAGTGGTCAATAACTCCACTGGGTATTTTTAATAGACCACCCAATAGTAACAGGGACATCAAGGAGCAGATAGGGAGACAGATACTGGAAAGTTCTCCCAGGTGTAATAATAACAGGGTTGTTGTGGTGGGAGATTTTAATTTCCCAAATATCGATTGGCATGTCCCTAGAGCGAGGGGCTTAGATGGGGTGGAGTTTGTTAGGTGTGTTCAAGAAGGATTCTTGACACAATATGTAGAAAAGCCTACAAGAGGAGAGGCTGTACTTGATCTGGTATTGGGAAATGAACCCTGGTCAGGTGTCAGATCTCTCAGTGGGAGAGCATTTTGGAGATAGTGATCACAATTCTATCTCATTTACCATAGCATTGGAGAGGGATAGGAACAGATAAGTTAGAAACATGTTTAATTGGAGAAAGGGGAAATATGAGGCTATCAGGCAAGAATCTGGAAGCATAAACTGGGAACATGTTCTCAGGGAAATGTATGGAAGAAATGTGGCAGATGTTCAGGGGATATTTGTGTGGAGTTCTGCAAAAGGTACATTCCAATGATACAGGGAAAGGGTGGTAGAGTACAGGAACCATGGTGTACAAAGGCCGTTATAAAGCTAGTCAAGAAGAAAAGAGCTTACAAAAGGTTAAAAAACTAGGTAGCGATAGAGATCTAGAAGATTATAAGGCTAGCAGGAAGGAGCTTAAGAATGAAATTAGGAGACCCAGAAGGGGCCATGAGAAGCCCTTGCTGGACAGAATTAAGGAAAACCCCAAGGCATTCTACAAATACGTCAAGAGCAAGAAGATAAGTCTTGAGAGAATAGGACCAATTAAGTGTGACAGTGGAAAAGTGTGTACTGAACCAGTTGAGATAGCAGAGGTACTTGATGAGTACTTTGTTTCAGTATTCACTATGGAAAAGGATGTTGGCGATGGTTGGGATGTCTTAAAGTGGACTGAAAAGATTGAGCATGTAGATATTAAGAAAAAGGATGTGCTGGAGATTTTGGAAAACATCAAGTTGGATAAGTCTCTGGGACCAGACAAGATGTTCCCCAGGCTACTGTGGGAGGTGAGGGAGGCGATTGCTGAGCTTCTGGCGATGTTCTTTGCATCGTCAATGCAGATGGGAGAGGTTCCGGAGGATTGGACAGTTGTGAATGTTGTTCCATTATTCAAGAAAGTGAGTAGAGATAGCCCAGGAAATTATAAACCAGTGAGTCTTATTTCAGTGGTTGGTAAGTGGATGTGGAAACATTGGAGAGGGTACAGAGGAGATTTACCAGGATGCTGCCTGTTTTAGAGAATATGCATTATGATCAGAGATTAAGGGAGCTGGGGCTTTACTCTCTGGAGAGAAGGAGGATGAGAGGAGACAGGATAAAGGTATACAAGATATTAAGAGGAATAGATAGAGTGGACAGCCAGCGCCTATTTCCCAGGGCACCACTGCTCAATACAAGAGGACATGGCTTTAAGGTAAGGGGTGGAAAGTTCAAGGGGGATATTAGAGGAAGGTTTTTTACTCAGAGAGTGGTTGGTGCGTGGAATGCACTGCCTGAGTCTGTGGTGGAGGCAGATACACAAGTGAAATTTAAGAGACCACTAGACAGGTATATGGAGGAATTTAAGGTGGAGGGGTATATGGCAGGCAGGGTTTAAGGGTCAGCACAACATTGTGTACTATGCTGTATTGTTCTATGTTCTAGGCTCTATGTAGATTGATGGAGAAGTTCCTGAGAGAGACATAATATAATTAGGAATAGTCAGCATGGCTTTGTGAAAGGCAGGTTGTGCCTTACGTACCTGATTGAATTTTTTGAGGATGTGACAAAACACATTGATGAAGGTAGAGCCATAGATGTAGTGTATATGGATTTCAGCAAGGCATTTGACAGGGTACCCCATGCAAAGCTTATTGAGAAAGTAAAGAGGCATGAGATCCAAGGGACATTGCTTTGTGGATCCAGAACTGACGCCTACAGAAGGCAAAGAGTGGTTGTAGTCCTAGTCTAAGGGGATCCTTATATTTCTTAAGTGCATTGTTATATCCTAAAAATGTAGATGAAAAGTCATTGCAAAATCCTACTGGTTTGCAGTGGATTTTCATGAAATTTAAACAAAACTGGGCTCTCAATAAACTGCAAACCAAAGGAAATTTGGATCTGTCAAAACTTTACAATGACTTCTGAAAGCGACATTGGACCCTGCTGTCCAACCCAGGATAAAACCCTGTTACAGTCAGTCTTTCTCATGATCCCCTGGTATCCACCTCAACTTCCAACCCCTGGATCTTTCCACATAATTTGTTGGAGCCTTGGACCTGACCACCTCACTGTTGTTGGGTTTGGAGCCTTGGATCTGACCATCCCCAATGCTTTCGTGCTCAGATTTGAATAGTGTCGAATGCAGATCCTTGGATCCCCAAACCACTCGACTTTCAGACATCAGACCATCTTCACTTGTTGCAGCAGAGAGAGAGGGGATGGGCAGCAAATGAAACCTGAATAATGAGACCATATTTTGCTCTTTCAAACTCCCTCCCTCCTTTTCTCATCCCTCTACATCTTTCTCTCTTTTCTACCCTGTTTATACACATTATTTCCACTCCCATCCCAATTTATTTTCCTGTCCTTTATCTCTTCCCCACATTACCCAATTCTTGGCCTCTCCTTCTTCATCTCCTTCCTTCTTTCCCACCTCTTTCTCCACTCTTCCACTCTATCTCATCCTTTCATCCATGCTGTCAGTATCTCTCTCTCTCTCTCTCTCTCTCTCTCTCTCTCTCTCTCTCTCTCTCCCTCTCTATCTACTAATGCCCTGTCTCAAAGCTAGACTATAAGACATAAGAGCACAATTAGGCCATTCAGCTCATCAAGTCTGCTCTGTCATTCCATCATGATTGATTTATTAACCCTCTCAACACCATTTTCCTGCCTTCTCCCATAACCTTGGATGCTCTGATTAATCAAGAACTTAATAACTCCACTTTAAATATACCCAATGACTTACCCTCCTCAGCCATCTGTGGCAATGATTTCCACAGATTTACCACCCTCTGGCTAAAAAAAAACTCCTCCTCATCTCTGTCCTAAATGGATGTCCCTCTATTCTGAGGCTATACCCTCTGATCCTAGACTCACCCGTATACTAAACATCCTTTCCACTTCTACTCTATCTAGGCCATTCAGAAATCTGTAGATTTCAGTGACACCCCCTTATTGTTCTGAACTGCTCTGATTACAGGCCCAGAACTATCAAACGCTCCTCATAAGTTAATACTTTTATTTCCAGAATCATTCTTGGGAACTTCCTCCAGACCTTCTTCAATGCCAGCACATCTTTTCTTTGATAAGGGGCCAAAAACTGCTCACAATACTCAAAGCGCAGTCTGACCAGTGCCTTCTAAATCCTGAGCATTACATTCTAGTGTTCACAAAGTGAATGGTAACATTGTGTTTGTCTTACATACCACCAACTCACCCTGTAAGTTAGCTGTAGGGAATCTTGCACGAGATCTCCCAAGTCCCTTTCCACCTGTGATTTTTGAATTTTCTCCCCATTTAGAAAATAGTCTATGCCTATATTCTTTCTACTAAAATGCATGACCATGCACTTCCTTACACTACACTCCATCAGCCACTTCTTTGCGCATTCTCCCAGTCTGTTTACGTCCTTCGGCAGACTACCTGCTTCCTTACCACGATCTGCCCCTCCGCCTATCTTTGGATCATCTGTGAACTTGGCCACAAAGCCGTCAATTCTGCCATACAAATCATTGGCACATAACTTAGCAAGAAGTGGTCCGAACACTGAACGCTGCAAAACACCACTAGTCACCGGTCAGCAAACCAAGAAAGGTCCCCTTTATTCCCACTCTTCGCTTCCTGCCAGTCAACCAAACTTCTATCTATGCTGGCATCTTTCTTGTAATACTATTTCCTATCTTGTTAAACAGCCTTATGTGTGGCACCTTGGTCAAAGGCCTTCAGAAAATCCAAGAAAACAGCATCCACTGACTGTTCTTTATCTATCCTGTTTGTTATTTCCTCAAAGAATTCCGACATATTTGTCAGGCAAGATTGCCCCTTAAGGAAACAATGCTGACTCTGACCTATTTTGTCATGTGCCTCCAACTACCCCAAAATGTCATCTTTAATAAAGGAGTCCAACACCTTTCTGAGCACTGAGGTCAGGCTAACTGGCCTATAATTTCATTTCTTCGACTTCCTTCCTTCTTAAAGAGTGGAGGGACATTTGCAATTTTCCAGTCCTGCTCTTTGGACCAATTCAAAATATAGTGATGAATTGAATTAATGAATTGACTTTATTTCTTACATCCTTCACATACATGAGGAATAAAAATCTTTACCTTATATCCTTATAATAAATAGAACAGTCAAATAGAATACATAGAGTACACTCAAATCAGCGTGAGTTCATCAGTCTGATGGCCAGGTGGAAGAAGCTGTCCTGGAGCTTGTTGGTCCTGGCTTTTATGCTGCGGTACTGTTTCCCGGATGGTAGCAGCTGGAATAAGTTGTGGTTGTGGTGACTCGGGTCCCCAATGATCCTTTTTTCACACCTGTCTTTGTAAATGTCCTGAAACATGGGAAGCTCACTACAAATGCGCAGGGCTGTCCGCACCACTCTGCAGAGTGTGGGAGGTACAGTAACCATACCAGCCGGTGATGCAGCCAGTCAGGATGCTCTCAATTGTGCCCTTGTGGAAAGTTCTTGGGATTTGAGGGCCATACCAAACTTCCTCAACCATCTGAGGTGAAAGAGGCATCCTCGGTGATGTGGATGCCCAGCAACTTAAAACTGTTTTCCCTCTCAACCCCAGATCCATTGATGTCAACAGGGGTTAGCCCATCTCCATTCCTCCTGTAATCCACAAACAGCTCTGGTTATTGTGGACAATAAAGAATCAGAATGGGTCTTTTTCCAAATGGAAAGAAGATTGTAATGTGGAAACAGTGTGAGGTCGGTAAGAGAAATGCAAAGGCAGAGTTTTCTTCAAATGGGCAAAGACAATAGGTGTCAAAATACAGACGAATCTGGGACTTTCCATGCATAATTTGCAAAAGAGTTCACGGGTAGGAGCAGAAGGTAGTTAGGAAAGCATGTGGGTTTTTGTCCTCATTGCAAGAGGGTTGGAGTTTAGATATAAGGTAATATTTTGCACAGCAGTGTAACTTTAACCCCCCCTTGAGACACTCAACATAGCAGACCAATAGTAGCAGTGCATAACATAGAAGAGAGAGTGGCAGCAAAAGGAGGAGTTTAGTGACTGCAACTGTTTTGTTGATAATAATGGCTATTTTGCTGCAAATGTATGTGTCACGTTCTCCTTCGGGTGTAACGAAACGCCGAATTTAACGTCCGGATAAACCACAGTTAATAAGAACCAGATCGCAGTAAGATTAACCATTTACTGTTCACTCTTCACATTAACATATGGTGAAAACTGTTGATAAAACAATACAAGATTGATACAGTATTTGTTCCTTCCTTAATATCACATTTCAAGTGTAAATACTTGCAAAGGTGACTATAACTACATTACACTAAGGTGCAGTATACAGGGAGAGTTTACCTGCTCCATTGACTACTTTAAATACACTTCCATGCAAACTATCCGCGACTCTTTAACTAACGAAAGCATAAACATTATCTACCGACGTTACCTCTAACAGGATCACTATTAACATCTTAGTTCAATATATCGATTATCTATTAACTTACAGCGTTGCTCTCACTGTGATTTCTCATGCCTGCAAAACTGCTTGTGCTCAGGTGAGCCTCGTGGAAAGCCCCCACCCTCGCGCTAATTTCAAACCGGTGTTTTCCCACAAGACGCGGCGAAACCGGATGTGACGTCATCGCATGCCGATATATTTTACATGCAATGAATACACTTTAAACACTTCTAATTCTAACTAGAAAATACTATTGAATGAATTACTAAGCGAAAATATTATAAACTAAATAACTGTCGTAAAGACAGCACACTCCCCGCTTGACCTTCGTAAGGTCACAATGAGCAGAGTACAAACTTAGTCTCTTAATCAGTCATTGGGTAGAAGTAGAATAACTTCTGTAACTGGCCTTTGGTAAATTTTCACATCGCCTTGGTCGGTAGTCTTCAATTCGATCTTCCTGACATGTCCATCCTCGCTAGGGAATGTAGCAGTGATTCTGGCCATTGGCCAGCTGTTGCGGGTGATCTGCTTGTCCCTGAGCAGGACTAGGTCTCCGACTTGAAGATTCCTGCGGGGTTCTGTCCACTTTCGTCTCTGTTGCAACGAGGGTAGATATTCCTGTCTCCAGCGGGACCAGAACTGATTCGCCAGAGCCTGGACTTGTCTCCATTGCTTTGTGTACAGATCCCTGTCTGAAAAGTCTCCTGGTGGAGGAGGTGCCCCTGCCTTCTGCGTAAGGAGCGTTGATGGCGAAAGTATAAAGGGGTTTTCTGAGTCAGAAGACACAGGTAGGAATGATTGTGCGTTTATAATGGCTGTGACCTCTGCCATTAGGGTGCACAGTACCTCGTGGGCCAATCGGGTGCGTTGCTGTATCTCAGGTTTCCTTTTCCAGGTTTTCCGTAAGGACGTGAACCGTTTGACTGCCTGCTCTTTGTTATCTGGTGAGCACTGGCGTGGTTCTCTGATTGGCAATGGGGCAACCCCATTATTTGCTTCATCTCTGAAGACCTTGGTGTCTTTGGGTTTTAAAGAAATGGTATCTTGAGCTGATTGTGCAAGTTTGTTTCCGTGCTCGGTTTGAACGAAAACTGACTGACCTAGCGTCTCGTCGGTTACTTTACGCTTGGTAATGTCTTGTTGTGCTTCTTTGATGCACGGGACACTCGGGCAGGGTTGAAAGATTGAATGGCGGCCACTCTCTAGCACATTGGTCTTGAGTGTGTTAACCATCGGTTTGTGTACGTCACCGAGACACACCTCTCCTATCACCACCCAGCCCAGATCCAGACGTTGCGCGAAGGGGGCGTTGAGTGGTCCATTGATCTGCTGCCTAACCTTGTGTACCTGGATAACATCTCTTCCTAATAGCAGGAGTATTTCCGCTTTCGGATCCAGTTCTGGGATGTGTTTGGCGATGTGGTGGAGATGCGGCTGGTGTAGCACCGCACTTGGTGTCGGGATCCCAGCGCGGTTATTCATGATTTCATTGCACTCTAAGAGCGGGGGGAGACAGATGACGACTTTACCATCCAGGGACTCGATCTGGATGCCTTCTGCCTTCCTCCCTTGGGTTTTCATGTTGCCTGAGCAAGTTTTGAGGTAGTATGGGAACCGCTCACTCTCAATGTTGAACAATTTAAAGAACTCTGGACTGACTAGTGAACGATTGCTCTGATCGTCCAGAATCACATAGGCTTTGATGGCCTTGTCTTTGGCTCCTTTAGGGTACACCTTAGTGAGGCAGATCTTGGAACAAGAACGACTCGACTGAGCTTGACCGCAAACTTCTGTACAGTTCGTGCTGACAGCTATTGACCTAGAGTGAGCCTCTCCCTCCCCGCCGTCCCGTTGTGGGGGTGAAGGAGTACTCTCGGTTTGCGGTGACAGGTCGGGATGCATGGCCTCGACGTGATCTGGGCTGCCACATTCCGGACACTTCACGGCAATCGTACACTCTCTGGCGAGGTGAGAGGTTGAGGAACAGCATCTAAAACATATTCTTTTCTCCTTGAGAAGAGCCGTCCTCTCTTCAAGGGTTTTTTCCCTAAACATTCTGCATGCTTTCAGGGGGTGAGGTTTGTTATGCAATGGACAATACTTGCCAGGGTCGTTGTTAGTCGTAAGGGCTTCGGTCTTGAGCACTGACACGGGTTTATCAATGTTGAAAACATTCGAAACGGATCTGCCTGGCTTAGTGTAAATCGAACTGCTTCCTGGACCTACAAGGCTAGGGTCGTTTCGCCTCTTCGCCTCCTTGCACACAAACCTAGTGAGGAGCTCAAAGGGAGGAAATCGACCATCGTGGTCTTCCTTGTACTCTGAGGCAACAGTCAGCCACTTGTCCTGCAGCCCAAATGGAAGTTTGTCCACAATTGGTCTAATCCCGGATGGAGTATCTAGGAATACTAAACCAGCTGAATAGCCATCTTCTTTGGCGCCTTGGATCTCCATGAGTAAATCTCCGAATTCTCTTAACTTAAAGTGATCTTTGGCTGACACCTTAGGAAAGTTTTCCAGACGTCGATATAGCGCCCCTTCAATAATGTCGGGGGACCCATATCTCTCCCAAAGTCTCTCCCACGCTTCGCTTAAGGCTAGCTCAGGTTTGTTGATGTACACTGAACGCATGCGTCTCACCTGGTCACGTGATTCTTTCCCCAGCCATTTCGCCATAAGGTCCAACCTTTGGGTTGCACTGAGCTGGACCCCGTCAATCACGTTGGTGAATGTGGAGAGCCAAGCACGGTAATTTTCGGGTTTATCGTCAAACTGGTACAGTCCCGAAGTGACGAGATCCCGTCGTGCTAAATACTGCAGCGTGGGATCGGCTGCAAGCGGCATGCGGGCTGGAGAAGTACGTTGGCGCCCATATGACTGAGAACGCACGTTTCTCATGGAATTTGCCATCCTGGATTCAACCTCCGCGTCTCTTCGCATCGAACTTTGTAACTTTGGTGTCAAAGTATATCGGTTGTCAGCTCTTTCATTCTTGACTTCATCGCGGGGCTGCGAGGGTAAATTCTCTTCCTCGTAGCTGGGGAAGTTATCGAATAGGTATGGAGAGGGGAGACGAGCCTGCCTGTCTGCTTGATATTGTACATAGTCGCTCGTGCGTTCCAGTCTGGTCCTTTCCAAAGCAGAGCTTGTTTCGGTCAGATCACGCGACCCTTCAGCTTCTTCTATGTACTCTGCTTCCACCCTGGCAACTTCTCCTTCTCCTTCTAGCTGCAGCACATGCAACTCTGTCGATATTTTTGTCATTTCCAACTGGGTTTCGGCTTCTCTGGCGGCCTGTTCTCTTTGTCTGGCAGCCTCTTCTTTCTGGATTTCGGCTTCTCTGGCAGCCCTTTCTTTCTGGATTTCGGCTTCTCTGGCAGCCTCTTCTCTTTGTCTGGCGGCCCTTTCGGCTTCTTTGGTGGCCAGTTTCATTTTCAAAACTGCCTCTTGTTTGGCGTAATGCAGTCGCACCTTGGCGGCTTCTGCCTTGGCTCTTGCCTGTGTGGACTTACTTGATGTCGTTCTACTGCCCTTGTCGCTGGGCGCCATCGACTTGATCCCGGATCGAGCTGACATTGCAGCACTTGGAACACCTGATAACGCCTGGGTGGGCTTACTTGATGTCGGTTTACTGCCCTTGTCGCTGGGCGGCGTCGACTTGATGCTGGATTGAGCTGACATTGCAGCACTTGAAACACCTGATAATGCCGCTTTTTCACTGTCACGTTCTCCTTCGGGTGTAACGAAACGCCGAATTTAACGTCCGGATAAACCACAGTTAATAAGAACCAGATCGCAGTAAGATTAACCATTTACTGTTCACTCTTCACATTAACATATGGTGAAAACTGTTGATAAAACAATACAAGATTGATACAGTATTTGTTCCTTCCTTAATATCACATTTCAAGTGTAAATACTTGCAAAGGTGACTATAACTACATTACACTAAGGTGCAGTATACAGGGAGAGTTTACCTGCTCCATTGACTACTTTAAATACACTTCCATGCAAACTATCCGCGACTCTTTAACTAACGAAAGCATAAACATTATCTACCGACGTTACCTCTAACAGGATCACTATTAACATCTTAGTTCAATATATCGATTATCTATTAACTTACAGCGTTGCTCTCACTGTGATTTCTCATGCCTGCAAAACTGCTTGTGCTCAGGTGAGCCTCGTGGAAAGCCCCCACCCTCGCGCTAATTTCAAACCGGTGTTTTCCCACAAGACGCGGCGAAACCGGATGTGACGTCATCGCATGCCGATATATTTTACATGCAATGAATACACTTTAAACACTTCTAATTCTAACTAGAAAATACTATTGAATGAATTACTAAGCGAAAATATTATAAACTAAATAACTGTCGTAAAGACAGCACAGTACGGTATAAAACAGTTCATCAGTGGAGAAGTGATATGTATTCGAGGAGGAGCGTAGGAGGATTAATGGCCCCTAATAGCTCTATCTCCATCTTTAATATCTCTATTTTTCCCTTTCAGGGTTCTTTTGAAGACCCTGACCTGGAGTTACACGCTGACTATGGTTCTTTGCAGGAATGAGACCCGCTCTTGGGGTTTCATGACTGGCCGTTATTCAGCACGCCAAGAGCTCAGCCTAAGAGTTCCGCTCGCCTTCGAAGGGCCGAGATCTCGTGGGTCTGGAGAAGGGCGGATCGAAGGTCGGTGTCCAGGCAGGAGATCGGTGTGTCATGGGAGATGGAAGGTTGTGTGCCCAGAGACCCGAGTTCTTTGGGCATAGAGCTCAGAAAAAGCGACCCAACAGACTTCTAATATCGTAAACCAGCGAGTTGTTTGTTATGTCTCCCCTCTCGCTGTGAAACAGACACACTTGTTTCTCCTTTATTAGACAGAGCCTGTGGTATGTCGAATACCGGGTGAACAAGTCGTCTTTGGAGTACTGCAAGTCTGTGTCTTTGCTGTTGCTTTGCTCGTGCTTGAGCGCTCAGTGGTGGGTGCCAGTGCTTTTCTTTGCCAGTTGGGGAGGGGAGATTGTTGCTTGCTGCCGCTTCTGCGCAGAAGGAAGGGGAGCTGGGTGGGGGGACTTTGGGGTTCTATCATCTAACTGTCATTCATTCTTTGGAGCATTCCTCTGTTTTCATGGATGGATGCAAAGGAAAAACATTTCAGGATGTATATTGTATACAATTATCTGATATTAAATGCGTCTATTGAATCTATGTATTGGTTGGAAGAGGAGAGTGGAAACAGAATACCCTCAATAAATAGCATCTGCATTAACTGCATATCATTACAGACTCAATTTTAAGAAGATAGTTGATGAGAAAGCAGTGTAGGGAAGTTCGCTCGTTTGGTTCCTGGGGGGTGATAAATTTCTATTAGGAAGAACAATTGAGTGGATTGGTCCTATACACTCTGGAAGGTAGAAGAATGAAACATGATCTTATTGAAGCAAAGGTTTTCCAAAACTTGCAGTGAGCAGTGCTCTGTGTGATATAGCCTAGTTCAGATTTGGACATCTGAAATTATTTTGAAGCCATGGAAATGAGTAACAGTGACCTGAATCACTGTAACTAAGCATTGCTAGCGCATGTACTCGGCCTGAGGTCTACATGGAAAATGTCACAAATCTCTGTGCTGTGTACTGGAAGGATATTTTCACTTCACAGTGGTTATATTTTCATGTTTTTGTGCTTTATTCTTATAACACAGGAAACCAGCCTTCTATTCTATGCCAATTTTCGGAAAGCCTGAATCCTTCCCATTATTCCACTTGCTTGTGACTCGTTCCCACTCACCTGTCCAAACTTCCACACAGTTCTCCCATTGACCACCTACACCAGGATTAATTATCAAATTAACTCACCAACCAACAGATTTTGATTGTGAGAGGAATCTGGGAGGAGTGACAGAGTCACCAATAGGAGATCCTGTGAGAATAGGTATAATAGAAAATGTCTCTGCTTCTTCCTTTGGGATTCCTGACTTTGTCTGTGATGTCTCTCACTTCTGTCCTGAAACAAGGCCACACTGGTAGCACTCATTGCAAGTAATTTCCAAATGCCAACTTATTAATTGTGCCTATGATGATTGGACATTTTGCCATCTGAGAAATAATGATCCAAGGATGTAAAGCAGCCTGGAGAAGCTTGGTATTCCATTGTAGTGGTAGTCCTTTAAGTACAGTTGCTATATAGAATGCAGAGCTATGAAAATCTATTTGGCTTATGAACACAAAATAAAAAGCTCAAAACTAGTGCTACATTAGGCTTGACACTTTTAACCTGTGTCTTTCCTATTTCAGATGTGTAAGACATTCCAGATGTGTAAAATATCTCAATTTGAATTCCATAAGTGTGATGCAACCCTGAGTTGGTTGCAATCACATACCAACCTGGGTTAAATTCATTTTCAATGGCATTGTATTGTAGGAATCAACAAGATGCCATCTAATTTCAAAGCAGCAATTCTATTTTCAGATAAATGAACTAAATATCATTTAATCCTTATTAAAAGGAAAAACGTGAAAGGAGTGAAATCTCTTAGGACCCATTTTGAAGTTGAGCTACACAGAAAGCATCGTTGCAGATTCGAGTAAATGACTGGAACAATCAATGCAATGTTGCAAACTCAGAGACAGCAGGGTGAAAAATTAAAAACAAATCATTGGTTGATCACTGAGTCCAAGAATCAAGGACGTGCGCATTTGCTCAATGGCCTATGAGCTCATTAGCATTTATACAGCCCTTATACTTTCCCTCTCCCTGGATAATTTCTGTTTGACGCCCAAGGACTTGCATCAAAACATATGGTGAGTGGGATGGAAGCACTGCAGATGCAAAAAAAAGTTAGGTCTCCCAGGCACCACGTATTGATGCAAAAAGGTATATCCATTTCATTTGTCTGTGGATAAACATTATCCTCGCTGAGTTTTTCTTCATTAAATATGCTTATTGCTCCTGTCAGGTTCTGACCAATATAATTTATTTGCTTCCCTGCCTCTTGCTATTCGTTGTTTATTACTTGTCAACTTCAGTTTCTTAAATTCAATAAGAGGAAGGAGTGAAAGTGGCTTGATCACACAAGCAAATATTAAGCGTAACTCACATTCATTATGCATGTGGATGTCAAAGATACCCTTCTATTGCAGAAATCTGTCAGCTTTGCTTTATCAAGTCAAAGAGAGAGTGCTGTCTATTCCGGAGGAGTTTTCAAGTAATAAGCAGTAACAATGTTGGACTTTGATCAAATTTACAACAGGAGGAAAGTGGGAGGTAAGTTCACATCTCAGTATGTTTTTTTTTATGATGTGATACAAGTCCATATGGGCAGTATAGACTCTGATGTATGATTAGATTTGGGTAACTTGTCACTTTTCCTTGTTTATTTTATATTTCAGAGGATGTTGGCAATGGCTGCTTTGTATTTAAAAGACGGAATTTCTCGGGATTGCTCAAGTTACATTGTTGTCTCAATTCAGTGATTTTTGTTTGGAATGGCATATTCTCCAAACCAACAGTTTGTATCAAATTTTCCCTTGTACATTTGATGCACACTAGAATAATGTTACCATACCTCCTGCTCATTTTCTTCACTTTCCCCATTTTGAGCACAAATGGAATTGTGTTAATAATAGTTTAGAAAATTCAAAATGGTGAAAAGACAAATAAATAACGATCATTGCAACATCTGAGCCTCCCTGGAGAGTCTCCCAGTTTTCAGAATGTACGCATTGTATGCATGAGCATATATCAAGGTGGACGGTGTCCTTTGGCCATAATTCATCTTTCTAATATTACTCCTATTTGCTGCTTCTCTGGATGACTTTTTCATTCATGTATCCCTCAGCTCCATGATAATGGCAGGTGTAGTCGCTGATACAACTGTTAAAACATCACCCTTGATTTTAGATGGGGTATTACATGTGAAGCTTAGTTTTGCACACACACTGACATTTTGGGTCCTCAAGCATCCATCTGGTTCACTTGTATTCTTTAGGAAAGAAAATGTCCTATTCCTTAGCCAGTCTGGCCTGCAGGTGACACCAGACCAACCCCATTTGGTTAAATCAAAAATGGTCCCACAGACTACATTCTCTGTAACATCAGCCAGCTACAATTGGATCCTAACCCTAAGCACATCTTTCCCTCCACCAACTCTCTTCTTTCCATAGTGATCACTCTCTACATGATTTCTTTGTCCACTAGTCCCTCCCCACTGATCTCCCTCCTGGCACTTATCCCTGCAAGTGGATCAAGTACTATGCCTGCCCCTACATCTCCTCCCTCACAACCATCCAAGGCCCCAAACAGTCCTTCAACTGAGTCAACACTTCACCTGTGAATCTGTTGGGAGCATCTGGTACTCCTGGTGCAGCCTCTTCTGCACCAGTGAGACCCCCGTAGATTGGGGGACCACTTGGTGGAATGCCTTCACTTTGTCCACCACAGAAGGTGGTCTTTCCCAGTGATCTCCCTTTTCAAATCAATTCTCATTCCCATTCCTCCATGTCGGTCCATAGCTCCTCTATTGCTATGATGAGGCCACAATCAGGTTGGAGGAGCAATGCCTCATTTTTCATGAGGGTAACATCTAACCTGATGGCATGACCATTAATCTTTCTAACTTCTGGTAATTTTTCACCTCTTCCTTTTCTTTCTTTTACCATTCTCCATTCTGGTTACCGTCTCACCCCTCTCTTCTCCTTACCTGTCAATCGCCTCCATCCAGTCCCCTTGCTCCTTCCCTTTCTTCCAAGGTCTATAGGTCTCCTATCAGATTCCTACTTCTTCAGTCCTTTACCATTTCTCCCTTTTGCTTCCCACACACCTAGTCTCACCTACCACCCGTCAGGTTGCATTTCTTGCCTTCCTCACCTTCTGGTTTATTCCCCCTTCCTTCCCAGTCCCAATGAAGGGTTTTGGCCCAGAACATTGACTGTCTATTCCCCTCCATCGATGCTGCCTGATCCGCTGAGTTCCTTCAGCACTTTGTGTGTGTTTCTCTGGATTTCCAGTATCGGCCAAATCTCTCCTGTCTCACCACCACCATCTAAAAGGCAAGTAAAGATGAGCTATAAATAAAAACAAGCACTGGAACCACTCTGTATGCTTTCATTCAAGAAGGGCAACAGGGATAAGCTAGCTAATTACAGGCCTGTACATCTAACATCAGTAGTAGGCAAGTTATTGAAGATGAAGAAAAAACTGCAGGACAGGATGAACGTGGACTAATCAAAGGCAGTCAACTGTGCTCAAAGGGAATCCTGCCTGACCAATTTGATTGCCTTTTTTCAAAAAAGCAACTAAGTGAATTGACGAGGGCAGTGTATTTGGTGAGATCTACAGAAACATCATTAAGATCTTTGATTAAGTCTCACCTGAGGGACTTCTCCAAAAGATTAAAGCACTAAGGCTCCAAGTTAAGTTGGTAAGTTGAATCCAGAAGTGGATTGGTAAAACGAAATGGAGAGTAAATGGTGGGAGATTATTCTAATGATTAGAAGCTTGTAACCGATGTAGTTCTTGGGATTTCGCTGGGATCTTTTCCTCCATGTTCATTAATAATTTAGATGTTGAAGTAGGAGGTATGATCAATAAATTTGTGAAAACATCGAAATTGTCCGTTTTGATGATAGTGAAGAGGGCACTCCTAAGCTGCAGGATAATAGTTATCAGTTGTTAGATGGGCAGATCAACGTCAGACAGAATGTCATCCTGATAAGTGCAAGGTGATGCATTTTGGAAGGACGACTAAGAGAAGGGTGTATACAATGAATGCTAGAGTCCTAAGGATCTTGAGGAATAAAAAGATCTTTGTGTGCGTGTTCAAGGATCTCTGGAGGTGACAGCAAAGATAATGCAGTTAATGCAGGGTAGTGCCCGCATATGCTGTGACAGAGAACGTAGGAGTAGGGAGGGGATAATATACCTTTATGATTAGGCCATAATAGGCATACTATGTACATTGCTGGTCACTTTGCCATAGAAAAGACAAGCTTGTGCTAGAGATGATTCAAAGAAAAGTCACCAGAATGTTATTTGAGATGGAGCACTTTGGTTATGAGGTTACAATTGATAGGTTGTTCTTTCCTTGGAGCAGAGAAGGCTGAAGGGGGTGGAGGGAAGACGACAGAGGTACACAAAATAATGGAGGGACAGGTAAGGTAGATAGTAAGACACTTTTCGCTGGAGCAGTTAAATGAACCCACAGTACATAGTTTAGGTTTTGGGTCAGGTGGTTTAGAGAGGATATCAAGAATTTTTTTCAATCAGAGGGTTGTTAGAATATGGAGTCTCAAAGAAAATAGAAGTATCTGGATGAAGCCAACCTGGTCAGTGTTAATTATAGATGGCAATACTTCCTCTAATCGTGAAGCCAGTATTTTAGTCAGTATCTTACAGTCCACATTAATTAAGCTTATAGGCCTATAATTGGAATGGTCTATTGCATCCCTGTCTTTTTTTGGGATCAACGATATTAATGCTTCATTAAATGTATTAGGTAAAGATTCCAAATTAAATGCTTCTGAATAGATTTTTGTTAGAATAGGAGCCAATATGTCCAGAAATTTCTTATAATATTCAACTGGGAAGCCATCCATACCTGAGAGATCTCCCCATTTTCATAGCCGCAATAGCCCGTCTGACCTCATCCTCAGTAATTGGGGCATCCAAGGACTCAGCTTGTTGTGGGGATAATGTAGGCAATTTTATGTTAGCAGAAAACTGATTCAGCTCCTCCTGGTCATGATTAACCGGTGATGCTTATCGATGTTCATAGAACTGTTGAAAGACTTTGTTTATTTCTTTAGAGATGTATACTCATTACACTGTTAACTTTTGATTATTCTTGTTTAAGTTGCTATATTAAGTGGATATTAATAAAGATAGTGGGTTTAACATCAAAACCAGACTCCAGGCTTGGTCTGTTGCTATTGGCTCATTTAAACCGTTACAGGTATGTAACACTGCCCTCACCTGCAATTCGATTTCCTATACATCCGCGCTCAGCCCTGCCTCCCACCACCATAATAGTGCTAGCGTCCCTCTTGTCCCTACAGATCAGGCTCTGCATCCAAAATATCATCCCTGCAACTTCCGCCATCTCCAAAGGGATCCTTCACCAAACATATCTTTACTTCCTCCCTCCCCCACTCCCCCCCCCCTCACTTTCTGCAGGGATCACTCCCACCATGATTCCCTTGGCAATTTGTCCCTCCCCACCAATCTCCCTCCAGGCACTTATACTGGCAAGCGGCCAAAGTGCTACACTTGCCCATACACCTCCTCAGAGCCCCAAACAGTCCTTCCAGGTGAGAAGACACCTCATGTGTCAATCTGGTGGGGTCATCCATTGTGTCTGGTTCTCCTGAGGCAGCCTCCTCTAAATTGGTGAGAACCATCATAAATTGGGGGACCACCTCATTGGGCATCATCTGCCACTAGCAGGACTTCCAGTGCCATAACTCCAGTACCCATTCCAACGTGTCAATCCATGGCCTTCTCTAGTGCCAAGGTGAGGCCACCCTCAGGGTGAAGGAGCAACACCTTATATTCTGTCTGTATATTCCCTCCAACCTGATGGCCTGAATATCCATTTTTCTTTCCAGTGAACAAATTTCTTCCACCCTCTTTCCTTTATTTCCCACTCTGACCTTTCACCTCACCTGCCTATCACTACACCCTCCTCCTTCCCTTTCTCCTATTGTCCACTCTCTTCTCCTATAAGGTTCTTTCTCCTCTAGCCCTTGACCTTCCCCTCCCCCTACCTTTTCATTCTGCCATCTCCTACCTCCCTTCTCAATCCCAAAGAGGGGTCTTGGCCCAAAACCTCAACTGTTTACATTTTGTCATAGATGCCACCTGACCCGCTGATTTCCTCCAGCATTTTGTGTGTATTGCTTTGGATTTCCAGCATCTGCAGACTTCCTCGTGTTTGTAGTTGTGCAGAAGCTAGAAATCGAGTCAAAATCGTCTTGCATGTGCCACACCATTATTGGTAGAGGTTAACACTGTTACTCAAGCAGAGCAAGTGTCAAGCCTTTACGGAATCATTTCATCAATTGGATTTTAGGTTAATCAGTAACTAGTGGGCAAATCACTGATCATCTCTTTAATTAGTCCTTTTGGGGGTTTCTCATTCAGATATATTCTGATGTGTAATGTTAAACGAGGACGAGCTGGAATGTGGAGCTGCAATTTGACACTGCTGGTGTCAAACTAGTATTCAGTATTTGGCTCTTTTGCATTCTTCTAGTGGTCCTTAGCAGTGTTAGACCCTTCTTTAATACAGTCAGCTTCCAATAACTTTCAGCTGTGGCAATGGTCACCATATTGGCCAACTTCTTCACCTTTCATTCTCAAACAATGAATTCTGAAGCAGTCAACCTTTGTATTTCAATTTCCTATGTTATTACATTGTTGCAATTTGCATTGATTTATATCAAAAATGGCATGAGTGCAACCTATAATTTCAAGCCACTTGTTCCTTCACATTGTTCTCCCTCTTGGCATTTGCCCCTGCAAGTGTGACCAGTGCTACCACCTGCCCCTTCTCTTCCCCCCTTACCTCAATCCACATTATGCTGAAATTATCTACTGCATCCACTGTTCCCTCTATGTTCTCGAGACCCAATGTAGATTTCGGACCACTTCGTTGAGCACCATCACTCTGTTCACTGCAAAAGGCACGATCTCCAGTGGCTGCCTATTTCCCATTCCCATTCTACCACACTTCCTCTTCTCCTTACCTGCCCATCACTTACCTTTGGTTCTCCTCCTCTTTCTCTTTCTTCATGGCTCTCTGTCCTTTCCTGTTTGATTCCTTCTCTTTCACCCCTTTACCTCCCTGAGAGTTAAAAAGTTGTGAAGAACTCCTGCTCAGTAATTGTCTCATTTATTTTACTTTTGCTTGTGTAATAGAGCAAATTGCATTTAGTCCAAAGACCTGAAGAACTCCTATGCCTTTTGGCAATGGAGAGTTGTCTATTAAAATCTACAGGGTGATGGATTTAGCCCATATGTTCAGTTTTCTCCTTTCAGCTGCTGTTGTATCTCACTGGATATTAGACATTTTGCAAATAATGTACTTTTTGTAGCCATATGGGAACCAATCAATTGCACTTCAGAGACACATTAGAAAAATGAAAAGCACAGCAACTAAGTAAATGCAAAAATTGTGTGAAGTTCCTAAACAAAATCAGACACATTTTCAATATGTAGAAGCACGAACCCTTTCCCCACCCTCACTCTGTACCTGCACCCCCTTCCCAACAATGAAATAATCACTTTTTAAGGAAATAGTTACTTAACAATCATTCTCTAATTCTTTTCATCACTAATCCTGATTGCTCCACTGCGCCAGAGAAGGGAATCAGCAGTTTCTTACAAGGATTACTTTGCATCTTGAGTGTAATGTTCAGTATATAAGGAGCCAGCTACTACTGTATATAGACTGCAAGTATATTTCTATGGCGTTGGTAAAACTAAGTCAGTATAGGCATTGTTTGAAACCACCATTATAATTATTCTACACCGGGGTAAGGACCCTTTAAAGACATTATATCTAATTGTAAGTCAGTGAAATGATGAGTAGATCATGAAAATACAGAATCTTATGTATAGAATGAGGCTATACAGTCCATAATGTTTGGGTGAGTGTTCTGAAAGACACATAAAATTAATCCTTTCGCTAGATGAAATATTAATTCCATTTTCCTCTCCATAGGTGCAGCCTCACTGACTATTTCAAGTATTTTCTCTTTTTAATTAATCTTTCCAGCAATGGCAGTGTTTTTCTTTTTAATACTTATATCATCTTTACTCCCCTCTTTCTTAGCAGCCAAGTCATATTTTACCTTAAAATTGTATACATAATTCTGCATGGAGTATTACTACAGCGTCTTTCTCCATCACTCTTTCTAGTAATATATTCCCAAACATATAAACTTATTACCCAAAATGATTCTCCTCAATTTCTTTAGTCCCTGGGCAATAGGTACATTTAATGTCAGAGAAATGTGCAGTATACAATGTACATCCTGATTTTTTTTTCTTCGCAAGCATTCATGAAAACAGAGTTGTGCCCCAAAGAATGATTGACAGTTAAATGTTAGAACTCCTCCCACGCATAAGCAGCATCAAGGCAACGACCCCTCCCCCCCCCAACCACCAGCAAAAAAAGCATCAGCGCCCTCTACTGAGCACTCAAGCATGCAGCCAAGTAATTCAACATATCAGAGGCTCTGTCTCTCTCTCTTCCTAATAAGGGAAAAAGAGGTGTCCCCGTTTCACAGTGAGAGGGGACACATGACAACAACTCGCCAAGTTACGGTGTTTAAAGTCTGTTACTTCACTTCTTCCGAGTTCTGCGCCCAAAGAACACAGGTCTCCGGGCACACAGCCAGCCCGCTGCTTTCAGTCTTCCATCTCCCACGAGCGCCAGGTGGCGGCACCTATCTCAAGTCTGCCCGCCTACAGAGCCACGAGAAACCAGCACTAAAGGTGCACTAGTCTTCTAAGCTGCCTCCTTGCCTCATCGAATAGTGGCTAGTCGTGAGGCCCAGAGAGCGGGTCCCAATCCTGCAAAGAACCGAAGTCAGCGTGTAATTCCAGGTCAGGGTCTTCAAAAGAACCCTGAAAAGAAAAAAAAAGAGATTTAAAGAGAGAAATTGAGCTGTTTCCAAAGATGCAAGTAAAGGAATCACCATTAGGTGCCATTGCCCCCCCCCCCCCCCCAAGCTCCACAATTTACCTTAACATTACCAGAATTTTAGCTGTGATTGAAAGAGTTATAAACATTACCCACCAACCCATGAGCCTCCATTTCCAGCACACATTCTACACCACCTACAATAGGATCTTACCACTAAGCACATCCTCTCTACCCTCCATCCCCCATTCCCAAATGACGCACTCTCAAATGTCCACTCTTCCTTCTCTAGTTATCTCCCACTGGCACTCGTCCCTGCAAGGGTTAAAATGATACACCAGCCCCTACACTTCTGACTTCAACACCATTCAGAGCCCCAAACAGTCCTTCCTGGTGAGGTGACACTTCACCTAAGGGTCTGCTGGACCATCTATGCTCCCCATGCGGTCTCCTCTACATTGGTAAGACCCGATGTAGTTTGGGGGACTACTTCGTCAAGTACCTTCGCTTTGTCATCTGCAAACGGCAGGATCACCCTGTGGCCACTTATTTCAGTTTGACTTCCTATTCCCATTCTGATCATTCCGTCCATGCCCTCCACAGGATAGAGCCAAACTCATTTGGAGGAGCAACGCCTCTTATTCTGTCCAGGTAGCCTTCAATCTGATGGAATGAACATCAATCTTGCTAACTTCTGGTAAATACTCACCCCTTCCCCCTTCTCACTTTTTCTGTTCCCTTCATTCTGATTCACCTCTCACTGCTTCTATTCTCCTCATCTGCCTATCACCAACCTCTGGTTTCTCTCTTCTTCCCATTTCCTTCATGGTCCACCATTCTATCCTATTAGATTCCTTCTTCTTGAGCCCTTTTACTCTTTACTCTTTCACCCCTCAACTTCTTACTTCATTCCCTATCCCTCACCCACCCTTCTTCCCCCTCACCTAGTCTCATCTATCACCTGCTGGCTTGTATTCCTTGTCCTGCCCCCACCATCACATTTTTGGTTTTCCCCTTTCCTTTCCAGTCCTGATATAGGGTCTCAGTCCAAAATGTTGACTGATTATTACTCTCTATAGATGCTGCCCGACTTGCAGAGTTCCTCCATCATTTTGTGTATGTTGCTCGGTATTCCAGCATCTGCAAATTCCCTTGTGTAAACATTACAGAATTAGTCTGTTCTTTGAAAATAGCAACTAAACACCAACATAGTTCTAATATTATGAATAAGTATCTGGACACAAACATAAAGATAAATTATTGGTCTAGCATCCAGAGGGCAAGACAATTGTTCTAGAGGCATCAGTTTGATTCCCACCACAGTAAATGAAAAATTCCAATTCAAGTAATTAAATAAATATAGTCTAAAATCAGTATTGGTAACAGTGACTATTATGCAAAGGATCTATGTTTTAATAATTTCCTTTTTGAAATTATAACCTAATGTCCTCATTGGATAGGTATGAAGGCTGGTATAGGTCAGACAATTAGATGTATTTAAGGTGGCTTGACGTAACTATTTGAAAGATGGAGCAATTAAGGGCAATGGAATACTGGCACAGAAAAGGAGTTGAGGTCAGTATAGATCAGCCATGGTCATACAAAATGACAGGACAGGCTTGAAGGACCAAGTCACCAATTTCTGGTCTTATATCCTTGTGTTCTTAGATTGGAATATATCTCATACTTCTCTTCTGCAAGACAGAGGTTGTGGATGTGTTCTACCTAAGAAAATGACCAAGTCAAGAAAATGGCCTTAATATTTTATATAAAGGCTTTTCTAGCTATTACGCTCATTTAAATAGAGATCTGGCAACCTTCTTTTCTGCATTGAAAGGAACTAACCAATTTAAAATAAGTGAATCAATTTGTGTACCCAAATAGCAAAAATTTTTATTTAAATGTAATAGAATGCTCCTACACTAGTCACTCAATAATGCACCACTATGAAGCCAAAGAGTTTTTCAGTGCATAGTTCCTGATGAGCTGATCTTTGACATTATGAGTAACTACAATATAAAGGCAATACAGTTTGAAAATGGTGAATCACTATTTTGTCTGTAATTTGACAGCCTGATGTCCAATTTTAGTTTTATTGATTTTGTTGCTAATTAGTACAAGTCCTTACTTTCTTGTCCAGGATTCCGCTTCTGAGATTTAATTTGCTCCATTTGCTCCTCATGCAAGCACAGCATATAGCATTTGAGACACAGTTCATGGAGCTCTTAATAGGCTGCTTTGAGATTAGTTATCAGTGCAGTCATTTTTTTTCCTCATGCATGGCAAAATGGTAGAGGTAAACTTTGATAAGCTCGATAAACCTGTTGGGTAAAGCTACAAATACTCAGCCTCTAGTTTTCATATCCTCTAAAGATCAGATCAGTGCAAGATTCCAATAAAATGTGCAGATTACTTGCTTCGCAGATGTGCTTGAACTTTCCGTCAGTTTTGGTCTCTCAGCATTTTGGCTTCAAAAGCTATTTCAGTTTTGCATCTTTGATTTTCTATCCCTTGCGGTTTCAAATTTAGCTGGATGATTCATTTTTAAATCCTTTCTATATCTAGGATAGCATTCTCAGTAAAGTTCTTAGCTCCACATATTTCATTAAGGTTCATGCACCCTACCTAGTGAATGGTTATTCAGTAATTGACTGAACATGTGTGGATATCATTAATTCTCACACAGACATATTCTTCAAGCTCTGTTCACAACACAGAGGGAGGAGATCGGAAATGAATGACAATCACTTCCTTTTTCCTGCACAGCCACCAGGAAAAGCAATTTGTAAAGTGCTTGCATCACATTTTGTGAAATATGCTCACTCATGTCATCTCTTCCTTTAAGCAGCCACCATAGCAGGTGTACAGCATGATCTGATTCTGCTCATCACTAGGAAAATGCAGCAGACATTGTTCTTTCTGTGCCAATTCAGGAAACTTAACATCTCAAGGCACATTCTGATGAATCTTTATTCAGTTCAGCAATCACTGAGATTATTGTGACCACCTTACCACCGTTTGGTTTCCCGCTGCCTCCTCACTCTCTAAGTTCACGTTGCAGTGAGTGGTCCATTCAGCGGAGAAGATCATTGCCTGTCAGCCATTGACATTAGAAGGCCTGTTCAATGCCAGAGCGAAGAAAAGAGATGAAAAAATTATTGCTGGCTCCACTCACCTTAGCAATAGCCTATTCACCAAACTTCCATCAGGGAGACAATACAAGTCTATTATCCCCAGGACTACATGACATCTCGGAAACATCTTTACAGTAGCTATCCAGCTTCTCAACAGGGCTCACCCTCAATGCACACTAGAGGCAATTCAATATGGCACATTTGTTTGATGTGAAAGGAAACCAGAACATCTAAAGGAAACCCACTCAGTCTCAAATTTCACACGTTCAGCTCCAGAAGTCAGGATAGAACCCAGGCCATTAAAACTGTAACACCTTAGGATACTGTATATTAACCAAAATGTCCCTGTACAACATCTATTACATGGTTTTTCCTGTTCTCCCTGATCTGTTGTTAATTGTTGAGTCTGTTGATATATTCACATTTATTTAAATTTGATTATTGATGCTTGCACAGATGACCATTCTGCTAATTGGTGATTGCTCTATTGTTGCAGATTGTTGGTTGCAATCTTGTCACCTGTTATGGTGTTGTCCTGTGTTTTATGCTTGGTACTGAACCACAGTCAGTTATAGTTTGTCACATTCAGGCAATAAATTTACTCCAATTCTGATATAGCTCAGTTTTAGCTGTCACTGCCTTTCTGTGCCATGTTGACAAATTCACAAATGGACTATATCAGCTGTCTGTTAAGGCTTTGAAATTTCAACAATAGTTTTGAGTGTGGATATAATTTAGTTATTTAGAATCAGAATCAGAATCAAGTTTAAAATCACTGACATATGTCATGATATTTGTTGTTTTGCAACACGATAATAAAAAAAACTATAAATTACACTAATAAATATATAATAAATTAAATAACTAGTGTATTTACTTGAACAACAAATAATATTTACTTGTGCAACATTTCACTATAGTACAAGTTGCCAAGGAAATTATAAAAACAACCAGGATTGCAATCACTTTGATTATTGCAACATTTAGAAGCCCACGTATTTTTACCAGGCAGTTTTACTGAGCCTGGAGAGTACTAGCTGCTAGTTTCCATGTTGAATCAGCCAAGAATATGAAATCATGGATTGAACCAAGAAATTCTATTCAGGGCAGAGGCCAGGATTGAACATTTTAAAACCAGAGCAGTTTATTGTAGTGACATAGCAAGAGAGAAAGAGTAAGAGGAGGGGAAAGAGCAAACTAAAGAGGAAGAGAAATTCAAGAGAGAGAGAGTGTGTAAAAGAGGATAGAAAGAGATGCAGTACAGATACAGTATGGTCTCTTCAGCCCATCTGCAATAACCATCGAGCACCAATTTTTAATGCTAATCTTACCCTAATCCATTTTATTCTCTCTATACTCCCATCAATTCCCCCAAGATCCCACCACTCATCTGCATACTAGAGGCAATTAAATGAGGCCAATCTTTATATTTGTAAGATGTGGAAGGAAGCCAGAGCAGCTAAAGGAAACACTCTCAGTCACAAACTTCCCACATTCAGCGCCAGAGGTCAGGATAGGTCTTCATGACTGTGAGTCAGCAGTACCTCTGTGCTACCCATGATATTAGTGGGTTATGTCTGTTCCTCTCAGAACCTACAATGAAGAAAGAAAAAGACTTAGACACTTTTGGAAATTGTTATGGTGGTTTCATTAAGACAAATGGTTGGGCTGAATGGTAACAAGGAAGCAATTATCTGATGCACATTATACAGATTTCTCACTGATGCATGGAAATTGCAAATGGAACGGTGCAGGATGGATATTGGATCCAAATCAGGTCTAAAGTTGCTTCTTCTTCATTTCTGGCATTAATGCTTTTTGACCATTTCAGTGCCCATTTAACAAGCGGGGATTTGACAGACAGAAGTCAGCACTACTTTTGAATTAAGGATGTCTGTGACCTGCGGTGAACATTTTCAAGCACTTTGCTGATCTGATAAATATCACTGAATTATATTAATTCCACAAAAAAGTTGTGATATTTTGACTTTACTGTACTGTACCCATTAGAAACAGAACTGAGTTATTTAATTATGCTTTTGAGGCTCTATGGATTATGTAGTTACAATTCCTTCCTCTCAAAATATGATGCCTGTGACCAACTTTCTTAAGAGGACTGGATCTAAATCATTAATTTATCTTCACGTGAAACATTTTCTTTGTTAATTTTTACTTACCTTGCTATTTTATCCTTAACTGATTTATGAAGGCTGTACAGTGGTTTAATGCTGCACAGATCCAGCTACTTGGGTTCGATCCTGCTCTTGTATAGTTGCACATTTTTATGAAGCTATGCGGTTGCTCCCAATGTCCTGGCTTACTTCCACATCTCACAGACATGCTGCTAAATTGACTGACATCAAAGATCTCCACCATCCACGCTCTGCCATTTGGGAGCTACCATCAGACAGGAATCAGAATCAGGTCTAGAGTCACTGACTGGATGGAGGGGCAGGTAGTGTTGAGGAATCAGAAAGTCTCCAGGAGGGCTTAGGTTAGGAAAATGGGCAAAGTTATGACAGATGGAATATAGCATAGGGAAGTCTATGGCCCTGCACTTTGGTAGAAGGAACAAAGGCTTAGACTGTTTTCTAACTTGAGAGGAGATTTAGAAATTAGAGGTGCAATGGGATTTGCGAGCCCTCAGGCAGGATTCGCTAATGGTTAACTTTACTGTGTGTGCACAAGGGTAGCGTAGCAGTTAGTGTAACACCACTTCAGCTCAGGGCATCAGAGTTCAATTTTGGTGTCGTCTGTAAGGAGTCTCTGTATGTCTTAAAGGTATATCTTGGAATTCTGTTGGAAATCCTTGAGGAAGTAATAGACTGGATAGACAAAACAGAGTGAGTGGATATTGTTTACTTGGATTTTCAGAAGCCTTTGACAAGGTGCCATACATGAGACTGCTTAACAAAATAAGAGCCTATCGTACTATAGGATTCTACCCATGCTAGTACAGCATGGGTAGAAAATTGGCTGATTGGCAGGAGGCAAAGAGTCAGAATAAAGGAGGCTTATTCTGGTTGGCTACCAGTGACAAGTGGCGTTCTGTTGGGGTTGGTATTGGGATTACTTTGCTTCATATTATATGTCAATGATTTGGATAACAGAATTGATGGCAACAGTACAGTGCAATACATAAAATACTATAAATTACAATAAGAAATACACATACTGTATATATATGTTAAATTAACTAAGTAGTGCAAAAAGAGAGCAAAAATGTGAGGTAAGGTTCATGAGTTGGTTCATTGTCCACTCAGAAATCTGATGGTGGAGGGAAGAAGCTATTCCTAAAATGCCGAGTGTATGTCTTCAGTCTTCTGTACCTCCTCTGTTTTGGTAGTAATAAGAAGAAAGCTTGTCCTGGGTGAGAGTTCCTTAGTAATAGATGCCACCTTTTTGAGGCATTGCTTTTTAGATGGCTAGTGCCCATGATGGGGCTGGCTGAGATTTCAACCCACTGCAGCTTTTCCTAATCCAGTGCAGTGGCCCCTCTATACCAGACTATGATGCAGCCATGAAGAATGTTCTCCATGGTACATCTGTAGAAATCTGTTAGCGTCTTTGGTGGCATACCTAATCTCCTAATGAAATATATCTATTAGTGTGCCTTCTTCATCAATATGTTGGACCCATTATAGACATTCCCTGGTACTGACACTCAGAAACTTGAAATGGTTCACCCTTTCCACCGCTGACCCTTCAGTGAGGACTGGTGTGTATTCCCTAGACCTCCTCTTCCTGAAGTCCACAATCAATTCCTTGGTTTTACTGACGTTGAGGGCAAGGTTGTAATTGCAACACCACTTACCTAGCTGATCTATCCCACTCCTGTAAGGGTCCTCATCACCATCTGAGGTTCCTCCAACAACAGTCGTGTCATCAGCAAATTCCTGGGAAGTATATAAGCCTGAAGTCTGAAACCACTAGATTCAAGCAGCCTTTTCCCTTCAAACATCTTGTAGTTCAATGAACTAGCACAACCCTAATGGCTACAGTTTAACAGCACTGTGACCACCTTGACCACTCTGTCATAAATTGGAAAGTTTCTTGTTCCAATTGTGTTCTTTCTTCTAAATATTCCGCATAATTTATATTTGCTTTTCTTGTGAATGCTGCTTATCCGATGCTATGTGTCTGTGATGTTGCTGAAATTAATATTTTCATTGCACCAGTAAACATATGTATTCATGCATATGACAATAAACTCTACTTTATCGTTGGCTACTGTAAATTACATTTTCTGTTGATGTGTGGCAGGAAAAAGAGTTTGTGAAAGATTAGGGGTTTCAACAAAATAAATAGAGTGAATGGGGCTGCTCTGAGAGATGGCACAAACTTGATGGGATAATTGCCCACCTTTCGTTTCCTTAAAAGATAATGAGTAATATATAGGATTTTATAACATTATTTTCAATTTTTGATTCTTTCTTTCTTTTTACTTTGCACCCTAATGCACAAATAAGAAAAGAATAGCAGAAGTAGTGTGGGCTTTGCAGTTTATAATGCACAAAAATTTACTCTCATTCTCAACTGGTTCACACCAATCTTTCAGGTTAACTTCCTATTACTATTCTTCTAATCTTAGCAACCAGTTTCCTGTTGAAAACATCTAAACAATTATTTCTGGTAGGGCCATCATTCAAATTCAAACAATTTTCAGAGTGAAGAATTCTCTTCCGTTTCCTACTATATTTAGCATTAACTATCCTCTATTCATTCCTTCTAATTTTGGATTCCTTTACAAGTAAAAATTTTTTCCACAACTTTTTCATTATTATAAGAACCTTCAGGCTTCTGCTTGAACTTCTACTTCAGGTTCTTCTCCCAGTTTTGTAAATATTTTTCCAGTTTCTTCAGAGCATCTGGATCATTTTTATGGCAACCAAAACCAAAATTAGACAAAGCACTTTAATTGTAATCTGACTAGGATATTACATAAGAGGAACATGACAGCACTATTTCGGAATTCTGTGCTCTATCTCTCAATATAAATCATATGTTCTTCTTCCATTTCTAAATGCTTTGTTTTCTGGTCAGTGGTATTTGTTATTCTAATTAGTTCACACACAATTCTGGATGTCTTTTTTCTATCTTATTCAGCTTTGATTTTAACATCCTTGCTAATAAGGTGAGTGGATCACCTCGTGTATATCTGATCAAGTCAATTTGCCATAAAACTGACTATTTTCCAAATGTACCTTCTGGATATTGTAACATTCCTCCTCATTGCCAACTATATTACTTGATTTAGACTTGTCAGTAGATTTTGATATTGAGTTACTTGTTTTAACACTAATTTTAATAATTAGTCCAAAAGGCAACCATTCTGTAACTTCCTCCAATCTGAATAATAACCCTTTGCCTTCATTCTCCATTTTTCTTTTCAGACAAATAGCAGTATTATTTTATTTATTGATTAATTGAGAGACATGCAACCCAGCCACCCTCCAAATCCTGGCCTAATCACAGACAATTTACAATGATTATTTAACCTGCCAACCTGTATGACTTTATACTGTGAGAGGAAACCAGAGCATCTGGAGGAAACACTGATTCCTTTATTCTTGTGTCTTGCTCCTCTTGCAAAGTGAGAGCAAATCAACAGCATCCACAAATGTTAGTGATATAGGCCTACAAAGAAATGGTAGGCTTTTGGATTTATTTAGGACTCTCCAACCAAATGCCAATGAATATTGCAACAGAAGTGGCCTTCTGTTTTGTGTGTCACAAATTTCCATTGATTGAAGTGAAAGAATGGTTGGGTAACGTGTTTCCTGGCTCATTGAAGAACTCGCCATTTTCACAGATTCATGGACAGCATACAAAGCCCATTCAGTCAATCATGTGAATGCCCATTGAGAAAGAGATGTTCACAGCCCTTTAAGTTCACACTGAGGTATGTCTCAGTGTATTGAGGGTATCCATATCTACCCCCTTCCTTTCTGACAATGAGCTCCAAACCCCTATGACCCTCAACATAACCAAACCTCCAGCAATTGCTGCAAATTAACAACCCATTCATAATATTATTTAATTGCTTGCAATTATTTTACTGTCATTCTCAAAGTGAACAAAATTAAAACTATAAATTAGGATGTTGCTTATGAGAAAGATAGTTTACACTGCCTTTCTGCTTCAGTGGAGTGATTAGTTTTCATATCAGCAAAAGTGTCACTATTATTTAGCTCAAAGAGCTGATGCATATAGAACTACTAAGACACAACTTGTATTTTGAACAATTGCCTATGGTACAGCCTTTTGAATAGTCACATAGTCACAGCTGGTAATACACCTTTGTCTTGATTAAACAATTCATCTTTCCAATTGATGGCATGAAATATTGTTCTCTTGATTTTGAGAACAGTTGGCTTTGGCTTTTTTTTTTCCCGGGACAATTCATTCTGTGCAATGACTGTGACAGTGAGGAAGTTTCAATTTAGTCACATAATTAACTGCAGTTGGCACAAAAGATTTGACACAAGAGGCTTTGTAAATGGAGTCAAAGCATCTGTTTGGAAAGATCAGCATTTTATGGAAATAGTAATAAACCTAAAAAATTGCTTAAGTTGCAAACATCATCCGTGCGTCACAGATACCCAGAGGAAAACCACCTTCAGCTTTACCAGACGGAATCATAATTTACAGTATTTTTATACCACCTATCAATGAGAATAAGAGCAATTGAACCCACTGCAACATCAGATCAAGAATGTTTTCGGTTACAGATGTTTGGTTCTAGTCTTAAAGTCATAATAATAATGGAGGTTTATTTTATTTTATAATTTATGAAGCACTGGGGTAAACTCTACTTGTAGACAATGGTGCCTTTAGCATTCACAACTGTACATAACAGCCTATGCTGCTTTTATCTGGGATCTTCCCTACAGAGAAAGGTTGTGAGGATTTGGCATGACGTCTAAAACCTTGACAAACTTCTACAGATGTGTAGTGGAAAGTACTGTACATTGACTTACTGCATCTCAGACTGGCATGGAAACACCAACACCATTGAACAGGAAATCCTACATAAAGTAGTGGCTACGGCTTAGTGCATCATAGGTAACGACCTCCCCACTATTGAGCAAAGTTTTAGACATCATGCCAAATCCTCACAAACTCCTAAGGAAGCAGAGGCACTAACATGCTATCTTCATAATTGCATTTGCAGACAAGTCCTCCAAAATAATAACATTGAGGATTTTAAATTTACTGACCTTCTCTACCTCTAAAGAGGACTGGCTCATGGACATCCACTGAGATGTAACACTGAGCGTCATAGGAAGTCATTCCTGCCTGTGGCCATCAAACTTTACAACTCCTCCCTCAGAGTGTCAGACACCCTGAGCCAATAGGCTGGTCCTGGACTTATTTCCACTTGGCATGATTAACTTATTATTATTTAATTATTTATGGTTTTACTCTACACTGCACTATTTCTACACTATTCTTGGTTGGTGCAGCTGTAACGAAACCCAATTTCCCTCGGGATCAGTAAAGTCTGTCTGTCTGACATCTGGTTTTCTCCTGAAGTCTTGGTCTTGCTGATGTTGAGTGGTAGGTTGTTGACGTGGCACTGCTCAGCTGCATTTTTTCAATCTTGCTCCTGTTACTGATTCGTCACCACCTTTGATTCAGCTAAGAACAGTGGTGTCATCAGCAAATTTGAATATGCCATTGGAGCTGTGCTTAGCCACACAGTCATAAGTGTAAAGCGAGTAAAGCAAGGGGCTAAGGATAGAACCATGTGGTGCACCTGTGCTGATGGAGATCGTGGAGGAGATGTTGTTACCAATCTGAACTGACTGGAGTCAGCTTTTGAGGAAATTGAGGATCCAATTGCATAAGAAGGTACAGTCCTGAAACTAGTAGTGGGGGGTATGGAACTGAATGCTGAGATATGGTCAATAAAGAGTACCTTGATGTATGTGTCTTTGCTGTCCAGGATTGAGTGAGATGGCATCTGCTGTGGACCTGTTGCTCTGTAGGCAAATTAGATCAAATCCATGTCGCTCCTCAGGCAGAATTGATAGGTTTCCTCACTAACTTCTCAATGCATTTCTTTACAGTGGATATAAGTGCTACTGGACAATATTCATTGAGTCAGTTTACCACATTCTTCTTAGGCAGCGGTATAAATGAAGCCTGCCTGAGGCAGATGGGTACCTCAGACTGCTGAGGCGAGAGGTTAAAGATTTCAGTGAACACTTTAGCCAGTAAATCAGCCAGCACAGGTTTTATACGTTATTAGGGACCCTGTCTGAGCTGGATGCTTCTCATGGGTTTATCATCCCGAAGGCTGCTAGCACATTGGCCTCACAGACTGAAATCAGAGGATAAACGGGGCTGTGGAGGCTCGTGAGGGTTTCTCCATGTTTTGACAGTCAAAGCAGGCATAGAAGGCATTAAGCTCATTTGGAAGTGAAGCCCTGTTGGGCATCCTTTGTTGATCCATGTTTAGTCCAGAATTGTCAATTTGCCCGTGAGATTGCATTTCAGGGATCATACCTGGAACTCTTCTAACTTGCTTGGTCTCCAGACTTGAATGCCTTTGATCTGGCCCTCAGCAGATTTCAGACCTCATGGTTCATCCAGCGTTACAATGTTGGGGAGCGAACCCAAATGCAGGACACACACTGAAGTAGTATAAACAGAACAGTATTTATTGATAATGCTAGGGAAGCCAAGGAACAAGGACAAAATGGACGTGAACGTAGGCTAGCAAACTGGAAAACCTGGACTAGGACTTGGGACTGAGACTTGACTGGGAACTCAGGTCTTGGCAGGTACTCGGTACCTGGGTCTTGACTAGAACTCGGATTTGGCTTGACCTGGAACTTGGGCTTGACTTGACTTGAAACTTGGACTCAGACTCAGACTTGGTTTGACTTAACTTGGACTTGGATTTGATTTGACTTGAAATTCGAACTCGGTCACAGAGCCGGGATCCAACCTTGGACACAGAGCCGGGACTCTTCTTGGACACTGCAAACCACCAGCAATTCTCAGCTGGCCATGTAAGTGTCAGAACTCGTACCGTACTCAGAGCAGCGGCAGACAGCCAGCAACTCAGCTGGACACAAAAATGACTGAAAGTGACTGAAGTCCATGATATTCGGTAGCTCCGATAATGGTCCAGACTTCCCGCACTAGCTGAAGTCACGTGTTTCTGGTAACGAGCTTCTTGGTGTGGGTTTCTGACAGGACGGTCCAGCGAAGCAATAGCTGGATCTATTTATGTTGCATGCCCAAAATGAGAATTAGGTGCCTCAATTAAGGCGCCCAACAGAACACGGGAAAACAGAAACAACCGGACTGTGGAATTCACAGACTGGACCGTGAACTGGACTGGACCGGACCGGACCGTGACATCCAGGGTTTCTGGTTGGGGAATACTCTGAATAACATTGTGTGGACACACTGTTTTAATGAAGTCCATGACAACAATGGTGTAATCATTCAGATCCACAGATGAGTTCCAGTCCACTGACTCAAAACAATCCCGTGGATGTTCCTCTGCCTCCCATGACCACCACTTTGTTGTCCTGATCTCTGGAGTTTTGCACTTTAGCCTTTGCTGTATGGAGGCAGGAGAAGTGATCAGATTTACCAAAATGTGTCTGGGCATGGAACAGCAGGCTTTCCTCATCTTAGTATAGCAGTGGTCTAGTGTGTTGGGGCCTCTGGTGTTACAGGTTATATGCTGATGGTAATTGGGCAGCGTAATCTTCAAATGAACCCTTTGAATTCCCCAAATATTATTTGAAATGTGCCGGAGTGAACTGTTTCTTGCTTGGAGACAGCATCATCCAGTATCTCAAGTGCTTGATTATAGTCGGCCGCTGGTGTATATATACTGCATATGCAGGAGAACTCCAGAGGTAAATAAAATGGAAGGCATTTGACCATTAGGTGCTCAAGGTCGAGGGAACACACATTCAACAAAACCACCACATCAGAGCATCACAGAGAATTTATCATGAAACTTCTTGACTTTTCCAAATCAACAGTTCAGTCCATTCTGTCAATGAAAAATCTTTCAGGTCTGATCACTGTGTCTGGCGTGCTAGAAGGAAGCCATGTCTCACTCAAACGTAGAACACAGCAATCTCTCATTTTTCTCTGATGCCACAACCTTGTCTTCAGTTTTGTTCTCCAGTGATGTACATCTGTGAACAAGGTGCTGAGTAGAAGGGACCTCATCCCACTGAATTTCAGCTCGTTCACCAGCAATTGTACGTTATTAATCTGAAGATGTGATGATGTTCCTGAAGTTTCCTTGTAACTTTGTCTTTCTTTCCTTTTTACTCAATATCTTAAATTTTAATATATCGTATCGGTTTTTCCAACTTCAGTCTGGAACATTAACACATCTTTCTCCTCAGAATTGACTGACCAACTCTGTTCCCAGGTGTATTATCTTTATTTCTGATTTCCAGTACCGTCTTGTATTGATATCTTCTACCTTTTTGTCAATTTCTGTTTAAATGAGTGAGTGCTAATGATGTCATTGGGGGGGACTGGTGTGTAGGAATTACTGGTGCTGACAGTATGAGGAATCTGAATTAGCATATATATAGTTTGAATGATAAAAGATTTACTGAAGCATGACTGTGATACTATCTACTGATGTTGAGCTGTTTCACAGTTCAAGCTCAGAACTCTCTCTTACTCCCATCCCATCTATAGTCAGCTTCGCAAGTAATCAATTATCTCCAAATGCTATTATAGCGAACATCTGCCTCAAACAGAACAAGGCAGCAAAGTTAGAATCAACACATAACATCATATTTCAAAAGTTTTGTTTTTAAATGGGTAAATGAGTGCATTGGTCTGCTTCCCATTGACCAGTGACCCTAATTTCTTTTTAAAATAGTCCACTGTGTCATTATAAATAACCATATACTATGATTACAGTACAGAAACAGGCCATCTTGACCCTTCTAGTCCGTGCCGAACACTTACTCTCACCTAGTCCCAGCTACCTGCACTCAGCCCATGACCCTCCATATCTTTCCTGTCCATATACCTATCCAATTCTTTTTTAAATGACAAAATCAAACCTGCCTCTACCACTTCTACTGGAAGCTCATTCCACACAGCTACCACTCTCTGAGTAAAGAAGTTTCCCCTCGAGTTACCCCTAAACTTTTGCTTCTTAACTCTCAACTCATGTCCTCTTGTTTGAATCTCTCCTACTCTCAATGGAAAAAGCCTATCCGCGTCAACTCTATCTATCCCCCTCATAATTTTAAATACCTCTATCAAGTCCCCCCTCAACCTTCTATGCTCCAAAGAAGAAAAAACCTAATGATGGGATTAATGTCATTAAAGAAACCATGTATAATGTGGACTAACTCCTAGAATGCTAGATGATTGTGCTTCTATTCAAAGTATGCTTTTTATAATAATTTTGATTCTTCTGATGACATACCAAACTCAGGATTTTCTCCACTCTCACCACTAGTTTCCACCTAAAATCCTAAAATCTAACAATCCCAACTCCAATTAAGGCATCCAGAAATGAACTAAAACACATACCAATGTTCATCCTGTTAGCATTATCTATCTACGTCAATCCCCTCACATCAATTATTTTTTTTAAATATTCAACAAAAATTAGCATTGAATAGTACCTTTACCCCATAAATACAATCATTAAAAACACTTTCTTGGGCTTAAAGTATCTTGAAGTCCTCTACTAATAGCCATCTTGTGGATAATTTTACTTCCTCATACTCCTCAATTTGTTGGCCTGAATAAATCAAAAATATGTAAAACAGCAATCTAGAACAAGCCAAGGACAGTGGAGAAATAAACAAAATAAATGCATTTGTTTTCACGATGTGATGGAAAAATTGGAGGCTGTTGTTTAGTGAGACTGTTCTTGAGACCACCATTTTGTGAACTGATAGTCTGTATTTTAATGTTCAATTAAAGTAATTGAAAGTGGTCATAATGGAGGTCTTACCAATAACTTGTTAAAACAAAGATAATTTTCAAACAAGAACCTATTTGTGGGGTGCTGTTTGATAAGGTAGAAGAGTCTACACAGGCTTCTAAAAAAATTGCCTGTGTCTGTGAGCTGGAATAACCTGAGCCCAGTGTCTGACTGGAATTGGCTGTAGTTGGTTTAAAGTTACCTGATTTAGGAAAAAGCAAGGGAATTACATCAGAAACATATCTGTATTTGTGGAATTGTAGCAACGTGGTTAGCATCATGCTTAACTACGCCATTTCAATTCCTGCCACTGTCTGTGACCACGGTGGGCTTTCTCCAGGTACTTTGGTTACTCCCCACATGCCAAAGACATACGGGTTAGGGTTAGTAAGTTGTGGGCATGCCATGTTGGTGCCAAAAGCTTCATGGGCTGCCCGCAGTACATGCTCTAACTGCATTGCTTGTTGGCGCAACCAACACATTTCACTGTATGTTTCTATGTTTCCATCTACATGTGATCAGTACAGCTAACCTTTTATCTTTATTCGAAAGAAAAACAATGTTATGCTACCTGTATTCTGTCTGTATGCTACCTAGAGCCAAGGACAAGGGCTAGCCGGAACCAACAGAATCAAAGTATAACTGTTCAGAACTGATGAAAAAGAGGAAAGTAATAAAGGATCGATATACACAAAGTTTATGAAGTTTATGAAGGAGATAAATAGTCAGTGTATCAGGTCAAGACCGTTCTTCAGGACTGGAAAGGAAGGGGGCAGAACAACTGTTCATTTTCCTCTATAGATGCTGCCTGACCGGCTGAGCTCCTCCAGCATTTTATGCATGTTCCGCAAGTTTTCCAGCAACTACAGAATCTCGTGTGCCTCGGAAAATCCTCAGGGCAGTGTTCTAAGTCAACTACTTTCAATGACTTTCCTTCCATAGTAAGGCCAGAATTAGTGATGCTCTCCTGAAAGTCCATAAGACCGTAATCCATAGGAGCAGAATTAGGCCATCTGGCCCATCAAGTCTGCTCCACCATTCCATCATGCCTGATTTATTAACCCTCTCAACTCCATTCTCCAGCCTTCTCCCTCATAACCTTTGACATCATTACTATCTTATCAATCTCCGCTTTAAGTATACCCAATGACTTGCCCTCCAGAGCCATCTGTAACAATGAATTCCACTGATTCACCACCCACTGGCCAAAGAAATTACTCATCATCTCTGCTCTAAAAGGATGTCTTTCTGTTTTTAGGATAGGCCCTCTGGTCATGCACTCCCCCACTCTAGGAAACATTCTCTCCATGTCCACTCTGTCTAGGCTTGTCAATATTCAATAGGTTTCAATGACATCCCCCTTCATTCTTCTAATTTTCAGTGAGTATAGGGCCAGAGCAATCAAATGCTCCTCATACATTAACCCTTTCACACCCGGGATCATGTTCCTGAACCTCCTCAGGACCCTGTCCAATTCCAGCACATCTTTTCTTAGATAAGGGGCACAAAAGTGCTCACAATACTCCATATGTAGTCTGACCAATGCCTTATAAAACCTCAATATTATATTCCTGCTTTTATATTCCAGCCCTCTTGAAATGAATACTAACATTGCACCTGCCTTCTTTACTGCTGACTCAACCTGCAAGTTAACCTTTAGAGAATCCCTGCACAAGTGCTCCCAAGTACCTTTACACTTCTGATTTCTGAATTTTCTCCATGTTTAGAAAATAGTCAATGCTTTTATGCCTTCTACAGAAGTTCATGACAATACGTTATCCGACACTACATTCCATCTGCTGCTTCTTTGCCAATTCCCCTCATCTAAGTTCTTCTGTAGACTTCCTGCTCCCTCAGCACTATCTGTCCCTTCACCTAGTTCTGTATCATCTGAAAACTTGGCCAAATGCCATCAATTCCATCATTCAAATCACTGACATATAATATGAAAAGAGGTGGTCTCAACACTGACCCATGCTGAACTCCACGAGTCACCTGCAGCCAACTAGAAAGCTTATTTGATTCCTAATCTCTGCCTCCTGCCGGTTAAATTCAGTTCTATTCACAATCTTATATAACCATAAAACCATGTAACAATTACAGCACAGAAACAGGCCATCTTGGCCCTTCTAGTCCATGCCGAACGCTTACTCTCACCTAATCCCACCTACCTACACTCAGCCCATAACCCTCTATTCCTTTCCTGTCCATATACCTATCCAATTTTTTTTAAATGACATTTTTTTTTAAATTTTGGGGAAATGAAGCAGCACCTTCATACACTAAGACTCAAAAAAATTTAGATATGAGTTGATAAATGGCAAGTTATATTCACAATACAAAAGTGCCAAAAAAATTATCTCCATATGAAAATGTGTGTCTAATTACTTCTGACCTTCAATAACTTCAGCATCAGAGAGTTTCCCATCATCGATATTCAGAAGTCATAATTGCCCAGACACACAAATGGAACCAGCCAGATAATTCTGTGACGACAAGATCATTTCAGAAGCCAGATATCTTGTTGTGAATGATAAGCCTTCTGGGAGACCAAAGACTTCCCATGATGTACAAGACACAAATCAAGAGTAGGATGGTAGATTTCCACTTTCCTGAGTGCAGCACCAACAACTTGACACTATACAAGACGAAAAATGTCCAGCTAAATGACACCACATCCACCAATGTAAACATTCATTATTTCTACTACTAGTGCACAATAGTTACCTGCCATAACATGCATTGTAGTTACTCTCTATTAGAACTATAGAACCATAGAACATTACAGCACAGAAACAGGCCTTTTGTCCCTTCTTGGCTGAGCCGAACCATTTTTCTGCCTAGTCCCACTGACCTGCACCTGGCCTATATCCCTCCATACACTTCTCATCCATGCACCTGTCCAAGTTTTTCTTAAATTTTAATAGTGAGCCCGCATTTACCACATCATCTGGTAGCTCATTCCACACTCCCACCACTTTCTTTCATCAACTCCTTCACTAAGAAGTGCAGAGACTTTAGATACATGGGAGCTCAACCATTTACATGTTTGCGTGATCCGGATCTGCAAATATATCATTGTCATTGTTTGTAACTAAATCTAAGTCCCAGAACTCTTTACCCAATAGTATGGTGGGATTACCTTCATCAGAAGGACCAGAGAAGTGCAATATGATAGTTTACCTCCACCTTCTGAAAAAAAATCAATGTTTACCTTGCAAGTGATTACTCTTCCAGAAAGCTGAAGAAATTATAGAAAAAGTTTAATTCGAGGAGTCTTGTGGGCAGGGTAAACACCAGAAAAGAACATTTAACTAAATGGATTGTTTACGTCTTGTAAACACAGAATAATTCTTCTTAACTATTCCATTCTGTGAAGAATTGAATCAATTGTGTTTTAAAGGACATCAGCTATCTCTGTGCAGATTGTGTGACTTGTATGTTCATTTAATTTTGTTGGTGCTCTCTTTTATATCCCTAGAATACTTGTTCAATGAGGATGTGAAACCAGCTGGCAGGTTTTTAATGATAAAACCAGACAATCAAACAACAAAAATAAAATAATAATCACTTAATATACAAAACTTCTCTGCAAACTTTCTGTTAATGACAAACCCGCTATCATTAGATCAAAAACTGGAATTATTATTGATGATTGCAAAATGTTCTGTACTACTCTCAACTCCTCAATTTAGAACAATCTGTGCCAACTCCTTTCAAAACTTGAACAATATAATGATAAATAACATGTCATGCCATTCAGGTGTTAGTCAACCATCTCCAAAAAAGAATATCATACCACTTCCCCTTGACATTTCCATCTTCAATCCCATTTCCATCAATATACCAGAAGCTATTGACCAACATACTATTGACCAGAAAGTGTTATGCAGTTTACACTAGGATACCAAGCAGATCAGATATTGATATCTTGCGCTTAGTAATTGACCTTCTGATTCCCCACAGCCTTTTCAACATCTCCATGACAGAGATAAAATGATAAATTCTAATTGCTATAAGGTATGCCGCTCCAAATATATTAATGATTGGTCACTAATAAGGATAAATTAGCATACTCGATTGGTATCAACTCTTCTGCCATGAAAGAAGAGGGTAGCAAGTTCAGGAAAAAACCTCCACTTGCGTGTTCTATCCAACCTGCATGGCATCTTCAGAGGGAAGTGCGTAGGTGCCCCCCTCTGCATATATTCTAATCCCTTCAGGGGGGTGATGGCATCCGTACGGTCCTACCGCTAGCTGGTGCCATGAGGGACAGGATTTCCGACTTCAGAACGGGGCGTGCGGTAGTGACCAAGTATCCCGCTAGGGCACCGGTCACTCGTGTGTTTTCAAGGAAGTTACAGTCGCAGGCACCTTGATAGATGCCGTTGACCAGTGCCCATTCCCTGATAACCCGGGTGCCCTCACTGACTGTACCCCATTGCGGATGCCCCTGTAGATCCCACTCCAGAAGTGTGGGATAGCGAGCTTGTACCGCGGTCACTACCCGATCCCACGGGGTTGTACCGTCGCGGATTTCTGCTTGTGGTGCCTGCAGCGCATTGTTTATGCTCTGCTGGTCAGAGAGGCTTCCCAGGGCGCTTGCTTCCTGATGGGAGAGGCCGAGGTTGGGTCCCCCTCGTCTCACAGCCGGAGCAGCCAGGCAGCGAGTTTCTCGCCTGGTCGTTGGCGGTAGCGATCCGAAAACTGGGTCAGCTCCTTGAGGGAGAAGTCCCGGGTCTCGGAGTGACTAGGGGAAGGTCCGGCCGTCTCCCCCTCGCTCCTTTCCTCCCTGCGGTGAACCTGGGACCGCGCGGTGACGGGTCAGGCATGTTGGAGCTCGGGTGAGAAGGGGGAAGGATGGTTGTGGGACCTTGGTTCCTCGGGCACCCCCTCATCGTCACTATCCAGCCAGATGTCCCCATCCCCCAGCCATGCGTCCAGCTTGTCGCCACACTGGACTGAGGCTCGAATCTTTAATGGGTCCGGCTGCCAGCCAGACCGACGGGCTGCCCAGGCCTGCTGAAGTTTTATGAGGCAACAGGCAAGTTCAGTTCCCCTAACTTCAAGGTCATGCTCGGACCTGGGCAGCCTGTGCTGCTTCCTTCAGCGTGCAACAACGCCGACCGAGGTCTTCAATTTCCCTGTCCTTCTGACCACACAAGTGCTGCAGGTGATCAGTAATTCTAACCTGGCATCTCAGCAGGGACGCAAACAACCAGAAGGCACCCCTTCGACTCCCCTTGGCTTTGGGGAACCCTGATTCCTTCAGGAGGGAGATGGCCCAGCTTCTCTCCACGGGGCTTTAACTGCTCAGACCAGTCACTGGTTTTCCATGGTCTGCCAGCATGCTGGCCAGACTCTCAAATCCCTCCCTTTTATCAGCCCACCCAGGGATCTTATCCTGGGTGCCTGCACTGGCTTTCTTCCCCTTATTCTAAAACATTATCCCCTGTGCTTGTGTCCAGACAAAACCTATAAGACCCTGCTCGCAGCGCCAAATGCTGTGATGGAAATAACTGGTTCTTTGAGTCTCAACAGTAGAGGCCTGGACACACAGTTTTAATAATAAGGAATTTATTTACAAGGGGAAGTCGGGTCAACACAAGCAACTACAATATACAGGAAGCGGTGTGGGGACAGGGTACAGTTACACATACAAAGAACAAGGGAAAAGCACTACGACAGCTATCCCCCTTGACCTTGGATAGCCGTGGCTCCCTTACAGACCACCTTATTGAAGGTAAGTGCATTGATTTATGTTTGGGAAGGTCTATCGTTTGTCCTGGTAAGGGAGCCGCAGGGTCAGTCTGCCTAACCTCACAGGACAATATGTCCATTTAAGAAATCAATATGGTAAATCTTTGTGCAGTTCCTCTATTGCAAGTTTATCTTTCCAAGGTTAGGGAGACCAGACCAGTACATTGTATTCTAAATGCTATTTCATCAGGACCCTATGCAATTGTATGGGCTTATAATATGTACCGTCTCAGCACATAGCCCAGAATTAGAATTAAAATCAGGTTTAATATCACTTTCATATGCTGCGAAATTTGTTGTTTTACAGCAGTAGTACATTGCAATACTTAGTAGTAAATCTATAAATTACAATAAAGATACACACACACACATACATATACATACATACAATAAATTAAATCCACCTTACATCTGTAGAAATTTGTGAGTGCCAATTCTCCTCAAGATCCTAATGAAATATAGCCACTGGTGTGCTTTCTTTGCAATTGCATCAGTATATTGCACCCAGGGTAGATCCTCAGTGATGATAACACCCAGGCACTTGAAACTGCTCACCCTTCCTCTTCTGATGAGGACTGGTGTGTGTTCCCTCGACTTCCCCTTCCTGAAGTCCACTATCAATTTCTTGTTCTTACTGATGTTGAGTGCAAGGTTGTTGCTGCGACACCACTCAACCAGCTGATGTATTTCACTCCTGCATGCCTCCTCGTCACCATCCAAAATTCAGCCAACTGTAATAGTGTCATCAGAAAATTTACGGATGGCATTTGAGCTGTGCCTCATCACACAGGTGTGGGTGTAGAGAGACTACGCATGTGTCCTTAAGGTGCACCTGTGTTAATTATCAGCAAGGAGGAGATATTATTTACAATCTGCACAGACTGTGGTCAGTGAGGAAGTCAAGGATCCAGTTGCAGAGGGAGATACAGAGGCCCAGGTTTTGGAGCTTTTAGATTAGAATTGAGGGTATGGTTGTGTTTATAGTCAATAAATAGCAGCTGATGTAAGTATTACTGTTGTTCTATACCTATCTCCAAAATATTGCAGTGATATTTCTCAAATTGTCTTGTTCTAATATGTGATTCTTTGAGCTTCAGAGTGAGACCAGAACTTTGAAAGGTTATTTGCTACATGTCTCCCTAACGTACATTAACTCACCATATGATGGAAACTTAAGCCTGTTATTGTTCCTGCATATCAAACAATTTCACTGTGTCAAACCCAGCACCATCTGATATCTCCCACGCATTGCACAACAATGTTTCAAACAGATAATTAACCTTCACATGCTCCTATCTCTTAAACATAAAATTATTACAGCAATTTGCCTTCTGGTGTAGGTGTAAACTAGATTTTACTGACAATTAACAACTTTGCTCTGGAAAATGCTTGCAATTTGGAGTCTTTCCCGATATGTACAGAACTACATTTTTCATCTGTGGCTCTGTGAGCATGCATAAGAGATATTGGCCTACAAATTCTCATATAACACAGTATTTTTAATGTTAATCAAGTGAGTTTTATCAGAGCTAATTGATGGGGACTTTATATCAGCACAACGTGGTTCTGAATATTAAATCCAGGATTTCCTTATCTCTAAACCTCATAGCCAGACAGGGATGACAAGCAACTCTATGCTGTTAATCAGCATGTAGCCCATTTATGAGGATGCATAACTGGCATGCTAAATTCTACTACATATACCAGGCTCTAAACAGACCTAACTAGAGAGGATATGATGAGGTAAATCCAAACCTATTTAGATTGATGTCAAAAAGTACAAGGTATCTTCCTTGAAGAATATTCTTTCTAACTTCTCAATTTAAAAGACCATAGCTCATTGCTCTACCCCAGTTCTAGGCTTCCACCTGCCTCCTCCTGTCTCACTAACCATAACCACTTCACTGTAGTATCTATCCTTGAGGTTACTTATAACTCAAAATAATCATTTCAGGTTGCCCCTTCCCCACTTGCACTCAAACCATCCCTGCCTCCAATTTGCTGCAGTTGAAGAATATTATGGAGGCAAGTTTGTGCTTGCAAGGTCTAGTCTTCCATGTACAACGTCATGGCATAACAGGTAGGAGAACCACAAAGCCTACAGGGCCTTGTCCCTATTTTTCATAACCCAGCACATGCACCTCTCCATCGCATCACACATTCAGTGCCTCTCTATCATTCTTTGAAGATTCTGTAGTACATTAGTATTGATAGCTCTTGTAACACTGAACACAGTTATGGACAATAAATGTTTCTTTTTGCTTTACAACTTTATAATCTACATAATCTTATAATCAGTCTTGCACTTTATCCTCAATTAATATTTTTAATTATGTGCTGAGAAATTTAAACCAGAGTCATCCTATGTTCTGAGATGATAACTGCTCAGATAATGTATATCTTCTTGAGTTAGCATACTGAACGAAAATGGTAACAGTACAGAGAAATATGTAGTGTTTTCTGGCTAGCTGCCATTAAAATAATAGATTATCTAATCTTAATTCATCATTGTTCTTTAGTCTTTGAAAGTTAGTGTTCTGTCCTATTATATCAGATCCTACTTAATTTATGGAATCACGCAAGGCTATTCTATGTGACAGTGTTGGCTCTGTGAGAGAGCTTTTCACTTAACCTCATTCCATTTCCCCAGCTCCACCCCCATCGTTGTTCCAATTTCTGTACAAATGTTTGCTGTTCATGCTTTTTATTAATTAAGCATTGGAAGCATTGGAAAGGGTACAGAAGAGATTTACCAGGATGCTGCCTAGTTTAGAGAGTATGCATTATGATCAGAGATTAAGGGAGCTAGGACTTTACTCTCTGGAGAGAAGGAGGATGAGAGGAGATATGATAGAGGCATACAAGGTATTAAGAGGAATAAATAGAGCGGTCAGCCAGCGTCTCTTCCCCAGGGCACCACTGTTCAATACAAAAGAACATGGCTTTAAGGTAAGGGGTGGAAAATTCAAGGGGGATATTAGAGGAAGGATTTTTACTCAGAAAGTGGTTGGGGCGCAGAATGCACTGCCTGAGTCAGTGGTGGAGGCAGATTGACTAGTGAAATTTAAGAGACTATGAGACAGGTATATGGAGGAATTTAAGTTGGAGGGTTATATGGGAAGCAGGGTTTAAGGGTTGGCACAACATTGTGGGCCGAAGGGCCTGTACAGTGCTATATTGTTCTATGTTCTATGTTCTAAAATACACTTCGGAATTTGGTCCTAACGCCTATTCAATCTGTGGATTCAAGATTACATCATCGAGTATGAGAAAATTCTCCATATCTTCACCTTCATGAAATCGCAGAATGCTCAGGTGGAGGCTGCACCAGTATTTAGCAAAAGTGGCTCAATCTTCTCCCATGTTGCAGATTTTCCCCTAACTTCTGCATGCTTAATCCTTTTCAAGTACACATCCTAATATTACTTTGAAGTTCTTCTGATTGAATTGCATCACTTTTTTTGAGTGTTAATAATTTTCCCTCATTCCTCCTCTAATTTATTTCCTGATAAATTCACCTTTGGTCACTAGTAACAGTCATTTGCAAAACCTCCTATAATTTTGAACTGTGATTAAGTGATCTCTTAAACTTCTTAGCGGAATCATCTCAATTTTTCTTCTCATTTAACTTAACACCCTTATTCCTGGTACCATTCTAGTGGAGATTCTTTGCATTCTATCATAATCCTTTTCCAATCATCTTTTCAACGGTTCCACTGCAGCTTAAATGTGGTTGCTTCTCACCTTCAGTGCAATACATATAACAATTTGTCCTGCAGAATGTAGTTTTTAAGCATTTAATACGTTATTTATTTGCTTTAAAGTGAATAATCTTATTCAGAAGCTTATTGTTCATTTGCACAAATATTCCAAGCTTTTTATTTACAACTTTAAGCCAAGCCCTATTTATCAATGACTCAAGGGTCCAGACTGCAAAATGACAATACAGTGACTCCAAGCTAACTCTCTCACAGGATATGTATTGTGATACATGCAAATACTTGATCTGGGAGTATACATATTTCAAAACATAAAAAATGAAGAGGATTATATTTTCATTTTCTAGGAAACGTTAAACTCTCATTTGGAAAATAAGCCTCCTTCTGGTAGGAATCAACTTGTTTCTTAAATTTTCTTGTCCATAAAACATGCAACCTTGGGAGCAATCCTAATTGCATATGTTCTATATAGAATATATTTTGTCAGTTATTTTAAAAATCCTTTGAGACTGTCTGATTAGGCAAACAGTAAGAGCATTTGGATGTGCTGTCACAAAGCATAAATAGTGTACATTATTTACCGATGTGTTTTGATCAAAATTAAGTGGGTTTCTCTTTCATTGATTTAATGAGCATGTTTTCAGAGAGTGAAAGACTGATTATGACCCTGTAAAGATTGTAATGCAGTTAGCTGACAGACTCATCTGAATGCGGTTTAAACTTTCACAGACACGTTGTTATGATGTTCTTTTGTACATTTTGATGTACATTTCTCCACTCCAATGCTTTTAAGTTGAATTGTGGTGTAAAGTATTTTTAACATGTAAGTAAAGTTCAGTATCGAGGTGAGAAAAGTTGAGAGAAGTGTTGGTGTAATGATGTAGTCTTGCTTGTCAGAAGCCCACACAGAGATCTGACAAGCTATGGACCTGTTAGTTAAAACGTATTTGTGTGTCCCCATGTATCAAGCTGGAGAAAATTTCCGAGGACAGCCATAATTTAAAAAGACTAATTCTGACTGAGGAAGTCAAAGTCTACTGTGAGTTCCAAAAAGCCGATGTTTAATGGATGATACTGCTCCGTATCTTTCTCTTGGAATTCAATTTTGATGTTTAAGAGAGGTTGGATAGCCACATGGATAGTAGGGGTATGGATGGCTGTGATACGGGTGCTGGTCAATGGGACTAAGCAACTTAGACTAAATGGGCCAAAGGGCCTGTTTCTGTGATGTATTTTTCAATGACTCGATGATCCTAATTGTAATATGGTGACAATCGTGTTCCACTCTTAATAGTGTGGAACTAAGTACCGAACAATTGAGCATGTGCACGGCCTATGTCATGTTACTCCCAAACCAAGGTTACTCATCACAGTATCATGCTGCAAAGTCCAATGTTTGCATAAGCCTAAGTTTATTCATGTTCCAAGTCATTACTAACTTGTTCATTGAATGATTCTGTCAAAAACAAGATCCTCCACAAACATCCCCCCACTGAACCATATTGCTATCTGTCACCTGCTCCACAAGCAAAAGAATTCCATGACAGAGCTCCAGAAAACACTAACCACAGCTCACAACTAGGCACTCAACTCCTCACGAGCACAGACGTTAATGATGAAATTCACCTTCACCTCCAGTACACCAGGACAGTCTTTGGCAGGCAGGGAAAAAAGGTGTTTCACCATCAAATCCTCAAACTTGGCAGAAAGCTTAGGATCTAAGAGGGATAATTTATTTTCACCTGCCTGCATGCTTCCAAGACATTGATTACCTAAAGCAAATTTCTCAAAATTCAGAATGGAACAGCCACTGAATCTAATTGGGCAGAATGAGTGACACAAGAACCGCATCTTCTCTGTACCCCACTAAGTATCTCCTTGCCCACTTCTTCTAGTCCCACATTGGTCTCATCAGCTAGCTCAGATGACACATGAATCTTACCTTCACCCGAAAGACCACCTAATAGCTAAAGAAATTGCTCATTTCTAATACAAGCATATTTGACAGCACAACACTAACTACAGTCCAAAAGCATAGCAGTGGCTAAGAAGTGTTTTTGGAGGTCTGCACAGTTGAAAAAAACAGGATAAAATGATGTTATTTTTCATTAAGCTTCTCCATTAAAACTCTTTAATGAAACTTACAGAAATTATTTTTTAATCTAGATCAAGGTGGGAAAAAGTTATAGATGTCAACTAATATTGACATGCTTTGGAAGTGCACTCTTGCTTCTAAGTAACAAAGAAATGGATTGAATCCGCATTCAGAGATTTGAGGAAGTAATGCGGCTGATATTTCAAGATAGTAATGAGAGAGAGTTGGAACTGTTATAGGTAGCATCTTTTGGAATAGACTTTATAGCATTGCCCCATCTCCTGGTCTTCTGACAAACATTTATCCCTCAACCACAATTAAAGCTTATGCTCTATTAGCTTATTTCACTGCAATTTTGTAGCACTGCTCTGCAAATATTGGCTACCAGTTTTTCTATATTCAAAATTCAAAGTAAATTTATTATCACCGTATACAATCCTCAGATTCACTTTTTTTTGGACATTCACAGTAAATACAATAAATATATTAGAATCAATGAAAGAACCCAACCAGCAGGATGGACAAATAACCAAGACGTACAAAAAAGCTGGATGAACTCAGCAGGTCGGGCAGCATCCGTTGATAGAAGTAGTCATCATGGCAGTAGAGGAGGCCATGTATGGACGTATCCAAATGGGAATGTGAAGGAGAGTTGAAGTGAGTGGCAACCGGGAGATCCTGTCTGTTGTGGTCACTCACTTCAACTCTCCTTCACATTCCCATTCAGATATGTCCATACACGGCCTCCTCTACTGCCATGATGAGGCCAACCTTTGGTTGGAGGAACAACATCTCATATACTGTCTGGGTAGTCTCCAACCCCTTGGTATAAACATCGAATTCTCCAACTTCCAGTAATTCCCTCCCTCTCACTTCCCCATCCCACCTTCAGTCTCTCCTCTTCTAGCTGCCTATCACCTCTCATGATTCTGCCTTCTACTACCCATAGTGCTTTCCCCTTAGATTCCTTCTTCACCTCTCCTGCCTATCCCCTCCCGACTTCCCCTCCCCTGCCTCTTGATCTTTCCTCTGATTGGTTTTCCACCCTCCCCCCACTTTCTTTATAGGGCCCCTGCCCCCTCCTTCTTTAGTCCTGATGAAGGGTCTCGATCCGAAATGTTGACTGCTTCTTTCAACGGACGCTGCCTGACCTGCTGAGTTCATCCAGCTTTTTTGTACGTCTTGATTTGACCAGAGCATCTGCAATGTACTTTGTGTGGACAAATAACCAATGTGCAAAAGATAACAAGCTCTGCAAACACAAAAAGAAGGAACATACGATAATAAATAAATATTGAAAACATGAGACGAAGAGTTCTAGAAAGTGAATCCATGGGTTGCAGAAACTGTACAGTGATGGGGCAAGTGAAGGCGAGTGAAGTTATCCCCTCTGGTTCATGAACCCGATGGTTAAGGAGTAATAACTGTTTCTGGACCTGGTGGTCTGGATCCTAAGGCTCCTGTACTTTCTTCCTGATGGCAGCAGCGAGAAAAGATCATGGCCTGGATGGAGGGGTTCTTGATGATGGATGCTGCTTTCCTGTGACAGTGCTCTGTGTAGATGTGCTCATTGCTGGAGAGGGCTTCACCTGTGATGAACTGGGCAACATCCACTAATTTTCCATTCAAGGGCATTGATATTTTCATTTTAGGCTGTGATACATCCAGTCAATAAACTCTTCACTACACATCTATAGAAATTTATCAAAGTATAAGATGACATGCCAAGTCTTCACAAATTTCTAAGAAAGAAGAGTCACTGCCATGCTTTCTTCATAATGACACTTTTGTGCTGGATACAGGACAGACCCACTGAAATAATAACACAGAGGAATCTAAAATTCCTGACCCTGTCCATCTCCGATCCCCCAGTGAGGACTGGCTCATGGACTTCTGGTTTCCTCCTCTTGAAGTCCATAGTCAGCTCATTGGCATTGATGGCATTCAGCATGAGGTTGTTTTTGTGGCACCACTTAGCCAGGTTTTCAATCTCCCTCCTACATGCTGATGCATCACCACCTTTGATTCAGCCAATGACAGTAAGGTCATCAGTGAACTTGACTATGACATTGGAGCTGTACCTAGCCTCACAGTCACAAGTAAAAAGTGAGTAGAGCAGGGGGCTAAGCACACAACCTTCACCTGTGCAGATGGAGATTGTGGAGGAGATGTTGTTGACAATTTAAAACTGACTGGAGTCTGCAAGTAAGGGAATAGCACAGGGAGATTTTGAGGCACAGTTCATGAAGCTTATTGATTACCTTTGAGGGCATGATAGTATTGAATGCCAAGCTGTAGTCGATGAAGAGCATCCTATTGTTTGTATTTTCACTGTTCAGATATTCCAGAGTTGAGTGAAGAGCTAATGAGATGGCATCTGCTTTTGACCTGTTGTGACAGGAAGCAAATTGAACCAGATTCCAGTCACTTATCAGGCAAGAGTTGATATGTTTCATCACCAACCTCTCGAAGCAGTTCATCACAGTGGATGTAAGTGCTACTGGATGGTAGTCATTGAGGCAGGTTACCACATTCTTCTTCAGCACCGGTATAAGCAAAGCCTGCTTGAAGCCTACATGAAGCAGGTAGGTACCTCAGACTGCCGGAATGAAAGGTTGAAGATATTGGTGAACACTCCAGCCAGCTGATTAGCACAGGTCTTTAGTATCCAGCCAGGAACTCCATCTGGTTTCACCTTCTCAAAGGATACTCTCATGTCAGCTTCAGAGGCTGAAATCACAGGGGCATCAGGGGTTGTAGGATTTTGCAAAGATGTCTCCATGCTTTGATGTTGAAGTGGGCATAAAAATTATTGAGCTCACCTGGGAGCTAAGCCTTGTTGTCATCTATGTCACTTGGCTTCGCTTTATAGGAAGTGTTAGCATTCAAGCATCCCTCAATGATTCAAGTTTGGTCTGAATTTCCACTTCGCACTTGAGATGCCTTTCTGGAGATCATACCTGGACCTCTTGTATTTTACTTGGTCACCAGACCCTGAATGCAGGTTGTGGATCTCCTAGTTCACCTACGGCTTCTGCTTGGGGAAGGCTGGATGGCTTTGTGGGGTCGCACTCTTTTATGACTGTTTTTATAAATTCTTTGACAACCATGGTGTTTTCATTGAGATTCTCTGGTGAGTAACTGAGCACAACCCAGTCCACCAATCTGAATCAGTCCATAACTGCCCCTCTGCCCTCTGCAATGACCTCTTTGTTCTCTTTACCTCTGGAACTTTGCTCTTTAGCCTTTGCCTGTACGCAGTAGTAGGACAGCTATCTAAGCAGATTTCCTGAAATGCAGTCTAGGCATAGAATGGTAAGCATTCCTAATGATAGTATAGCAGTGGTCAAGTCCATTAGAACGCTTGGTTCTCAGATAATATATTGATAATAATTGGGCAGAGATTTCTTCATGCAAGCCTGATTGAAGCCCCCAGCAATGAATGGAAAGGCATCGGGGTAGGCTAATTTTTGTTAGCTGATGACAGCACTCAATATTTTAGTGTCTGTTTAACATTTGCCTTTGGCAATATGTAAGGTGCAGTCAGGATCGGGAAGGAGAACACTGGTGGTAAGTAAACCAGTTAAAGGTTTCAGTTCAGGGGAACAAGAGCATGACAAGATCGTTGCGATGGAACACCGCAAAGAAGTTATCATGAAACAAAGACCTTTTGCCTTCTCTGAATCAGCATTTTGTGTATCAAGTTGGTCTTACCAACATATCTGGCTTGTCCAGAGTTAGCCATGTCTCTATGAAGCAGAGAGCGCAGTAATTCCTCATCTCCCTCTTTCTCTTAGGCCCTCATTCTTATTCTCCAGCGACTGTACAAGATGCTGGATGGAGATAGTTTCATGCCTCAGTGTTTTAACCCGATGGAGTCTTCCCCTCCTCCCTCTCTTACTGCATGGCATTGTTCCTTCCACTGCTTTAAGGTGCCGAAACTGCATGCTTGAGAGTTAAAACCACCGAGTCCTTCAGAAGATTGTGAAATCATTAGTTTATTAAGAAGTTTTAAAAATACCTTAATTAAGGGGAAATCACAGGCTGCAGATTGCCGTGAGGGTTATTCAGAAGAGGTCTATTTAGAAGTTTTATAAGCTGCTAGCAACACGTCACCTTAGTTCACTGGCCCCATCCTAAGATTTTATCCTGCAGATCATGTTAGGGAATTAGAGATTTGGTTTATTCCGGAGAATGAGGAGGTGATAGATAGGAGATAGCAGGAAGTAATCAGACCTCATTTACAGGAGCCAGGTAGCTGAGAGACTGACATGAAAGAGAAAGACCATAGGCAATGGTCATTCCTCTCAATAACAAGTATAGCACTTTGCTTACTGTTTGGGGTGAAGGTAAGCCACATCAACCAGGTCACTGGCACCAAGTCTGGCTCTGTGGCTCAGAAGGGAAGGAGGAGGAAAAGAATGTTGGTGAAGTGGGATTTAATATTTAGAAGAGCAGACAGGAGATTCTAATGACATGAAAAAGACTCCCAGATAGTATGTTGCCTTCCAGGTGCCAAGCTCAGGGTGTCTCAGATGGGGTCCACAGCATTCTTAACAGGGACGGTGAGCAGCCAGAAGTCATGGTCAATACTGGTACCAACAACATAGACAGGAACCAGAATGAGGCCCTGAAGAAAGAATACAAGAAGCCAGGTAAGATGCTGAAAAGCAGGACCTCAAGGGTGGTAATATTAGACTGCTGCCTGTGACATGTGCCAGTGAGGGTAAGTATAGGATGATTTGGCAGATGAATGTGTGACTGAACAATTCGTGCAGGTGGGCATCATTTTAGATTTGTGGATCGTTGACATCTCTTTTGGGAAAAGTGTGACCTGCACAAAAAAAGGACAGGTTACACCTGAACTTAAGGGGAACCAATATCCTTGTGGAAAGGTTTGCTGGAACTGTTGTGGAGGGATTCAACTAGATTGGCAGGGGAATGGGAACGAGAGTAGAGGTCAAAGGTTGGAGCAGCCAACTCAAAGGTAGATTCAGTGTGTAGAGAAATTGTGAGGAAGAATATAATTGTTGTCAGTTGGATGTACCAAGCCAGATGCACCAAGTCAGTTGGAGTTGTGTCTATATTAATGACACAAGGGTGATGAACTTAGAGCATAGATCAGTACGTGGAACTACAATGTTTTGGCCATTACAGGGACTGTCATTAGGCTATGAAATTTTCTGAGATTTGAGGGATGGGAGGGAGATAAAAGAGGTGGGGAGAGTGACATTGCTAATCAGTTAAAATATCGAAGCTGCAGAAAGGGAGGACATCCTGGAGGGATCATACACTGAGTCAGTGTGGGTGGGTCAGAAACAGGAAGAGAGCAACCACTCTATTGGGAATATTCTATAGTCAACCCCTCCACCCCCAATAGCAATAGAGACACTGAGGAACAGATCAGGAAGCAGATTTTGAAAAGGTGACTTCAACTTCCCTAATATTAGTTGTCACCTCCTTAGTGCAAAATATTTAGTTGGTAAAGAATTTGTTAAGTCTGTCCAGGAAGATCCTGCTGTAGGTGGCAGAAACTGCAAAGTAAGATATGCTGGATTCAAAGGCTTGTGGAGCGATAGATGAGGACAAGAGGAACACTATCCCTTTTATGTCAGCAGGAAGACAAGGCAAGGGGGGATGTCCAGGAAATGAAGGAGATGTGGATGAGGACAGCATTGATGGTAGAGGAAGGGAAAACCATTCTTTGAAGAAACAGGACATTTAAGATATTCTGGAATGGAAAGCTTCATCCTGAGAACAGCTGTGGCAGAGATGGAGGAGCTGAGAAAGGGGAATATAATTTTTTCAAGTGACAGAGGATGAAGAGGCATAGTCAATATAGCTGTGAGAGTCAACAGGTTTATAAAAGATATCAGTAGATAGTCTGTCTTCTGAAATGGACACATAGAGATCAAGAAAGTGGAAGGATGTTTCAGAGATAGACCAAGTAAATTTGCTGGCAGGATGAAAGTAGGTGGCAAAGTTGATGAAATTGATGAGCCCAGCATGGGTGCAGGAAAGAGCACCGATGCAGTCGTCAATGTAGTGTAGAAAGAGTTGGGGAGTGTTCCCAGTGTAGGCTTGGAAAATGGAGTATTCCACATAGCTGACAAAAAAGTAGGCATAGCTGGGGCCCAAGCGGGAGCCCATGGCCACACTCTATGTCAATTGGTTAGGTCTGTTGTCTAGAAAGAAGTAGAGGTCTTCCTAATGTGGGATAGGAATGTATAGATATTGGAAATCCACAGCGAAAATGGAATGATCAAGGCTGGAGAACTGAAATTGATTGAAGAGATAGAGTGTGTGAAGTGTCATTGATGTAGGTGAGAAGGGACTGAACAAAATGAAGTCAAGGTATGCAGACGCAAGTTCAGTGGACAGGAACATGCAGAAGCAATGGGCCTAAATGAACAGCCAGCTTTGTGGACCTTGGGTAGAAGATAGAAATGAGCAGTCCAGGATAAAGGAACTACAATATTGATGCCTGTGATTAGGAGATCTTCAGAGTCAATAATGTCGGTGCATGGTCCTTTTCAATGGGTATGTAAGAGGAAGTGTCTGAGAGTAGCTGCCTGGCCTTAGCAAAGTAGACGTCAGTCCAGAGGACTATAACAGCATAACTATTTTCTGCAGGTTTGAATGTGAGGTTGGGATTGGTGCAGAGAGAGTGGAGAGCGGTGCACTGAAAGGGCAGGAAGTTCAAATAGGAGAGCAGAGTGCTGAAATCAAAAAGGTGATGCCTCATCAGCTATTCGAGATTAAGAGATCCAGAGTGGATAGAAGACCTGAGCGGAGTGAAGATGGGAGAAGGAATCGTCAGTGCGCATGGGGAATCCTTTCTAAAGAAACAGGGTCAGAGGCAGAGGCAATGGAAGAAGAGTTTTGGCATCATGGTAGGTGTGGAACCCATTAAGGTGTGGGTGCAGGGAGACAAAGATTTAGGCCCTTGCTGAGGACAGAAGGTTCTGCCTCAGAGTGGGAAATTTGGAGGGACTGGTGAAGAGACAACAAGGATTAGAGCTAGGGTTGGGGGGGAGGTGGAGAGATAGAGGGGTCAGAGGCGAATGGAGAATAGGGTTGTTCAGGGGAAGTCGAGTAGGAGGAAATAGAGGCGCATAGGAAAGAAGAGAGAACTAGGAATAGAGGGGAGCCTGAGAGACCAGGGGCTTGTTGAGAAGTAGATGTGGGAGAAGAGGAGCCGTAAGACAGTGACAGTGAAAAAGGTCTTGGCCTGGAGTTGCAGGTGATTTCAAGGTGTCCAGGGCCATCAGAATTGAAGCTGGAAGTGGCAGGATCCATGGTCCCAGGTCATGCTGATGCTGGAGGTGGCAAGACCGCAGCATGCAGGACATCAAGATCCGAGCAGAAGGTTCTGCAAATATCTGCTCTGGGATCCCTGCTCTTAATGATTTTTTATAAGTGATTTGGATGAAGAGGTGGAAAGGGTAGGCTAGTAAGTTTGCAGATGACACGACAGTTGGTGGTGTTGTGGATAGTGTAGAAGGACATTCAATCATGGCCTGATCCAATTCTTCTAGTCATCCACACTCCCCTGCCTTCTCCCTTTGATGCCCTGACTAATCAATAACCTATCTATCCCTGCCTTAAATGCACCCAATGACTTGGCCTCCACAACCACTTGTAGCAACAAATTCCACAGATTTACCACCCTTTGACTAAAGTAATTTCTCCACATCTCTGTTCTAAATGGATGTACTTCAATTCTGAAGCCATGCCCTCTTGTCCTAGACTCCCCTACCATGGGAAATAACTTTGCCATATCTAATCTGTTCAGGCTTTTTAACATACAGAATGTTTCTATCAGCTCCCCCTCCCTCATTCGCCTGAACTCCAGGGAATGAAGCCCAAGAGCTACCAAACGTTCCTTATACAGCAACCTTTTCATTCCTGGAATCATTCTCATGAATCTTCTCTGAACCCTCTCCAATGTTAATATATCCTTTCTAAAATAAGGAGACAAAAACTGCACACAATACTCCAAGTGTGGTCTTATGAGTGCCTTATAGAACCTCAACATCACATCCCTGCTCTTATATACTACACATGCAGAAATGAATGCCAACATTGCATTTGGCTTCTTCACCACTGACTCAACCTGAAGGTTAACCTTTAGGGTATCCTGCACAAGGACTCCAAAGTCCCTTTGCATCTCTGCATTTTGAATTCTCTCCCCATCTAACTGATAGTCTGACTGTTTATTTCTTCCACCAAAGTGCATGACCATACACTTTGCAACATTGTATTTCATTTGCCACTTCTTTGCCCATTCCCCTAAACTATCCAAGTCTCTCTGCAGGCTTTCTGCTTTCTCAACTCTACCTGCTCCTCCACCTATCTTTGTATCATTGGCAAATTTAACCACAAATCCATTAATCCCATAGTCCAAATCATTGACATATATTGTGAAAAGCAGCTGTCCCACCATCGACCCTGTGGAACTGCACTGGTAACTGGTAGCCAGCCAGAATAGGATCACTTTACTCCCACTCTGTCTTCTGCCAATCAGCCAATGCTCCACCCATGCTAGTAACTTCTCTGTAATTCCATGGCCTCTTATCTTGTTAAGCAGTCTCATGTGCTTGTCAAAGACCTTCTGAAAATCCAAGTACACCACATCTACTGCATCTCCTTCATCTACCCTGCTTGTGATTTCCTCAAAAATTTGTAGTAGCCAGGCAGAATTTTCCTTTCAGGAAACCATGCTGGCTTTGGCCTGTCTTGTCATGTGCCTCCAGGTACTTCGTCATCTCATCCCTAACAATCAATTCCAACAGCTTCCCAACCACTGATGTCAGATTCACAGATCTATAGTTTCCTTTCTACTGCCTCACACCCTTCTGGGGTAATATTTGCAGTTTTCCAGTCATTGGGTACAATGCCAGAATCTAGCGATTCTCTGAAGGTCATTGTTAACACCACCACTATTTCTCCAGCTACTTCCTTCAGAACCCAATGGTGCATTCCATCAGGTCCAAGAGATTTATCCACCCTCAGACCATTCAGCTTCCTGAGCCCCTTCTCAGTCGTAATTTTCAAGGCACATACTTCACCTCCCTGACACTCTTGAATGTCCAGTATATTGCAGATGTCTTCCACTGTGAAGACTGATGCAAACTACACATTCAGTTCCTCTGCCATCTCTGCGCCTCTCATTACAATATCTCCAGCGTCATTTTCTATTGGTCCTAGATCTGCACTCAACTCTCATTTACCCTTTATATGCTTAAAAAAGCTTTTAATATCTTCTTTGATATTAGTCACCTGCCTCCTTTCATTATTCATCTTTTCCTTCCTAATGACCTTCTTAGTTTCCTTCTGTAAGTTTTTATAAGCTTCCCAAATCCTTTGTCTTCCCACTGGCTTTGGCTTCCATGTATGCCCTCTCTTTTGCTTTTACTTTGGCTCTGACTTCACTTGTCAGATATGGTAGCATCCTTCTTCCATTCAAAAATGTCTTCTTATTGGGAATATACCTGTCTTGCACTTCTCTCATTTTTTGCAGAAACTCCAGCCATTGCTGCTCTGCTGTCCTTCATGCTAGTGTCCCTTTCCAGTCAACTTTGGCCAGTTCCCCTTTCATGCCATTATAATTTCCTTTATTCCACTAAAATACTGACACATTGGAATTTAGTTTCTCCTTCTCAAATTTCAAAGTGAATTTGATCATATTCTGATCACTGTTCCCCAAGGATTCCTTAACTTTAAGTTCTCTTATCACCTCCAGATCATTGCACAACACCCAATCCAGCACAGCCAATCCCCTAGTGGGCTCAACAGCAAGCTGTTCTAAAAGGCCATCCCTTAGACATTCTACAAATTTTCTCTCTTGAGGTTCAGAACTGGCCTGGTTTTCCCAATCCATTTTCATATTAAAATCCCCAACGATTATCTTGACATTGCCCTTCTGACACGCCTTTTCTATCTCCTGCTGTAATTTGCAATCCACATCCTGACTGCTGTTTGAAGGCCTGTATACAACTGCCATTAGGGTTCTTTTACCCTTGCCATTTCTTAACTCAATCCATACAGACTCTACACCTTCTGATCTTATGTCATCTCTTTCTAGTGATTTAATATTATTTCTTATACACAGGGCCCTATGCCTACTAACCTATCTTTCTGATACAAGTATATCCCAATGGCAGCCATCCTTTAGCCAAGTTTCAGAGATGGCCACAGCATCACACTTGCCAATATGTAACTGAATTTCAAGATCATCCATTTAATTTCTTATGCTATATTCTATTACCAGAATGGTTGTGGAAACATACTGTAGTGTTTTGAACGATGTGCAATTTTTTTTTTTATTTGCTGGCTTTAAAGAAGTTCCGAAGTTTTCAGTGATTAAAGTAAGTGTAGTATGATTAATCACTTCAATTTGCACCTTTTAATAGCAAAGACGATGAAAGAGTCACAATATTATTGTGAAAAAACAATAGTATTTCAGTACACTGTTGCAGCCCAAATAGCAGTCTGTTACCTCCTACTGAAATAAACATGCATGTTACCAAGATGAGCCTTCTTATCAATTAACACACACACAACATTTTTAAAGGAAAGTTATGGCGGTGCTACTAAAGACTTTGGAAATCAAAAAAAAACTGCAAATGCTAGAAATCTGAAGCAAAAACAGAAAATGTTATTTTTTACCTTTCCACAGATGCTGCCCGACCTGTTGAATGTGTCCAGTGTTCTGTTTTTATTGGCTGAAGAGTACACTGGGATCTTCAGATATAGTTTACCATGGTGGATAGATTGAGAACTGTCAGCTCAGGTTATGATAATTACATTTACAATTACCATAGCTCCCCTATGTAAAGCAGATGATAATTATAATTTATATGCTTTCACATCAGTTTTTATTCTGCTGCCAATTAGACTGAAAGTAACCTGGCTTACAGTAGTGTCAAAAGGTATTTCTGATTGCATTTTAACTTTGTGCTAATCAGTGTTTGGTATGAGACAGTAAGCCACTGCAATGCACTTCTGAAAGAAGATACACTCTCAGGAAACTTTGAGCAAATATGATGCACTAACTTCGTTAATTCATGAAAATTTCAGCAAGGAATAAATAGACCATGAGGGGTTCATTTCTATGAATACTATATGATTTGTAAATAGTAGTAGCTCTTTGCCATTAATCACATTAAAACAGAGAAAATGTATCTCTTCACCGTGATGTGTCTCACTGAAGATCATAGCATGCCATAAAATTGCTGGATTTATGCCATAAAGTTAAACCTTGGTGAAGCCACTCAGAGATGGCAATTCCTGTTCTGAGGATCCTGTTAATGATATGATTCATGAACTGGACCAGACAGACAAGTTTAGTGTTTCAGAATGAAAACAATGAACTTCTGGATTTGTGCTCCAGCAAACAGTGAATTAATTCCAAATTATTTTTGAATATTCATCTGTCACTGAAGCTTATCTAAGAAAAGATGTGCTGACGTTGGAGAGGGTTCAAGGAAGGTTCATGAAAATGAATCCGGAATGAAAGGCTTATCATATAAAGAGTGTTTGATGGCTCTGGGTGTGTACACACTGGAAATCAAAAGAATGAGGGGTGACCTCATTGAAACTTATCGAACACTTAAAGGCCTCAATAGGATGGATGTGCAGAGGATGTTTCATATGGTGGTCGTTTTAGAATGGAGGTGAGAAGGAATTTCTTTAGCCAGAGAGTGATGAATTTGTGGAGTTCATTGCCACAGTGCCTGCAGAAGCCAAGTCATTGGGTATATTTAAGGCAGAGGTTGATAGGTTCTTGATTGGTCAGGGCATGAAGGGATATGGGGAGAAGGCAGGAGATTGGGGCTGAGAGTGAAAATGGATCAGCTATGATGAAATAACAGAGCAGACTCAATGGGCAAATGGCCTAATTCTGCTCCTATATCATGTGGTCTTATATCTACACTAGTCTTGTGTAAAACGGGAGCACAACCAATATCATAAATGCAGACAAGAAAAGCAGGTTTTTTTCTAGAAAGTAACATTTTAGGTTATGTTACATCAACAATTGGAGACATGATTCAGTGAAGAGGTACATCAAGGAAGAGGTACAGGAACCTGAGAACTCACACTTAACATTTTAGCAACAGCTTCTTCCCCACTGCCGTCAAATTTCTGAGCAGACTATGAAGCCAGGAACGTTCCCTCACTTTTTGCTCTACTTATTTTTTATATCATCATCATTATTACTATGTGCCTCGTTGTGTGACATGGACTATCATGATCTTCCATCTGTCTTTAATCTGAGGTTCTAAATCAGCTCTTCAAAACTTTTGTCTGTCCATCCCCCAACGTAACTCATGGATGACATGCACTGTCAACCACAACTTTTTCTTCCATCAGTTTTTCCCGTCACTGCAAGATGTTTGAGCTTCTCTTTCTTCAGTGCAGGTCCCAGAAATTCCAGCTGCCATTTCCTGATTGATGATATCAGCTCTCTTCTTATTCTGGCTATTTGGTACTCTGTCCTTCCACGATATTTTCATCATTCTTCTCAAGAACTACATTTCTGCAGCTTCGAGTCTTCCTTCATTTTGCTTTGATATTGTCACTTCCATATGTTAGTGTGGAATGGATGTAGCACTGCAGCACTCTGATTTTTGTACCCATACAAATGCTATTCTTTAGAGCCTTGCTCAAACTCTCAAACGTGCACTTTGCAATCCCAATCCTTTTTCCAATTTCATCAACAATGCTACAATCAAAAGTTATCGTGCTCTGTAACTTATTGAACTTGCATGTTTGTTTAATTGTTTTGTTGCCCACTTTCAGTTCACATTTCTGCATTTCTTTCCCCTTTGTAACAACCTTACATCTGAACTTCTTGCAGTTGATGGTCAATCCTCTCTGCAATTTCTTTGACAACTTTATCTAGTATTTCTTGGAGCTTCTCTTTAGAATTAACTATCAGCACTGTGATGTCCGTGCATTGTAAGATTTTTCAAATTGCATCCACCAATTATCCTGGAATACTGCTAATTTCTCTTCAATCTTCTCACTATAAAGGCTGAATAGGTTGAGCATGAGAACACAACCTTGTCTGACCTCTCTTAATCTTGACAAAATCACTGGTCTCATTTTCAACTCTCACTCCTGCTCTTTGTTCCCAATTCAAATTTCTGATGATTCTGATATCTTTCCGATCAATGTTCAAGTACTGAAGGGTTTTTATAAGCTCTTCATGTCTCCCTATCGAAAGTTTTGATATAATCGATGAAACATAGTTATAGGTCTTTACAGACCTCTATGGCATGCTCACAAATCATTCTAAGGATAAAAATTATATTTTGCATTCCACTATCTTCAATGAAGCTCTTGCACAGTCTCCGACTTCATGCTCTTTCTTGCTCTTATCATGATGATTCACAGGAGACTTTCACAACATGACTCATCGAGTTAATTGTGCGGTGTAACTCGCATTCAATTACTCTAGTTTTTTTTCTGACAGTGCAATAAATGCTGACTCACTCACTTCCACAGGTATTTTTCCACTATCATACACTTCATTCAGCAAATCTGACAGTCTTTCAATTCCAAGATCTTCCAGTGCTGGAATCATTTCTATAGCAATTCTAACTGCTCGTAATGTCTTATTCTTTTTCATTTTCCCCACTGCTGCTTTAACATCTGATTTCATAATTGGTGAGCTGATTATCCATTGTTCTTTCATGTTTTATCCAAATTTGTCCATTGTTCTTTAACTTCCTACATTTTTGCTTGATTTCTTTGTTCAAAGTTTTATACTTGTCACCATTCTTTGGCATGGTTTTCTGTCTTTCTCTCGTTACATCCAGAATTTTATCTGTCATCCCTCTTCTCTTTTGGTATCACTGTACTAGACACATCACCACTGCCTTTTTAAACTTCAACCAGCCTGGTATATTCTCCACTGACAGAGCTTCAGACCTGCTCCTCACTGCAATAGTGCAGTTCACTTTCATGTCCGGATTTTTCAAGCAAGCCAGCTCTAATTTGGTCTCACCTTTAGACTTTTTTGACTATCCCTCTTCTATCTCTTTCACTGATCAACTTCCCAGCTCTTTATTTCACCCCTTCCCCACCACCCCCCCAGTTTCCCAATCACCTTATTTCTCCCTCCTCTCCCACTCACCACCTTTTAGCTCTACTCCTCACCTTTTCCTTTCCAATCCTGCTGAAGATTCTTGGCTGAAGGGACTGGTACTCTTTTCCATAGCCTGCTGAGTTCCTCCAGCATCTTGTGTGTGTTGCTTGAATTTCCAGCATCTGCAGATCTTCTCTTGTTTGTGATTTCCCTTCAATCATCTTGTTCTTTAACCAAAAGGAACAACTTCACTCACCCCAACACAGAAATGGTTCCACAGCCCATGAACTTACTTTCAAGGACTCTGCAACTCATGTTCGCAATATTTATTGCTTAGGTTTTTTTTCTCATTTTGTATTTGCACAAACATCAGGCTCTTGAACAAAAGGGGATAACTACCCTCATGATTCTGATTATTTGGAAATTGTTTATTAATGGCTGTAGTGCCAAATACTTGCAGAGTACACATCTTTCATGCAGCATGTAATTCACCTGCTTAGACAATCACAATTTGAACTTAACCTTAAGTGACATTGATATATGGTCAACCAAAATTCCAATTTACTGATCAGAATCACTGAATTACTGTAAATGTTCCTGACATTTTACAAAAATAGATTAGATACTTGCTGCTAAAACTTTGAGGCTTTAATGGATTTAAGTAAAAATGCTTTAATCACCTAATTTAATTTTAAACTATTGCAAAATAATCCAAAATTAGCATTGTAAATCTCATAAAGGTAACATTATATGATCCAAGATGGCGGCGCAACGCAGCTTGCAGAGGCCACTCCGGAGCAGATTATCTGTTATTTGTGAAGTGGGGTGCCATGCACAATCATAATCGATTGAAAATGGATGTGGGAGCCCGGAGGAACATCGGGAAATCTCCAGGAAGACCTTCTTCATTGCTGCTGCTGCTGTGAGGTCCGGGACTCTGCTGGGAAGAACAGGCCCCCAGTCCTCGGGGTCGCGTTGCCAATGGCCGTTGGCAGGGCCGTCTTATTACACTTGGCAGAGGATGGTGCTCAGAGAAACAGTGCTGGTGGAGATGGTCGTCGGCTTGGAGGTTCAACAGACTCAGAGTCCACTGCGGTCAGGTCGCTGTCGGTGTGTGCTGCGTCTGCGAGGCTGGTTTCGACGGAGCTTTCATTGTGTGTTGCGTCTGTGAGGCTGAGTTGGGTGGCGCCATGGAAGTCCATAGTGGGGGTATTCCCTTCTGCTGCCGGCGTGGGATGGCGAATCTGTCGGGACCCTGGGGACTTGTGCAAACTGTGTGGTGATTTCTTTTGAACTTATAGTCCTTTAACTTCTTTGGACTATTTTTACTGTGCCCATGGTCTAATTTTTATCAATTATGCTATTGTTCGCACTGTTGTAACTATGTGGTTTTGTGCAGGTCTTGTAGTTTTAGTTTTTGATCTTGTTTTGTCTGGTGAATTTGGAGCTCCTTTCCGGGGAATGCGCTAGACGGTAGCGCACTATTAATATGCAGCAGCCTCTCTGGATTGGGGATTGCCAAACGTTATGTGGATTTTCTGGTGTAGTCTGTTTTGTCATATGCTTTTGTGATATCATTCTGGAGGAACGTTGTCTCATTTTTTAACTGCATTGCATTTGTGGTTTCTAAATGACAATAAACTGAATCTGAATTATTCCTAATGTCACAGAGAGACACTATAAGTTTCACTACATCACCGTAGTTAACTTATTCCACGTCGCCACATTCTTCCGGAGAACCATCAAGAGTGCCCTGCTCAGCTGCCTCACCGTCTAGAATGGGAATTGCAATGCATCGGTTTGCAAGACTCTACAACAGATAGTGAGGACTGTGAAAAATATCATGAAGATCTATTTTTCCCCCATTTAAGACATGTATCAGAAATGGTGCAGATGCAATGCCTTCAGCATTGTCAAAGACCCCTCCAATCCTTCCCACAACCTGTTTGACCTCTTGCTATCAGACAGAGGGTACTGCAGCACAAAATCAAGGAGCATCAGGCTGGATAACAGCTCCTTCCCCCAGGCTGTCACCCAGCACACATGTACACCATGTCTGAATGCCCTGCTGCAACACACACCTCCCCACTCCCCAACTCACAGACACACTCGCATCCTGCACTCGTCACTTTTCATTTTTTATTGCTGCTGTTTCAAATATTTATACCACAGCTGGTTTATTATACGTTATACTGTCTTGCATAAACATGCGCCTCGCACTTTATGTCAACCTGTCAATCTTGTACAAATAATATTTTGTGACTATACGTGCTATTTGTGGCTCTACGTACTATGTTTTTGGTTCTAGAGAAATGGTATTTTGTTCAGCTGTACAGATGTGTGAAGTTGAACGACAAGAAACTTAAACTAGATTTTCACACATTTCTAATTGGATTATGGTGCAGTGCACATGGCAATACACCAAAGAGACAATTCCAATCAATGCAAAGTATTTCATCTTCATCAGGTCCGTGATCTGCCATTTGAACTAGTGACAGGAATATTCCAGTTTTCACAAATAATGAATGAAAAGAGTAAAAACCTTTAGTCTAAAATAAGTGGGCATTCCAATTTTTAAAAAGTGACTGTGCCGAAATTGAGCAAAAGTGATAAGGACTTTAGTGGTGGTGTTGTTATCATGGACTTGTCGTGGACTTGTTTCTGATGAAGCTTTTTTTGCACTGAATTCTTATTTTTGCAGTAGCTTTTCTCTTTCTCATTCTTGTTTTGTATAATTTATGCACAATTTATATTTTGCTTATTCTCTGCACCCATGTGCCTGCGATGCTGCTACAAGCAAGCTTTCATTGTACCTGTACCATACTGTACTTGTACACACGACAATAGACTTGAATTGACTTAACTGACAATTCAAACCTATACAGTATTTTAGTTTGGAGTGAGATTGGGCAAGCATCTTCTCAGAGTCTTTCAACTTCTTTGCTTCACGAAGAACAGCATATCAGATAGACTCTACCCTATTTTATTTGTGGAAGAGTTTCTGCATTTGTTTTGAAATAATTATCCTTTTAATAGAAATAAATGCCCAAAATGAAATATGGCTGACAAATAATTCAATGAAAAACAAATTTTGTAAAGGGCCAAAGTGTTTTACAGTCACAGATTTCGATGTGAATGATATTAATCTTTGAACAAAGCTACTTATAGTATTATATTCAAACCATAGACTGTTGAAACATAAATAGGAAAATGGTGCTGCCCTGTCTTTGTCACAGTTGGGTGCTCATGAATATTGTGCTCGATGGTGCAAAACTTTAACATTGAATAATAAAGAATAAAGAAACAAATTGAATGAAGCAGAATAGCAGCAGGGGAATTAGCATCAAACAAGTCAGAAAGAGAAGGCAAAGATATTAAGAGAGAGATATAAAAAAGAAACAATACAAAGTAACATGTAGAAGAAAATATTGCAGTCTAGTTATGTTGGCAAATCTTTAATTATTGCATCGGGAGCTATTGAGTAGATGGCAAAGTGGGCATAAAAAGCGCTTATAGTCAATTCACAACATTTACAATCAGTGAGCCAGCTTTGGTGATCACTAATAATGAAACAACCAGTGGGTTTGATCGCTATTGTAGATCAAAGTAATCTTATTATCAAAGTACATATGTGTCACCATTCACTACACTGAGATTCATTTTCTTTTAGGCATTCACAGTAACTACAGAGACATATAGAGTCAGTGAAGAACCTCACACCACAAACCACCAAAGATCAAAGTAAATGTTATTAGTGAAGTACATATATCTAGTCATATACTACCCTGAGATTCATTTTCTTGTGGGCATACTCAGCAAATCTATAGAACAGTGCCTATAGCAGGATCAATGAAAGATCAAGCAGAACACAGAAGACAGCAAACTGTGTGAATGTGAATACAAATAAATTTCAATAAATAATGAGAACATGAGATAATAAGATAAAGAGTCCTTAAAATGTTATCGATCGTTGTGGGAACATCTCAATAGATGGGTAAATGAATGTAGTCAGTGTAGTCTTTTTTGCATTTATGCATATGAACAACATAGGCTTTGTAAATCTAAACAACAAAATAAAGCAGGAATACTGTAGTGTGCTATCCTGTTCCCTGAGGATCAATGTTTCATTTAGCTGTACACATGTGTACAGTTGAATGACAATAAACTTGAACTTGAAAAATATTTTACAAGTTTGGGCATACTTACAAAAGCTGCCTTATTTTCACACTGTAAGGCAATATAAATTGTAACCTGAACCTCCTGAATGATAGGAATGAAGGGATCCCTTATCTTACTCTTTAACTGAAAGTCAAGGGGAAGAACAACATGTAATGGAGTTGGGTGGGATGACAGCCAGAGTCATGATTTAAGGGTGAAAGTTGAAAAGTTTAAGGGGAACCTCTTCACTCAGAGGATCGTGAGAGTGTGAACCGAGCTGCCAGCTGGACAAGTGGTGCATGTGAGCTCAATCTTAACGTTTAAGAGATGTTTGGATTGGTACATGGAGGGTAGAGGTATGGAGGGCTATGGTCCCAGTATTTAAATGGTTCAGCAGAGACAGATGGGCCAAAGGGCCTGTTTCTGAGCTGTACATTTCTATGCCACAATAGCTATTGCTAAGTTTTAAGTATTTAATCAGAAGCTGTTATGAAGATAAGAAACTGGATTGCACTCAGTTAAATGCAAATATGAAATCTGTGTTACAGGCTGTAACCAGTTTTTGAGTAAGGTGAGGTTGTACTTGTGAATGGTTCCACAGTACAGTTAGTACAGAGAACAACATAGCTAAATACAAAATGGAATGTAAGGACATTTACTTTTCTTATTTCCTTAAGGAAGCAACAACAAAATCTCTGCACTGTATCATGCTTGTGATGCAATATAATGGCCCAGTGAAATATCTAACCAAATTTACCATTAAACCATGAGGAGGCATTAGGAAAAGCTGGTAAAAGCATAGTCAAAGAGGTAAGCTTGAAACAGTGCCATAAATGAGGAAAGAAAAGGATTGTGGCACAATTGGAGCAAAGCAGAAATCACAAAAACTTATGTGGCTAAAGTAAATAAAGAGTCAGGCGTGAGAAAGGGAAATGATATGAAACCATTTGACAATAAAGCTGGGCAAGATGGTAGACTAGTGTAATAGGCTGAGAACAACGTAAAATAGGCTTCTTCCTTATATTGGTTCTCTCTTCATCTACTCAGAACCAGTCAGTCTTGGTGAAAGGCACCAAAGCCCTCATGCAGAGTACATTCCACACCCTGACTACTGGTTGGAGTTACACATTACACAAAGGAAATTTGACATGTTTTTGCTGGGTGTTTTCTTTTAACCTCTGTAAAAGAATAACAGTCTTCATGTTGCTCATTCATTTGAGTTACATTTAAAATTATGCTTTGAAAACATTATTACTCCAGATGTACGGTACCTACTTGTGAGTAAGTAGTTAATGAATCCAAGGGATTTTACTGAGTGAAGAAAAGAGCACAAATGAGAAAGGACAATTGGAAGACCACTATTCTTGGACAGAAATTAGAGAAGTACCCAGTAATAATCACAGCCCCCTCCTTTTGTGCAAAGGATTACTTCAATCAGTAACAAGATCACAGAATCAGAATCAGGTTTAATATCACTGGCATGTGTCATAAATTTGTTAACTTTGTAGCAGCAGTACATTGCAATACATAATTTTAACAAAACTATAAATTACTATATATATATATAGTACTGTTCCAAAGTATTAGGCACATATATGTAGCTGGTTAACTAAGGTTTTTGGTTAGTATTGTACTTGCCAACATGGAGCAGAGAGCGAGTTTGTAAATCTGGCGGGGGCAATGGATATTGGGAACATCGAGGATGGAGCATGTTGAGAGGGGTGTGGATCAGATGGTACAGCAGAAGTTCCAGGCATTGCGGGGGGGAGGGGGTGCGGCGTGGGTGCTGCTGGGACAACAGGGAATGTCATTTGATTCCAGACAATTGGTTTACAATCATTACAAGATGTCTGTCTGCTGCTTCCCACTAGCTCCTCTCTCCCTTCCCCTTTTCCCAACCACGATTTCCCTCTCCTGGGCTCCTTCCATTCTCAGTCTACAATAGAGACCCATATCAGAATCAGGTTTATCATCACTCACATATGTCATGAAAGTTGTTTTTATTTTCAGCAGCAGCAGTACCGTGCAATACATAAAAATTACTACAGTACTGTGTAAAATTAAATTAATTAAGAAGTGCACAGAGCCAAAAAATAGTGAGGTAGGTGTAGATACGTTCATTGTCCATTCAGAAATCTAATGGCGGAGGGAAGAAAACTGTTCCTGAAACATTGAGTTTGTGTTTTCAGGCTCTTGTACCTCCTCCTTGATGGTAGCAATGAGAAGAGTTCCTGTCCGGGGTGTTGGGGGTCCTTAACGATGGACGCTGCCTTCTTGACCTTTTATAGGTGTCCTTGACGTTGGTGAGGCTAACGCCCTGGATGGAGCCCACTGTGTTCACAACTTTCTGCAGCTTTTTGCAATCCTGTGCAGTGTCCCTTCCATATTAGATGGTGATGCAGCCAGTTAGAAATTTGCGAGAGTCTTTGGTGACATACCAAGTCTCCTCAAGCTCCTAATGAAATATAGCTGCTGTTGTGCCTTCTTTGCAATTGCATCAGTATTTTGGGCCCAGGGTAGACCTTCAGAGATGTTGACACCCAGGAACTTGAAGCTGCTCACCCTTTCCGCTGCTGATCCATCAATGAGGACTGGTGCATGTTCCCTCAACTTCCCCTTCCTGAACACCACAATCAATTCTTCGGTCTTACTGATGTTGAGTGCAGGGTTGTTTTTTTGCAATGCCACTCAACCATCTGATGTACCGTAAACCTCCCGGGGTTCATCATTGACTGGAAACCTATGTGGGCCAGCTACATAAATATCAGAGGCTGTTAGAATGTGTCTCCCTGATGCCTTTCTCATGACCGAAAGGCATGTGTAGGATGAAATACTCTCCACTTGCCTAGATAAGTGAAGCTCCAACAATAATCAAAATACTCAACATCATTCAAGGCAAAGAAGTTGATTGACTGGCATCTCATGCACCAGATAAGATAAACACTACTATCATAGAAGCCCACAGGGTCGCAGCATGTGCCATCCACAAATTCCACTGCAGAAACTCATCGAAGCATATTCAGCATCCCCATGCTCTCAAACATCAAAGAAGGACAATGGCAGGAGGCATATAGGCACATCATCGCCAAAGAGTATCCTTTGAAGTCATACACTACCTTGATCAAAAATATTCCTACTTTACTGTCTCCAAGACTAGCACTGGAACCTCATACAGAACAATTCACCCTGCTAACTACAGCGGTTCAGCAAGTCAGCTCACCACCATTTTCTCAAGGACAAGTAAAAATCAGTTTTAAATGATAGTTTTGTCAGTTCATATTCACAAATGCTAAAAAAGACTGCACCATTTTGAAAATTGATTAGCAGGCCCACAGAATACTGAAGTTGACATCAAAATTATTCATACTACAAAATTCTACATCCTAATGTGCCCACAGTCTCTGTGCGCTCATGCACCTTAAACAGATGCACATTTCTTGATTTGTTCAGAAGAAAATAAATATGTATCATCTCATCTATTCTCGTAATGTAAAACTTTAAGTCCTGTAATTACCTGCATAAAAAATTACAGAAAACCTTTAAGTATCTATGTACCAGTCATCATCCTAGTGCAATGATAAACTGTTAACTGACTAATACGACACATATACAGTACATGCAAGAAAACTGCATCAATGGGTCACTCAAATAATCTTTTGTCAACTGAGGAAAAGCAAATAGTACTGATATTTTGCGGAGATTGTCATTTTGGTTCTTTGAAACATAAAGCTTGTTTTCAATGGATAATTGTGTTTCTGGTCTCAACAGAAACATTTTGTTTAACCCTTCCACTCTGGGAAGAAATAAAACTAGGAGAAGCATAACAGCATGAAGAACACTTGGTGGCACTGATGTGATAAAATGTTATTAAAATATACACTTACTGCTCACAGTTACTTCTACTTCCAGAGTTTTTGAAACATTTACAATGGCTCCTTTTGTGATACTAGATATTATTTTTAAATTAAACTTTATTGAGCACATCCATCACTGGTGCTCTCTCATATTATCATTAACCTTATAAAACTGCACTCCAATCATCAGTAAGTAGAGATCTCAAGTGGTATTCTTTACTCAATTGTGTTCTGAGTTTAAGCCTCATGTACCCTTATGGAAGCAATATCATTCACCTCCAAACATACCTTGGGAAATGTCTACTCGGTAAAGGGATATAATCTGATTATAATCTGACTGTGCTGTTTTATCGACTGATATTTGAAGAAGATGGAGTGGATGTGTAAGTGATCAGATAACACTAGAAAGCTTTGATTATAATATTATCTTAAAGGAAAATATAGCTTTGCTGATATAAAAAAGCAGGATGAATTTGAAAGATTTATTGGCTTGTAAAATCTATAGCTAATTTTAAGGAACACACTGCAGCATTATTTGAGAAGGAGTTCAGAACAAGCAGACCTTTGAAAGGTCTGCTGATCAAAGAAAACCAACAGACATATAATTCTTTATCTCCTCAACAAAGAATTGTCCAGAGGATTGCCATTCTTCCTTAAAAGATGCTATCAGAATGTGTCTCACTTAATTACTTCACATCATTTCATCCAAGTCCTATGGGAAAGAATGTGGATAATTTTTACCAGCTATGAAAGATCCAAAAAGGGGGAGCAACTTATAGATGTTCTTCTAATAATTGGTGCAAACAATTGATTGGATGTAATTTGCAGGAGGCTGCTAGAAGAGGTGGCCTAAATCTTAACCTTATTAATAGGCTAACTGAATGTAGCATAGAGATATTTGTTTGTTTAGTGGCCAAGCTAAACCAAAACCAAAACAATTACCGCGGCCGGCCTACCGATTTGTTACATTTGCATGACACACCCTGACTCCAATAATTATTGCTCAAAAGTCAAGGATATGTATTCAATCCTTTGCAATTATCAAACATGAAGCAATGAAGCTTAAGCATCCCCAAGTGTAAGCTAAGCATAATTGAGCAGTCAGCAAAAGATACGACCTCTATCAGTCCCCAGCTGCTACAAACTGCAATGAGCCAAGCATGAATATGTGACTTATTCCCTTCAGTTTTACCATGCCCACACTTATGTGACTAGTTACCATAATAAATATATTAAACACACAACATAAAATAGAATGTGGAGAGAGTGCATGGCTCCTACACTTTGCATTGTGGGCATTTTAATCAAAATAAAACAGACCCTGACGTAAGATATCAGAGTTCTTCACAGCTGGGACACAGAGATCATTATAGGAAACTGCACTAACTGGCTTGAATATCAACATCGTTACAGTGAGTGAGAGCAGGGCAGATTGGATAAGATGGAAGCAGCTCTTATTTCTGTACAAGCAACACACTCAATGCTGGAGGAATTCAGCAGGCCAGGTAGCATCAAAGGGAAAAAGTATAGTTGACATTTCAGGCCAAGAACCTCCATCAGAAAAAAGATGAGAAGTCAGAGTAAGAAGGAGTGGGGAGGGGAAGAAGAAACCTAAGGTGATACGTGAAACCGGAAGGGGAGAGGGGTGAAGTAAAGAGCTGGGAAGTTGATTGGCGAAAGAGCTGGAGAAGGGGGAATCTAATAGGAGAGGACAGAAAGCGATGGAAGAAAGAAAAGGGGGAG